>NC_046291.1:73362500-73730625 GCF_004115265.2 Rhinolophus ferrumequinum
AGAGGGAAGTCAGGACTCAGGGAGGCTTCAAAACTGACGTGCCTGCATCCCCTTATGGCCTGAAAATATAGAGGCATTCATCTACTTCCAACTGATGAAGTTTCTTTGCATTCTGATGTGAAAACAGGAAGAAATAAGATTCTCTTAATGTGTAAATGCATAGTTAGGTATTTTTGCATTACCTACCTATTTTTATTCACTAAGTATTAAACAAACTACATGGCGTTCATTTAGTTTTTCATTCAATGAATGCTCCTTTTTTTCTAATGTGAAACCAGGAAGAAATAAGCTTCTTTTTCTAAACAGACATTTGTTTCTAAAGAGACTATGATTTTCTTAATGCAGTAAATGCATAGTTAGGTATGTTTGCATTACCTATGTATTTTGATTCACCGAGTATTAAACAAACTGATTATATGGCATTCAGTTAGTCATTCATTCCACAAATGCCTCATTTTCATCCCAAGGTGAAGCTAGAATGAAAAAGATAGGAAAGTCATTGTCTTTGCTTCAAGAAGCTTAGAGTCTAAAAGATGTAACTATATAAACAGATATTAACTGGTAACATACTGCCCACTTGTTTTCTGATCTCTGTGGTATGAGAAAAAAGGGAAAATATTTTTTAAATGACTGGCAGTGTTCATGCCCAGAGTTCTTCCAGGAAAACTATTTGAACTATGAGTCTCTGGTTACAGGGGTACAGGATTATAGGGGAGAGTGTTCAATATATGTTCTAAAAAGTTCTGAAAAAGAACTCTTCTTTCTTATGTTTTAGAAAATAACATATGAATGTTTCTTGCCCACTTATTTCTCAATATACTCTGCAGCTTGCTTGTAAAATTGATTTTCTGAGATGTGTATTGTATATTCTTCCTTTCTTCCTTTAGTGAATAGCAGAACATTATTTTTTTTAACTAAATCTTCACTAAACATTCAGAATATATTCACAAAAGACAGTATGTATATATGCAGTGCATTGTAGCACGAGGTAGTAATAAGCTCTATACTAGTCTTTGAGGAATGTCCCTTATGTGCCTGCAATCCAAGGGAAAAATGTGTTATGACCACAGTTATTTTAGTGCTATTGGGAATTAAAATCTATTCAGTAGCTTAAAAGGACATACATCTTGACAATGAAATGTGTAGTTATTTTTATCTCTATAAAGTGTCACTGTGTGGGCAAACAGTAGGAAAGGAAAAGAGGAACATTCCAACACATAAATATGAGTGAGTCTGTGTGTGTGTGTGTGTGTGTGTGTGTGTGTGTGTGTGTGTCTGTGTGTGTGTGTTTAAAATCAGATACATATTAACAATCAGAAATGCAGAATATATTGTGAGTTACAATCAAGAAAGAATGCATTATATGGACATAGAGACATAATTGTTACTTCTAGTAGAAAAGCAGACAACCCCAAAATATTGGATGCCATCAACACCACAATTTAAAAATGTAAAAGTCATATACACACCACAAATTTTAATTATGGCAATATATGTGGAAATCATTTCATTCAAGATGGCTGTGAGGTTTAAATTAAGTGAAATAACATACATGAGAACATAAAGCCAAATTCCTGGGAACACTATCATCTTCCTTTTCTTCTTTTATATATATAATAAACAGATGATTATTATTTAACAGAGAAAATATTTTTAGTGTCACGAAGAACAAATAAACCTCTTTTGTGTTAGGGCACACATTTGCCAAGAATAGAGGAAAAGTGAGTATGTCAGACACCACTGACATTCCCTTGGAAAGTTCGTGTGCCTGAGTCATAAAACTACAGGGGCTACTACCTTCTGACCTAGGAAAGTGACCCAGTAAATTTTCAGAGAAAACCATTAGAGCTCTTTCAATGACACCCACCCACATGCATAGCCCCTGCAATATCTGAACAACAGGAGGGTGGAGGACAAGGGGAAAATGACTCCTACTTCCATAGGAAGAAAGACATATTCTACTTTTGTAACGAACTCTCAATGGAGTTAATTAACCATCATATACCATCAGTTCATTACACACCACTGTCAAGTACAACAAGACACTTACCATTTTTGGTGAGAGGGACAAATAAGGAGTTCACGCAATCATCCATCTGAGCCATATCTCAAGCCTTTCAACAGGTTTGAATTTTTTTAAAATATATATTTTCCCAAGACAGAGACAAAAATGAAGTCACTGGTGCTAAGTGATGAATTAATGTCAGACTATTTTCTGAGCTAACCTACTAGTTTGTAAACAATTATTTAAAAAAGTAAAATCTAAGCAGTAAATTAGGAAAAAGAAAAAAAAAAAAAACACCTCACAGTAGAGAAATGAGTCTATCAGAAATAAACAGATGAATGAATGAATGAATGAATGAACAAGAAATCCTGGTAGATGAAACCTTATGCTAGGGATTTAAAAGAACTTACAAAACAAATATTTGTAAAGTCAGTTCTGAATGAAGAAATGTTTTCAGGTGAGTGAAGCAACTTTATAAATTGAGTTAGATTAGTATATTCAATTTTTATAAAGGACAAATAACTAAATTCATATTCTTACCCTTAAAAATGGAATTTTAAATTTTGAAGATTAATAAAAATAGTGATCAAATTGGTTGCAAAGCTGCTGTAGTTTACTAATAAATCAGAAGCTCTAGGTTAAAATTTCATAAATAAAAGTAATTCCTCACAGTTATGATTTGATATGGGCTAGGTCAACTCACAGATCGTAGACATAGAATATAGTTGTATAAAACACAATAATTTCACTTTGTTAAATATCAACATAAAGTTATGTTGAAACTTACTGATTAAATCATAACAAGATTTACAGAATGCGCTAAAACAATATACATAAATGGAATAAACATGAACACAGTGTATTTTAATCATTTTTTATTAAATTCAAATACTTTTTGACAAAGAAGCAAAAAGCATGCGATGGAGAAAAAAAATCCTTTTAAATAAATTACGCTGGCATAATTGAAAAGTCATCTGCAAAAAAAAAAAAAAGAAAGAAAGAAAGGAAAAAAGAAACTAGACTGCTATCTGTTACTATACACAAATATTAACTCAAAATGGATCAAAGACCTAAACATAAGACCTGAAACAATAAATTGCATAGAAGAAAACATAGGTACTACACTTACAAATCTTGGTTTTAGAGAGGATTATATGAATTTGACCTCAAAGGCAAGAGAAGTAAAAGCAAAAAATAAATGAATGGGACCATGTAAAACTAAAACACTTTGGCATAGCAAAAGAAATGGTCAACAAAACAGAGACACAACCAGCCAAATAGGAAAAGATATGATAAAGGATTAATAATCCTTTAATAATCCTAAAGGAGCTAATTTTTTCTTTATTTCAAATAAATTTATATTCATTGACACACCCTATTTAGTGAAATCTGTTTGAAAAAGACTGCATTGTGAATATATGTTGAATGTATTGATTTTTGTATTTATAATAAATAGTTTTTGTATTGCATTAAACTTGAAATAAATAAAACTCCAAAATACACTGGTATCAATCATTCACAGCATAAAATTAATTTTGCTTCAACTATATATATTTAGAATTCCATAAAACTCTAATTGGTAAGCATCTAAGACATACTGGTTCCAACAAATTTCAGTTTTTTTCATAAATCTTTAACACTATTCCTGATAGTTACATAAAGATACACCTGGATTTTGAGTGTCTATGTGCAGATCAACCCACAGAATGATACAGAAAGTGGTTTGTATTCTGGAGATGTATTCTTATAAATATCAAGCAACATTTTTTTTCCATACAGAAAAAGTTTGACTTTGACTGTTACTAGAAACCTAATGGAATGGCATTGTCAATACGACATTTTGGGGCAGTACTAAAATATCACCTTTGATGACAGTAAAAATGTAGTTGCAAATAACAACAACAAAAAATTATTTCTTTATATAATCAAAAGAGGCTCATTATTTAATAAAGAAATTATTTAAAGTGATAAAATTATTTTGTGTTAGAGTACACATTTACAGAAACTAGAAGAAAGGTAAGTGTGTCAGACAGCATTCAAGTTCTACTGGAAAATTTGTGTTCCTGAATCAGAAACAAGACACAGCAATAAGCTAATAGCAGCATATGATGCCACTGAGACTTCACTGTGTGGTGCTCCCCAGACTTTTATTTCCCACTGACCACTGCTTTAGAGTAGAGGTGGAAGCATGCATGCTTCCAATTCAGCACTGCAAAGTTGGTGTCTCCATTTCTTGTAACTTTTCTCTTCTGGTTGGTGATGTCAGAAAACTACATTGTGGTAGTGAGAAACAATGGCATGGGGAACTACATGTTAAAACTATTGGGAATTATATAAATTATGTGTTTATTCAGAGAAATTATTGCACTGATGTACACCTTTTAAAACCCCCTTGGAAAATAATGTCTGTGGAAATTCAACCAACAAATAGCATTTTCCAATAGTATAGAAATATTATTTTTGTGCTGAACATCAGATTATTATTTCCCAGCTTAAAAGGGGGCACTTCTGTATACTAGGGTTGGAAAAAACATTCTACAAACCGTTTCTCCAAATTCTAAAGGCTCTTACTAGTTTTTCTCAATAGGGTGCTAAAGAATGGCTGGAAATCTGCACAAGGGAGAATAAATACTTCTCAGTGTTTTGCTTCCTCTTCCTATTCCTAACATGAGGACAGCCACTGTTCTTTACATTGGCAGTAACAGTTCTAGATTCCAGGATTCCACCTACCCGCCTCACATTCCCAGACTCAGTTTCAAAAATTAGCTGGCTGAAAGTCCCTACGCCGAAATCTCACTTCCACTTCTGTAGAGAGCCTCCCTGGGATGTCTAACACACAAGAACAAGCTGCACAGCCCCTCTCCTTACAGCACCTTCTCTTTCCAGCATCCTCTCTTTAGGGGTATTCTTTGGGGTTCTGACACCTTATTTTTTTCAGAGCTTCTGAGCTAAGCAAACTTTCTTCCTCAAAGACCTGACTCTCAGGTGGGCGGCACCATTCCTATAAATGTCTAAATTCTAATAACTCCACCATCTTCTCTTTGTTTCCCAATCCTAGGTTGGCAGCTCTTTTCTGTAGTTTTTATCTCCACATTACCTCAGTGTTTCTATTCTGCCTTTCTGTACTCCAAAGCCTGTCTAATCATTTCCTTATGTTCAATTCTTTCCATTAAAAACGTTTGTTCCAGTTTTTCTTACTTGACTTTGGTGTGTAACACGTCCATCCACATTTAAATAGCTATACGTTATTTTTTTTTTAATGAATACAAACTTGATTTTTAAATACATATATAAACTGACATAAAAGAAAGGAAACTTCAAAACTAAACTATGTAGTGAATGTAGGAATCCTGGGTGATAAACATGTACCAAAGTTAGATTTCATCCTGAAGGCTTCTGTCAATCCTTGGAGATCTCATGTTTCCACTTTGATGGTTGTTCAGGGAACAGAAAATAGGATATAAATACTAGGGATAAACTGATGAAGGGAATCTAATAGAATAATGCCCCAACATAAGCTGGGGACCCAAAGTGTAACACTAAGATAAGATGAGTGAATGAAAAATAATTCAACCTGGAAGAGAAGTTTAGCAAAAAACTGCTTGTCTCAATCTTGGCACTGGGTATGGAGGAAACTATTCCCATTGAAATTCATAATCTTCAACTGGCTTTCGTGAGAGTTTGCTTTCTGAATTTACAATTTACAGCCTGGGAAGTTTTAAGTACATAATTTAATTTAAAATGGTCTTGAGACAGTGGTCCCCCAAGGGAACGATTGCGAATATACAAATATTGGGTGAAGATACTCAATTTCAATCTAGGTATCAAACACTTCACAGAACAATGTGCCAAGGAAAATACCATCCAGTAATCATAATCTAATAAACATATACATATATATATATATATATATATACACACATATATATACACATATATATATATGTGTATATATATGTATATACACACTCATACACACACATACACACACTGCACTGTGAATGAGAACCAGTAGCAAAAACAGATAATAGAAAGATACTAGTAAATATTTCAGATACTGTAATTATTGGATATAGATGATAAAACAATTATACACAGGATATGTCTAAGGAAATAACATAGAAAATTTAAAATTTGCATGATACAGGTATAAATAAAAAAATTTATTTACAAAAGAAAAACCTTACAATTAACTTAAACTATGCAAGGGAAAGCAGTTTAAATCCAGTCAAGAAAGAGTGTGAAAATTATCTGGAAAGTACCTAAGAGGGACAGAGAGAGAGAGAGACAAAGAAGTATGGAAAGAGATTTGGAGGACTGGATGATATTACACTAACTTTAGTATAAAATTAATCCTCTGCTATTATCATCAGAGATTTACCATAGTTTTTCAATAATTTATTAGACAAACTGACTTAAGTGAGTAAGAATATATACAAATTGAAAAGTATAATGAATATGCATCACAAAATGAAGGTTCATAGAACAGGATACTCAAACAGGATAATACATACTATATCACACATACAAAATAATTACAAAAAGTAAACATATGCTTTCCTAACAAATTTTAACTGATTGTCACAATGGCATTATGATAAAAAGGTTAAAACATAATAATAATAAAAACCCATTTTCGTTAAGAAAATTAAAAACGTATTTCTTAAAAAAATCACAATTCTAATAAGAACAATAATGTACACTAGAAATGAATTTTAATTAACAAGTCCAAGAATACTGTGATTAAAATTTATGAAGTAGAGCTCAAACAGATGTTAGAAGAAAATATATTGTTTTAAAAGCTTAGAATAGAAAAGATTAAATATTCAGAAAATAATAAACAAAACATTCAGTTTTTTTAGATATTTTAAAACAAGCAACAGAATAAAGGCCCAAAGTAGAACATAATTAATAAAAATAATTGCATAATTTAATGAAATAGAAAACAAAATAAAAAAATTATCTAATGGTGAAAAGTGGTTCTTCCAAAGGAATTATATGAAGTTAAACTTTATTATATTAATAAAGAAAATAATAGAAATGAAAAATTAATGTTAGCAATAAAGATGTTTTATAACTATAGAATATGCAGAGATAAATATGATAATGCAAGATTTTCACAATAAAGTTAAAAAGATGCTGGATAATTTATAAGAATACAATTTATTAAAATTGAATTGAGAAATAACACAAACATAATCATCCAAATATCTATTAAATCAATTAAATCAGTAGTTTAAAAAAATCTTCCCACAGGAAAATATTGAGGCTTAAAAGTGAATTTTAAATTGAATTCTACCAATTTTTATAGTAATAGGAAAAAAATATAGATCAACTCATTTATATGAGGATAACTCAATTTGCCACAAATTCAGATAAAGACCAGTGAAATAAAAAGTGACAAGCTAATCCCAGTCATGAATACAGAAGCAATAATCTTAAAACATTAGCAATCTAAATCCAATATTTCATTAGAAGTGGAACACGTGATTACCAAAATTTTTTTACCTCCAAAATGCAGGGTTATTTCAGTAACTAAAAGTAGAATAATATAATTCATCATATTCACATATTAAATAAGAAAAGTCATGATATGTCAATGTATGGATAAACCTTCAATAATACCACGCATACATTCATGATCAAATTTTAACAAGCTATCTATACAATGGAAAGCCCCTAAATTTATAAAAGTTATCTAATTAAAAACCTCTGCAAGCATGTATTTAATAATGTGATATAAAATTTCTAGTATGTAAGCTCAACCCACAAGAACCGATTTGGTCTCAGGCTCTAGAACTCCTTCCGGACATCTATAAATACTTGCATAGCAGAATTTGAAATCTGGTTTCCTCAGCATCGTTCTGTAGGGGACTGGGAAAGCAGCTGAGAAGAGCTATGGACTCAGTGCCTTTGAGGTAATTGGTTTTTCTTTACCCACTACACTTATTTATTTTTATTTTTTATTTTATTTTATTTATTTTATTTTTAAATGTATTGGGGTGACACTGGTTAGTGAAATTATATATATTTCAAGTCTACAATTTTATAATATGTCATCTATATATTGCATTGTGTGAGGTAAAGGTAATAGGAAGGAGTGGCAGATAAATTATTTGTTTCTCCTATCCCCTTCCCCAAGAGATCATTCTGAGGTGCAGTAGGGACTTTCACCATGTCTGGAGACACCATGTATAACGTACCTTTTGAAGTTCTGCTCAATATTGCCCCCACTTCATTTGCTTATATTACTTCCCTGTCTCACTCTCCTTTTTTTCTCACTGAGACTGTCATGGGATTACATCCTACACCTAATAAAGTAATAGAACACATGCTTTTCTTTTTTCTCTGGCATTCGGCAAAAATATTGTTCAACAATCAAGTTAATTAAATGTATTATATTTATGTAACAAAATACTATAGAGCTAATAAATAAACTAGTTTCAGCCATAAACATATGAATGTGAAAAACAATGTATTATGCAATGACTAGGCAAGTTGTCCAAAGTACATGCATTATCCCTTCATATATATAAATTTCCAAAATAAATAAAATTAAGCGATGTAAGTTTTACAGTACAAATTTCAGAGAAGAATTTTTTTTTTTTTTAAAGCAAGGAAATGATTAAGACAAAATTTATCATCGTGGCTATTCTGTTGGGAGTAAGGGGGAAATATGAATGGAGAAAATAAACATAAAGACTTTTAAGATACCGATAAAATTTATTCCCTGGGCTGAATGTTCATTCTATTGTATTTGTAAGCTGTACAAATATGTTTCATACATTTATCTCTTATCCTCTTAAGTCTCTGTATTCCTATGCCTTCTGTCAACTTCTTATTGAAATTTTCTGCAACTCTTTTTGACAGGGATTTCTCTGCCATGGGCTGTGTGCTCTGCCTACATATCTAGCAGGCCTACATATCTGGCAGGAAGTTTATTCCTGCAAAAGCATCCCTTTAGCAATGCCAAATAGGAATTGATAGATATGTGAGCTTCCACACCTTTCAAGGGAAGTAATACTAAGGTGCTTCTATACACATCCCCACTGTCTCCGGCAGAATTCAGTCTGTTACCCAAAGTAAACCTCTTCATTTGCTTGCAATGTATTGACACTCTTCTTGTAGCTACTAGACTCCAAAAGACAGCCCCCAAAGTGCTAACCTTCTCACTTTACGCCCTGTAGTAGTCTTCTTTCACTTCAAATAATGGAAATGACACTGTGCAAGCCTGTAACTTACAATGAATAGTCTGCTTCCTCTTTAGCACTTTTGCAAATCCTGAGATGCCCTGTAAGATGGCTGAATATACTATTGCTGGAAACATCATACTGAGAGACCATGTGGAGAGGTCACATAAAAACTAAGAGACCCTACGATTACACCAGCGCCAGTCTCCCCATAGCCAGCTGTACTGCTATGACCCAGCAGCAGTCGTTATTGACTGCAGCCCCATAAGCAGTCCCAAGTGAGACCAACTGAAAAAACAAGAAGCTGATGTCAGTTAGCATACAGAATTATGAGATATAATAAAGGGTTGTCCTTGTAAGTCAATAATTTTGGAGTGGTTTGTTTGACACACAGTAACAGAAAACTACTATAGCTCTCCTCCTGTTCCACTCTTGCACTCATGCAGGCACTTCCCATTATACCCTCTCAAATGAACAACCTGCACAGTCAGTCTGGTCTTAGAATTTACTTTTAGTGGAGCCCAAACAAAGATAATGCAATTAACAGTTCAAGTAAAGTCGAATCAATATAAAATAAAATAATTGCACATTATCTGTCTCTCACACATACACACACACACACACACACACACACACACACACACACACAGACTTTTTTTTGGACTAGGAAATGGAAATTGGAAAGTAGAATTTAGCTGTTAATGGTACAAGATAAGATAATGGCATATGATATACTGTGCAAAAGGGTATATGTTGTATGTTTTAGATAGTTGTGTTCATTTTTAAGTTATCATTCTTATTCTTTTTGAAGCAGGAGTGATAGAGTCAGGATTCAGCTATTGGAAACATGCTTTTTATTAATGTTCAAGACTCTGTCTTGGTCCATTTCAGATGCTATAGCAGAAAACCATGGACTGCATGGCTTATAAAGAAAAGAAATTTCTCACATTCTGGAGGCTACCCAAGATCAAGGCTCTCGCATATTTATAGTCTGGTGAGGGTCCACTTCCTGGTTTGTACACCTTCTCTGTGAGTCCTCACATGGTGGAAACAGTAAGAGGGCTCTCTCGGATCTCTTTTATAAGGGCACTAATCCCATTTATGAGGACTCCACTCTTATGACTGAATGATTTCCTGAATGCCCCACCTCCAAATATCATCACATTGGAGACTAAGTTTCAATACATAAATTTGGGAGGGTGAGGACACTCAGTCTATAGCACCTTCTTTCTTTTAATTGTATATGAATAAAGGTGCATCATACTGAAGCATTGTATGTTATAGAAACATAGCCATAAGAACAAAAGAACGTTTAGAAAATACATTTTTGATTTTTCTTTTTAATTATTACCTTTGAAACATATGAATGGGCTCCATTTTTTTCTTTGGAGAAATTTAAAATAGGACAGACTTTCATCCTTATGACAGGTCACATATATACTCTCCAGAAGTATGTGTGTGTGTGTATATATATATATATATATATATATATATATATATATATATATATATATTTATATAGATTTATATATATAGATTTATATATATACATCTATATATATAAAATAGATGACATCTCATTCTCCCTTCCAGCCTGAGAAACAACACTACAATTCATTTTCTCTTCTGCTAATTCGCGTTTTTTTAATTTCTCTCATTCCACGTAATAAAGGACTTACTCAATAGACCGCTTATTTATTACCTAGGGTTAACAGGGTGCATATTTACTTTTTTTATTAGAGAATTTAACTATTTTAGTTAACTATTTTATGTCTATTAAGCATTTGCCATAGTCAAATTTTTCACAACACTACATATGTTATCATGAAATAAAATAAAATTATGATTGTAGATGTTTCTAATTTATCTAAACATGCCATTACATATACCTTTGAAACTCTTTGCAGCATTCAAGTCTATTTTAAAGTATGCTTTCCTGTGACACGGTTTGAAATTTGGATAGCGGGTCCTTGAATTGTATAAATTATAGAGAAGAAAATCAGCATAGTCTTCTTTTCCTAGGAAGTGGAGCAGTTAATATTCAACGAAATGTCTAATCTTTAAATACATTATAATCTAACTGCTTAGGATAATTTTTGCTTTAATACCTTAAGAGTCTGCAAAGCCTGAAGGATGGGATTATTCAGATGGAATTTTAATGTCAAAATTATCAGAGAAGTGAACATATTGCTAGTGTTCATAAAAATTGTATTCAATTTCTGTATGATTTGTTCAAATATGAGATGAGAATATATTTGATTATAGCTAGTAAGTAACCCAAAATTTGATCAGATGACTGGAGGTCACTGCTACATGAGGACTGTCAACCTCAGAGATTAAACTACTTAAGAGCTGAATTTACTCTAATATATAAATGTACCTGCAGAGATATGCATAAAAATGTAGCTATGAAGTAATTAAATGGTTGGAATACTTTGTAGTGAAAATAATAAGAAAAAGATAATATGAAAATAATTTAAAAATAATGTAAATGATGATAATTTCTTTGGAAAATATACTGAAAAATTGTAGAAAACATTTCTCAGTTCTTATTTTTTAAAGCTTTAGAATAACTCAAAACTAACATATGCACAACAGATTTCTAAATATAAATCCTATTTTATTTAGCAGAACTTTATTAGTGTTCAGATTAATCTATGATATAGAATTTACTGTGGAAAGCCAACTAATACAAAAAGCAGTAACAAGATAGCATTTAACTGTACTATTTTTGGTAATTGTTTTAAGGCAAATACATACTTTGCAGTATTTTTTATAATCATGCTTGTCAGTTACCTAAGGAAGATTATCCCTGTAGCAATACAAATTTTCCCTTCTACATTATCAAATACCTACAATGATGTGCTCATACATAATAATTTACAACTATTAATAGAAACTATAATAAGCAATCAATAGTCATTCAAACTTACAATTATAATTTTTTATTCTACTGGCAAGGGAGGATGTAGATACTTGTCTTATGTATTGGCCCTAAGATACAAAAGCTCAGTAGGTACCCTTCATAGAACAATGCACATTTGTAATTTATGAATGTTCTTTTATATTCTTGTAGATATAAATATACAGTTACATTTTCCCTTTTCCCCAGTGCTACATAATTATAACTTGTAATATGTAAATATTTATGAATTCACAGGATGTTCGCTAGGAGAGAAGAATGTTATACTTGCAGATTTGTCTAGTATTTGCAGAATTCAGATCTTCTTATTAGAGTTTCTGTTGTATTGCAAAATGGAAAAATACATTGTTATAAATTTGGTCTAGAAAACATACCAACTGGTGATTCTGTTGAAATCCAAGGATTATCTTAACATAATTTATTGTAGAAACAGACATTACAACATTGGTTGAAAATGTTGACTCCTCCTACTTTTATATAAGTAAACGGAGGACATAACTCCTGTATTCTAGATGATAGAATATAATTCTAATCTTAATGTAATGAGATATTAGAGTGTATAAAGCCTCAAAGACCATCTGGTAGGAATGGCACACTAATTGATTAGCAGTAGCTTTTTAAAATACAAATTAAAGGACTGAATCTAGATTATAGATTGAAGGACTCCTTCAAGCCCATTGTGGAGAAGCCCTCGGCTCACTGAGAACATGTGCCGCGGTTCCAGGATGGAAGCCTAGTAGCACACATCATGTGTTTGCCTCCGCACATCTAGTCTAAAGTAAAGATCTCTAAAATCTGGTCAAAAATGAAAATTCCAATCCCCAAAATATTTCACAGAGTTATCAGGCAGATCTTCTTAATATTTGTCCATATATTTGCTCAAATTCTGATTCTTTCTCGTTTGTGTCAAAAATCTGATTCAAAATATAATAACTTTCTCCACTGAATCCTAATCTATTACTCATTTCACACATGCAACCTTGCTAGATATTTGAAGAATAACAATTTTATATATTTCTTTTCAAATCAAATGTTATCAATTGCTTGATTTTTACCATACCTATAGCTTGTGCAAGTCCTTCTAAAAGTATCACTCCCCCAACTAAGTCCTCTAGATGATATTAACTGTGTAAATTAGAACAATTATTTCTCTTCGTGAAAACTCAGTACTTCTACATAATACAACATA
Organism: Rhinolophus ferrumequinum; assembly: GCF_004115265.2. Lineage (NCBI taxonomy): Eukaryota > Metazoa > Chordata > Mammalia > Chiroptera > Rhinolophidae > Rhinolophus > Rhinolophus ferrumequinum. Next base: position 73,375,808 of record NC_046291.1, read on the forward strand.
AAATCTCATTATCTGTTTCATGGTGTTTATATCGCCTTGGATCATACCACACTTGCCATTGAGTTCAATACTTAGAGGTTTTGTCCTAACGAATCATAACTATCTGTTCCAAATACTCTGTGTTTACTAATTTCCTCATCTGATAATAATGATAAACATAATTTTGTGATTGTTCATTATTAGCCAAAAACCACAATCAGCATTCTATCTCAATACTATTATTTAAAATCACTATAAACCTAATTTCACTGCTGATTAAAAAAATAAAAAAAAGGTAGATGAAGTTGAGTACACTGCTTAAATATGTGGCGGCACTATATTTATATATATATATATATATGTATATAGCATAACTATTATTAGTTAAGCAATAATCAAGCTGTTAAATATATACATACATATATATATACAGACACACACACATATATATATACATATATATGTATGTATGTATATATTTAGTTTGGAAAAATCCATCTTTTTGAGTTTTTATTTGGTTATGATGGGCTCTCTTAGGAGACAACTAACAAATATTCTGCACTTGCTTTAGATATTGAAGATTTATTTTAAGTGTACATGAATAAAATGTTAAATAAATAACTGAGAAGTTACACAGCAAGCCTCTTAGGAAAATAAAAAAAAAGAAAAGAAAGCTTCTGCAGATATCAACAGCTTTATTGTCTCAACTATGATATTCTTTAACCCAATAGGAGAATGATATGTGCTTATCAACCTTCTTGAGGAAGAATTGCCTTTCCTCTTTACAGTAGGAAGAGACATTATGATACTCAAATGTTTTCTGTCTTTGCTGCTGCTACTGCTGATGCTAAAAAATGACTAACCTCTGCCTAAATGCTTCTAATTAATTACATCTTTTGTGTATTTATTTTAATAGTTGATGTTTACAATTTTAGTAAGCGCCTTTTATTTAGTTCCTATTTAATTCTCTCAACAACCTTAATGTAGATGTCATTTTAATCCTCAAATGATATTAAAAAAGCTCGAGGTTAAACAACACCAGATTGACCAAAGATCAAATAGGTGGGACAATTCTGAACCCAGATTCATACTTAGGTTTGAATCCAAATTCTAAGCACTAGCTCACTCAATACCTGCTTTCTCTCTGTTGCTTATATTCTGTCGATTCTACTTGCAGTGATTCTGTGTCCTCTGTTCACATTCCAAAGAAGTTTTCTAATATTAAAATCTAACTCCTCTGGTGATCACAAATGATCTTTAAGATTTTGCCAAATGCCTTACTTCCCTGAAAATATAAAGTGTGTGTGATAATTCTTTGATCCACTACTTTAACAAATCAATTAAGGAAAAAAAATTACAATATGAGTTGGTGACATAGTAAAATGTTAGCAACACACATACCTGAAAATCTATAACATCATTTTTGGAATAGATCTTATACTCATGCTTATTGAATCTAGAATCCATAAATCCCCTCTTTATGTAAATAAAAACATTTATCTAACTTTCTCTTGTTTTGTCTCCCATTTTCCCTGATTGCTTTATTGTTATTTATATGGAGATACTCAATTGCATACATTTTTAAGGCTCTCACAAGCAGTCTCTGCCTAGAAACCATGAGTTTTCTGTGAGGTAGCTTCATTTTTATCATCACTCTCTTTTCTTGCATTTCACTCTTTACCTGACACATTCTCTCTTTTCCAGTTTCAAGATTGTTTTAAATGTTTCTCAACAAATAGATAGTCAGTTGTGTCTAAATAATCACTATTAAAAATAAAGCTTTCCTATGTACTCATATACTATGAAAAAATTTTAAAAACTATTAGGTCATACACAGGTGCTAAATATTGATAGGTACTCCTAAAGTGTCCAATATATTGTATCACTTTATTCTACCTGAAATCGTGTATTGATGTTGTATCCTTATTTCTCACATTTGATAATAGGATTTCATGATTACTTTTCTCATTGTTCTATATTAATTATACCATATATGCTAAGTAATACATCTACATCTCTCCAGATCTTTTAATTCTATAATGAACTTAAATTCTCATTTTGTTTCCTTTGGTATTTTAACAGTTATCAATTAATATATCATTATTCGGCCTATAACCACTCTGAGAGCCATACTATATTTTCATTTCTTAATTTGTTCTTGTTCACAGATTCCTCTTGTTCACGTTTTGTTGATGTTAAAAAACAACAACAACAAAGAAAAAATTTAAGATGCAAACAATATATTTAGTAAGCTCATATATTTATGTACAAAATCAACTTTGTTAATTACAAATTCAGCCATCTCACTGATGGCTGTCCTTATAGGTACTTCATTGAATTAAGAAAAATTTAGGAATACAAAATCATTTTAATGCATGTATGAAATAATAGCAATGTGCATTTATACTTTACAAAGTGCTTCTACCTATTTCACATTCAATTCTAGCAATTCAATTCTACGCAATCATGGTAGCATAACTATTATTAGTTCTATTATAAAGATGAAAAAACTGAGACTAAAATATAAAGTGAATTGCCCAAAATAACAATTTAAATGAGAGTAGATATAGAAATTTAACTCAAAATATGTTTCTACTTGACTTGCCGTTCCTCAAAATTACACAGTATATCTGGAAGATTCCTGCTGCCTTTTGTGCCCCCTAAAAATGTCTTCCCCTCTAAAAAAAAAAGACCAAAAAAAAAAAAAAAACACTAATTAATTCCATTGAATTAAGACTTTTAACATCCAAGAGTCCTCCATTCAAAATCCAAGTACCCTTGGAGATTTAATAATCAAGCTGTTAAGTAATTAAACCTTAGTAAGAATCAGTTTATCAGATTGCTTTTCATCAACCACTAAGTGAGAAGCAATGGACCACAAAGTATCAGAGATGGGATGGGATGAGAATCAAAACACACAAGTTATTCTGAAGGGGACTACCAGAGTGTAGCACAGTTGGTAGCTTGAAATTCTGGGTACCTGGTATACATGGTGAGTACAACTAGCAGTGCTGTAGTTCAGATAACAAGAGAAAATCAATTATTTTGTAATTTTTTCATATGATTGGTCTTGGTTGCCGACAAGCTAAAAATCATTCTATAGTAATTGGGATTTTACCTCTATATTTCTTACTCTCTCATCCTACAGTTGAAGGTGTGCTCTTATTATCTAAACCATAATGGTAAAATTAACTTGGCTTTCTCTTGTGTGCCTTTCTGACAGCATTTTTTAAATTTATTTTTAGTATGTTAAAATATTTAACTGATTTTTCTGGCATGGTATAGACACAAATCACATTCCATATGGGGTGTCCATAGGTTAGGCCTTCAAAATGAAGGTATTTATATATTTCATGAGTCTTTGTTTATCTTAAATTATAATAGCAACTACCTCACACATGCTAATGCATAATATGACTTTATACACTTGACTCCGTTTTTCTCTCCTAAGTTCACGTTCTATCATATTGGCAAGTCTGCATTTAACACATGCATTAAAAGACCACTTTTGTGTCTGTGGTTCTTGAAAATTTTACAAGTTTTGACCAAACAGGATGCAAAATTATTTTTGAGTTTCTGCCATGAAATGTCTAATAACCCTGTCATTCTTCTGAAAATACTGTGTGAATAAATTCTGACAATGTGCAAAACATAGTGAGAAGAGGAATTTTTGCTTCCCACGCAGCGTTCCTCCAAGTGGTAGAAGAGATCAAGAAAAAGAGAGAAAAAGATCCCACAATTAGGTCAGATAGGCCATTTCTTCACAGAAAGATTACTTTTGAAACTTCCATCCCCAAACTGTATCGGGGAAGGATCACTTTTAAAGTTCTGAGACAAAGATAATTCTACTACTGTTTTGAAAGCACAAAGAACAATCTGAAACTAATCCATAATGAAACCTATGTAATTTTAAATGTTGACAGCCAGCCTTTTAAAGCCTTTCCTTTAGCTCCTTCTCACCTCCCTTCCTGCCTTTTAACACTAAATGTATTCCTGTTCTTCTTGAGTGTTTTTAATCTTAAAATTCTAAATGGTATGGCATGATGACCACTTTTACTAGATAATCATGTATAAGTGAAATGAGTATACTGAGACACACACACACAGATGTGGTGGATTTCTTATTCAAACATCAATTGCAATGTTGGTTAAAACTAAATTATAAGAAAAGTCATGAGAACCAACCATCCAATTGTATATTATCAAGGCTTTGATGAGATGTTGACTCATTTAACAGCTATGCAATCTTTATTAGATCAGGAAAGGTCATTGGCACATATATACCTTTCTCACAAATGCTGCAAATGCAAAAGAAAATCTACTTCCCTGGGCAAACATTAAGAATAACAAATAGCAATTTTCCTTCAGGCTGATCTGAAATCTCTTGGCAACTACTAATACATGCACACAAGTGAAAAGCATTGTCCTTGTACTTCTCTGCATTACAACATTTAAAAAAAAAATAAGAATTAGCTTCTTTTTTAGAGATGGTGTTCCTCTAAAAGCTGTGACATCAGAAGTACCCCAGGAGCTTAGAATCACAGCTCTTCTAAAAGAAAGCTTTTGGCTGCAAGAAAGTAAGGAGCTGGTTGGTGGATCAAACCTAAAAGCCTTGCTTTTGAAATTCAATGAATGCAGTGGGCTCCCTCAGAGCTGAGTGAGTGTGTACCAGCACCACACACATGCTACCTCCCAGCATAGACTCTCCTGGACTGTATGCACTGTGAGTCTGACCAGTTTCTCCCCACATTTACCAGCTCTGGATAACTCCCAAGCAAAGTCATCATGTATAATCAAAACTACTTAGCAGTTTTGTGAACAGTAAAAAAAAATAATTAATTAATTAATTAATTTTTTAAAAAATTGGAGTTTGTTAAATCCACTTTGAGACCTAATGAGCACCTCTGAAGAGAGGTGCCCATCTGAAGAGAGGAGGGATTAATGTCTAGAGTCATTATTCCACCTAGCTCCATGTCTTGCGAGGCATCTGGTGGGGTCTCTGCTCCTGCTCCCCACATAAGAACGCAGGACATGGTGAGGCCAAAAAGGAACACCAACGGAGCCATAGGTAGGGGAGTCACACCACTATAGTCTCACTGGAGGCTGGATTCACATGACTTGCGACTTGCTGTCCGCTTTTCTGCCTGCCAACCAACCCCTTGCTAACTGCAATCTGCGCTTGTCAGCCACCATCTTCTTGCTGGCCCCCATTTTCTGCTGGCATAGCCACAGCAGTTATATTAGTGGCCAATGGCTCACTGGTTACAGCTGATGGCCATCCAATCACGGTTGATGGCCATTTACTACCCGAGTGAGCACATTTCCACATGAAGGAGAGAGCCTGGAAACTGCACTCCTCGCTCTGTCCCCACACTCCATCAGTGTCAAGTCACCAGCACACCAAAAGGTGCAATTTTCAGAAAGCTGTCTTTTTCCTTAGTCTTTTCATCGTGGTTACGCAACACAATTGCCTACTCACGCTCTCCCAGCACATTGCACCGTCTCAATACATACTCTGTTTGGACACAATATGTTCTTGTTTTCAATTAATTAATAGATCACAAGGAGATTTCGAAATTACAAAGTCCCCAAATCTCACAAACAAACAAGCTTAGGATATTATCCCTGAGCCATGTTTTCACTGCCTGTTTTCTGTATTTTTCTTTTCATTTGTGTAAAATACATTTTGACTTTATTGTCTCCCATAAGCAAACTTGATATCCAAATAATATCAAGCATAACTCAAGAAGAGTAAACAAAAGTAGGAAGAGAATATTCCCAGACCAGCATTATTTTTAATCCTTCTCATTCTTTACCACATCTCTTAGCACCTTTCATTTAGCACATCTCTGTGGGAGAAGCTAATTTTTATTTTTTTTAATTTTCTCTCCCATTGAGAGAACAGTCATAAATAGGCCACATCCAGAAGATGTAGTAAATCTCTCTCTAAATATCAAAGAGGCCAATTTTGTTTTCAACTCCAACAATTTATTACTATTTAAATTAATAGGGGGAAATCATAACAAAGTCACAAGCAATGGTCATTTGTAAGCTGAGAAAAGGATCCATTTTTTCTAAGCGTGTTAATATAATTTGCAGGAACATAAGTATGTTTTCTTAAGCTAGGACAAGATAAATTTTGTGTATTAAAATGGAGTTCCCTTTAAACACATGTAGGGATATAATTTAAAATTATATATACATATGTGTGTGTATATATATATATATATATATATTCAAAAGTTTAATAAATTCAAAACTTCAATTAAATCAACAATGGTATCTCATTCAAGATAAGGGCTACCTTAAAGTATTTCATTCCCCAATAAATATGATTTTATATTAAATCTGATGCATTTTGCTTTGATAACAAGACTTTTCATTATTCAGAGACAAATTTAAAAAGCATTATTAAATGTATAGAATGAAGGTTTAATACTAAATATTAAAATATAACAGAAATCTTGATGAAAACCTGTAATTACCATTAAAATTAAAATAATAAATATTCTTAGGTAACTCAAAAAAATAGAAAAAATTAAAGACATTAAATATATAGCTTTTAGTTTCAAATTCAACAATGTCATTTGTAATATTTTAAAAGGAAATGGCCTAGGATTCCATTTCTCCAAAGTAGAAGTTTTTCAGGATTTTCTTTTTCTTTCTTTTTTTTTTAATTAAAGTTTATTGGGATGATAATGATTCATAAAGTTACATAGGTTTCAAGTGTAGAATCCTGTAATACATCATCTATATATCACATTGTGTGTTCACCACCCAGAGTCAGTTCTCCTTCCATCACCATATATTTGATCCCCTTTACCTTCATCTACCGCTCCCCCCCCGACCCTCTGGTAACCACTAAACTACTGTTCATGGATTGGAAGAATCAACATAATTAAAATGTCATATTACCCAAAGCAATATACAGATTTAATGTAATCTTCATCAAAATCCCAATGGCATTTTTTAAAGAAATAGAACAAAAAAATCACGAGCTTTGTATGGAACCACAAAAGACCCCGAATAGTCAAAGCAATCCTAAGAAAAAGGAATAATACTGGATATATCACACTCCCTGACTTCAGTGTGTACTACAGGGCAACAATAACCAAAACAGCATGGTATTGGAAGAAAAAATAGACATACTGACCAATGGAATAGAATTGAGAACCCAGAAATAAACCTACATAAATATGGACAGATAATTTTTGACAAAGGAGCCAAAAATATATGCTGGAGAAAAGACAGCCTCTTTAGTAAATGATGCTGGGAGAATTGGAAAGCCACATGCAAAAGAATGAAACTATACTGTTATCTGTCACTGTGTACCAAAATTAACTCAAAATGGATAAAAGACCTGAACATAAACCCTGAAACAATAAATTGCATAGAAGAAAGCATAGGTATTAAACTTATGGACCTTGGGTTCAAAGAGGATTTTATGAATTTGACCTCAAAGGCAAGAGAAGTAAAGCTAAAATAAATGATGGAACTATATCAAACTAAAAAGCTTCTACACAGCAAAAGAAGCCATCGACAAAATAAAGAGGCAAACAACTGAATGGGAGAAGATATTTGCAACCAATGCCTCTGATAAGGGGCTAATATCCAAAATATATAAGGAACTCATACAACTGAACAACAACAAAACAAGTAATCCAATTAAAAATGGTCATGATTTTCTTATGGCACAGCACTTGAGGTTTACAGCTTATGTTTAACAGCATAATTGCCCACCCTAAGAGTAAGGAATGGGATTGTGTGCATGGGATTGTGTGCATGTTTGGACAAAATCCTACAAATGATATTTATCTTCTTTTGTCATTCTCCCTGGAAAATTAAGAAAGTTTTTCTCATAGATTATAAAACTAAGAAAGTGCACAGCTACGTAAAACTTTCAACAACATACTTTTCAAAAATATGTACATCAAACAGTCATTAATGTGTAAATCACATGCTACATGAAAACACTCAAGGAAGACAAAAGTAAGGTGGGTTCCAGGGTACTTGCTAGTGGCAATGATTGCATCTCCTAGAAAGTAGCTAGGTGTCAAGAACAGAAGGGAAACTAGGGGAAATCTTACTATTTGCGACCTTTTCTCTGTCCTTTATTGTTTGGATACACTAAAAAAAATACACTAAAATTTGGACACTGCTAGTCCCATTTTACTATAGAGCAAGCAATCATGCTAGTCCAGAATTGCTAAAGGTGCACAATAACATCAGTCCAATCCTGAAATCCAGCTGGAAAGAATGCTATCAAGAACATGTACAGAGACAATCCTCTGAATGCCTGCTCCTCCAAACGCTCATCCTGCACCACATGCTTGATAATTACCACTCAGAGAAGAAGATCTTGGAAAGACCTGCAGTCAGCATCGAGGCACTGGTCGGTTCTCCCAGGAACCCAGCCACATGGTAGATTAGAAAAGAGAAGAGGCAAGACACACTTTTTAACTATAGTAGGTTTTTGCCTTGAGGTTCTCCACCCCCCTTTATTCCCTAAACTCTCCTAGAAGGCACAAATCACAGCTTAGGTGTAGACCGCTTTCCCACACTCCATTTGGTATCACAGAGCATATACCTAAGCATATTGGTAAAAAGCATATAGCTATATATAAAGTGTAAAACATACAGCTAAGACTTCCAGGGTAGCATGAAGTCAAAAAGTGTGTTAAGAGGACATCTCAGGATCACAAAGATTATACAAGTAGAAGAGCACACTGAACAACCAACCACAGAGAAAATAGAGTTAATGGTGCAGAAAACACAGCAATTTAAACCAGACAATATCCTTAAAGAAAAACATAAAACAGCATCAGGTATCTTTAAAGAGGATTCAAGCAGAGATCTGGGCATTTAAATAAAAATAATTATTGAAAAAAATAACTTTATAGTTTGAATAGTCAAATGGATTGAGCCAAATGATAAAATGTGTGAGCTGAAAAATCAAGTGAAAAAATTGAATGAAAGCACTAAGATGTCACATAGTTAAAGAATTTAACACACACCTTTCAATGATTAATGTTTCAACAATAAAAGGAAATAAATATCAAGGAAATACTACTATCATGAATATCTATCCACCTATCTATTTATCTATCTATATCTATATATCTATATATTTATATCTATATGTATATATATATATATATTTGTGATATATATATATTAAATTATATAAATATATAGAAGTATGCATAACTATAAAAAGAAAACTGTGACATACCACTTCATGTATAATTTTAAAATGTTTTCTTTTCTGCTCTACCATAGATTATGCTATCATACATTTTAATTCTGAATACCATATAAACCCCATAGTAAGCTATTATTATTTTTGCATTACACAGTGAATTATATTAGAATCAATTAAAGTCAAGGAATAATGTATTTTGTATTTACTTTCATTTTCACCCTTTCTACCATTCCAATTCTTCAAACAGGTCAATAATTTAACCTGAAATCATACTGCATCTGCCCTAAAACCATTATTTTGCATATCTTGAAGTGCAGGTGCTGGAAATATATTCACTCCATTTTTGTTTATTTGAAAAAATTTATTTCATTTGACTTCATTTTAGGAAAATTTTTCATGGGTATAGAATCTTGATTTGACAGGCTTGTTTTGTTTGTTTGTTTGTTTGTTTTCTTTCAGTACTTTAAAGATGTCATTCCACTGTTTTTAGCCTTACATAATTTTTGATTAGAAGTTTTCTTTTATTCTCATCATTGCTTCTCTGGATGTAAAGTTTTCTATCCCTTTAAGCCTCTCTGGCTGTCTTTTAGAAGTTTGACTGACATTACTTTTTTTTTTTTTTTTTTTTTTAAATTCTGCTTAGGGTTGTCTAAGGTTCTTGAATTCGTGATTTATTTTGTTTGGTTAATTTTCAAAAATTCTCATCTTTGACTTCTTCAAATATTTATTCTACGTCATATTTCTCACGGTCTTCTTTATAAGTGCAATTATATGTACATTACACTCTTTTTTGTTGTTGTTGTTGTTTTTATGTCTCACAACTCTTGGATGCCCTGTTATTTATTAATTGTTTTATACTCTTCATTCTCTTCATGTCTCATTTTGGATTATTTTTAACCCATCTTCAAGTTATTGATTTACCCTCAGCCTTGCCCATCAGGGGATGAAAGCTTTGATGCACTTCTTCATTTCTGATATGGTGATCTTTATACCTAACATTTATTAATAATATTTAGCTCTCTCAATAGTTTCATGTCACTGATGAAATACCTTTTCTCTTTACTCAAGTTCTCTAGCTTTTCTATTAGATTTTTAAACATGCTATTCATAGTTACTCAAAAATCCCTGTGTGATAGATTCAATATTTGGGCCATTGTTAAGCTTCACAAAATAGGTTGCTTTGTCTCTTGAAAGTGAGTTGTTTTTTCTTTGCATTTAGTAAGGACTGCTATAAGTATTATTTTTCCCAGAAATGAGCACATCTCATCTTCTGTCAGACTTTTAATAAGGAACGTTGAGTCAATTTAGTTAGAAGTTGATTTCAGTTTGGGTTATTTCCCTTTCTGTCCCCTTAAAGATACACGTGCACACAGACAGACACACACACACACACACACACACACACACACACACATGCATGCACACACCACATTATAGACATATCATCCCCCTGATTAAATAGTAAATATCAAAACAGAAATTAACTAGAAGAACATATAAGTGGATGTATATCTAATATTGAGGCAAAATCTTCTTTAGTGAACACATAAAAGCAGAAATCTCAAGGAGATCTATTGAGTTTTTAACTACAATTCACATATTTTATTAGAAGAGTTCAGTAAAATAAACTAAAAAATAAGAATGACACACTTTAAAAAGAATATGCAACCTAATGGACAAAGCAGGAAGACACTTAATAGAACAGAAATATATTTATAAATTGCTAAAGAAAGCACACCAAAAGAGAATATCTAAATACCTATGAAATGTCATGCATTATACATTGACTGATTTCAATTTCCCAAGGTAGACTTGTGAGGTAGATTACATTTTTATGATAAATAACTGAGATTTATAAAGTACCTTGTCCCATATTGTACATATAGTGAAGTAGCAAATATGTGATTCACCTGATGGGACATTTCATTCCCAAAGAATTACTTTCTTCCACACCAGTGCTCCTCAAAGTATGGTCTCCCAATCAAAAGCATCAGTATCACTTGACAACTTGTTAGAAAGGCAAATTCTTAGACCCCATTCCAAACCTACTAACTCAGAAACCCCAGAGGTGAGCCAAGCAATCTGTTTTAAGAGCATTTCAAATGATTCTGATGATTCTAAATTTGAAAACCATTATTCTAAACCATGCTGGGATTTGTCTAGTTATTCCCATATGTATATGTGATTATGTATAAAATATCACCTGCATACTAAAGTGATTTACAAATAGAAATACCTGTATCAGAGTTAAGGGGCGAGACAATGCCAAGAGGATGGTCACTTATGAAAATCGAATGAAATATACATTCAATATTGATCTCCAGGAAAGAGATTGAAACCTTAACATGTTCCACACCAGATGGTAAAGGAATTTAAACACACCTATTTCTTTATTCTATTTAGACAAAAAGAGGTGGGTAAATTCTCTACTTTATTAAAATTACCCTTCGCTATCAGGTATTAACAGTAGGGTTTCCAGGCAGGAATTCCCGCCTGAGAAAAGTTGGTCGGGAAATCGGGAAAATCGGCTCCTTGAAGCCAGGTGGTTGGTAGTATCAGCTGTCACTGTGGAAACGATTCATCTGTGGAGAACAGAAACAGTTTATATCTTGGGATACGGGAACAGGAAAGGAAAAAAAAATTCCTGAAACCCTAATTAGCAGTATATATAAAAATTAAAATTTCCTCACAATTATAAAATTTTAGGTTTTTGCTAATACCAAAACACAGTGATTAAGAGTAGTCACATGTAGTTTAAGATCAGTGTATCAACTCTTGCCAGACCAGTTAAAAATTCTGTGAATCTGAGCAAGGTTAATGATTGCCCTGTACCCAGACTTCTTAATCTGAAAGTAGGGTAACACTATATAACCATTTTCTTTGTAGAAATTAATGAAGACATAAAATTAAAGAGATCATCCTACTACTATGTCAACTAATTTCACTTGGTCTAAAACATATTTGGAACTGGCATAAGAACGTCTCCAGCCTCTAAGCAGCAATGTACTATGTTGAACAATGTGACCACAAATACATTCTAGAAAAATGTACATCTGATAGAATACTTGTGTCTTTAATCATATAGTTCTATTGATTTCCATTACAATTTCAAAGTTGTGTTCAAATAAAAAAAGTGCCTCAGAGATATAATAAACATCTACTGAAGAATTATTCAAAGAACATGCAGATATTGTCAAAATACTGTTTATGTGCATTTATTATTCTGCACAGTGCTACAAGGAAAGTTAGTTAAATGCACAATTGATCCACATGCTCTTGACACAATTATTAAGACAACAGACACTTTAAATCTGTTTGTTTGAGTGGTTTTTTTCCTCCCTACAAACCTTTTAGTTCCTAACATGTAGTGGCCCTTACAAAGAATTAAAGAAAAAAAAAAAAAAAGATTGAGTTTTCCACTGATTCTATGACGATAGTGAACAGCCATAATGATCAACTAATTCAGCAGAATTAATGAGCTAGAAGAGCCACCAAATTTTATTTTAGAAAGACCTGGTGCAATGTAAGTAAGCTGGTCTGAATTAACCTTAAGTATTACAGTGTTTTTTAAAAGCAAGTCCACTTCCTGCTGTTTTACACTTTAATTACTTCTTTAATCAACTCATTAGTTGATTGACTTATCATGACTGGCAATAAGTGCCTATTCTAAGTTGGGGGAACTCAGTGTCTGCCTGGCTGCAGCCCAGTAGCTGGATTCTGGACTGGGAGGTGGCTGGGGACTTCAAAGTCCACACATTAAATATTGAAAAGTAAAATTTTACCATTGCCATCATTTATTAAATATTTTCCAAGTACATTGCCCTATATCATTACCTACAATTCTCGGTTGACGATTTCCTTTCCCAACTTAAAAATACCCTAAACCCCTTAGTCTTGAATTCAGAAAATCAGAAACTACCAGCTAATGGCAGTTACTGGCTGCTGAGTATCTTGCCAGTTATGACGATCATACATGACCTTGTATGCAAAGGAGATACACACATTTAAATTGAAGACAGTTATGAATATGAAGAATCTTAACAGCAAAAAATAAAAACCTCCTCTTTTCTTCTATATGTATACAGTTTAAGAATACTTAACCTCATGCCGAAATTCCAATTCTTTTGTTAAATATCACATGTTTTAGATTCACTGGTTGTGCACTTAACTTCAATTCATCTCTATTTCAACCATATATTTTACCAATCCAAGGAAGAGACAATAGTAATGTTGCATAATTAGGAAGTAATTTATCAAGTGATGATGTTCTCATAACTCTTTCTGTAAAAGATTTAGGTTTTACTCGATACTTAACAGCATTTAATGGAGGTTTAGGTCAAGAAGACTGAAGAAGAACTGACAGTAGAAGCTCTGCCAAATTCCCTTGGATGAAAGAGGAGAATTGTTCCTCCTAATTCAGAATCCTTTTTCAGGCAACCAGAAAAGGCTTTGCTCAGGTAGCTTCCTCCAGTTTCTCATAGAATAGGAACCTTTTCTTTCCTTCAGTTGTAGTTTTGATTAAAATTTAATGAGGCAAAAACAAAGTGTTAATAAACAAGAATTAAAGTAATTAATGAACAACAATCTTTATACTTTCTACTTCTATTTAATTTAAGGACTTCACAGGGATATAATGAAGCCACGGAGGTAACTACAAGTGTTCAAACAGCATAACCTGAGGCAGTGATGGGTAATGTTCCCAGTTTGTAATAGAGAAGAGATTTAGAAGGAGGATGTTGCAATTCTTGATGCCAATCAGCTAGAATTATGAGAACCATGATAACAGCAGAAAAAATGAGAGTGTATTTGGTATCAGAGTCTCTACTAGGCCATTCAAATACATTTTGTTACTTAAGCCTCAAAGAAATGCTGTGACTTCCATGTACAGTCTCTGAATCTCAGAAAAGTTTAATATTTTGGTATTACACTACTGGTGAAAAATGCAGCAAAAAATGGAAGACAATTCTTTTGAATCCTATGTCATTTTTACTTCAACTTTTTGTTTTTCAAATCAGGTTGAAGGATTTACGAGTAATGTATAAAGTTTAAAAAAAATCCTTTGAAATAATTATCACATTATGTGTACGTCTGTTCTTAAATATTCGTCAGAGAAAGAAAATGAAAAGTATTACTATAGCAACAGTAATCTAGAAATTATAGGCTTATTAGGTATATTTCATATTATATTTATATGAGATATGATATAGATTTAAAAAAAAAGGCATGGGGGTGGAATTTTTTTAAATCCTTAGAAAATAGCCTTAAAATGATTTTCCAAAATGTTAAGTTTGACAGGCAGTATTTCAAGAAAACATCTTTAAAAGTAATTCTAAAGGAAATTAGAGCTGGCTTAGTAAACATTTTCATTAGCTCAATAGATTTCCCTAAGGACCCAAAGTGGCCAACCTATACCTCTACATCCCCCCACTTTTCTTCCCACTCACCTAAGATGAGGTTAGCTTTTAGAAGAAATAAAAAAATGTGGAAATTAATTAGTCCAAGATCATTCTAAATCAGGTATTGTGACTGGTCTCTAAAAGTCCTTAGGTTTGTTTCAATTATTAAGTAATACTTTCTTTGTTCAGTAATACTTTGTAATGAAGGAGATTAAAACTTTAATACAGATATTAATCAAACCAAGCGTTTTAAAACCTACACTATTATTCTCCTGAATCACATAGTAACTTACAAAAAGTAAATCAGTCATCCAAAAATAGGTGGAAACTAATTAACTATAGTTCTGTATATGTACATATATATCATTATAAATATACCAATATATATGCATATAAAATATACATATATATAATATATAACACTATATATTACATATAACACTATATATGCATATAATACATATAACATATAACACTATATATGTTGCATATATAATGCTATATATATTATATAAATGTTCTATACATATATAGTGTTATATTTATAGTGTCATATATATAGATATATCTATACATCTATATCTCTATCCATATATATGACCTGTAGTTGAGCAGCTAATTAAAGAAAATAAGTTAGACACCTGTTTTTGTATAATATTAATATACCAGAAAAGATACAGGCAATTATTTTGAAATAAGTGGTGTAAAATGAATTTGATACTCTTAATTTGATCAAATTCTTTTTTTCCTAACACACAAACTTAACAGTGGAGATTTGGAAGTCGCAAATAATTTTAGCTGATTCATCCATTAAGTCGTAATTCAGGCATATGTTTCCAGAAGTTAGGACTAGCCTCCCAATTATAGGATTATTACCTAAGTGAAAAGACACAGTCCTCTATTAGTTTTGCCACCTGATTTCTGTAACAGGAAGGTGGGTGTTACACTTTCTAATATAGTTATTAATTTACTATTTTAACCTTTAAACTTATTTAATACTTAAATCTACTATTTTAATATTTAAACAAATATTCTATAATTTACCTTCCTTTAATAGCGTCTGTTTCAAATATGATTCTCCAAGTCTAACTAAATGGATTTAGAGGAATATAAAATTCAACTTTTAATATTTAGTCTATGCAGAATAGAGAGACATTTAATTGAATAGTTTGAGATTATAATTTAGACATTTTAATTAAGGTGCTATAGATGAGGTGGCTTATAAACAACTGACACTTATTTGTTACGACTTTGAAGGTTGGAAGTCCAAGGTCAGGGTGCCAGCAAATTTGGGTTCTGGGGAAAGCCCTCTTCCAGATTGCAGACTTCTGACTTTTTTCTTGTGTTCTCACATATCAGAGAGCAGAGAGAGAAAGCAAACTCTCTGATTCCTATAAGGGCATCAATCTATTCCTGAGGACTCCATCCTCATGATCTCATCTAATCCTAATTACTTCCAAAGACCATCACACTGGTGAAGGTTGTGAGGTTGTGGTGGGGGTTTCAACATAGGAATCTTGAGGGGATAGAAATATTACGTCCATCACACTTCCCAAGTCCCAAATTGGCAAAACCTCTTTACCATTTCATTCAACCTCTCTTTACTTTTTTCACAAAATCTAAAATCTTTCATTCTAAGGTAACCTCATGTCCACAGATCAAGTTCTCCCTTGGGGTTTGTGCAAACACCCACTCACACACTGTGTAGGGGAGGGGAAGAGAAGATCTGTCCCCTACCCCCAGCAACTTTTGCAAGCTAAGCTGCATGTCACCCTGATTCAGGGCCCTGTCTGAGTCCAGTGGTGCTGGTGGCTTGGCTTGTCCTGGGTGAGCTTCTGCTCAAAGTAAAAGTAAGACTGCATGACTGGGGAAGGAGAAGAAAGAACAAAAGGATTATGAAAATTAGTGGCCTTTTTCTCTTCTTTTAAAAATGCAAAGAAGGATTTGGCCCATTGTATTTGTAATCCTTTAATACAAAAAGAAATATTTTTTGGTTTGTGTTGGTACTTATTACTTATTTTTTTGTGGAGGGGGGAGTTGCTATTGTTTGTGTTGTTTTCATTAGGTAGGAACTCTGCTAGTAGATTAACCTCAATTTGATTGCTAAATCAATGTCACAGTTTAAAAATGGTGGTACAGAACAGAAATAAGTTAATTTTTTGCCATGTTTGCTTCATATATCTTTTTCTTTCTCTGTCAAATAAAATATTAACAGCTAAATATGAACAGCTAGAGTTCCATACACCCCAATCCTCTTTCCAGCTGACCTGCTTAGAAGGAATTATTACTATGACACTGATGTGCCCAGTCTCATTCATGTTTCATACTTTTAAATACACTCATTTGATAAACATAAGGGATATGTAGCTTTGCCATTTTCTTATTAAATGTATACAATTCATTGTGCAACTTGTTGGTGTCACTCAACTTAAGTTGCCGAAACATATCCATGTTAATATATGTTCACTTGGTTCCTTTTAACAACCATATAATGTTTTCATGTGTGAAAAAAACACACTGTTAAATGAAGTCTCTTTTACTGAATCTCAAAATTGAAGAAACGTGTTCTTTTCAAATGAGAATATGAAGTAAGTATAAAGAAGAAAAGGAAATTTTGAAGTGGTTTGGTTATCAAAATTGTGAAATGTGCATATTCAGAAATGTATCAATGAAATAACTACAAGTGTCCTAAAACAATTATACTTTGAATTCAATTGTCTCAAATATTATTACTTACTGTGTGATTCAAATACCTTATTTGTAACCCTCTGAACACTTTAAAAATTTCCTAACTTGAGATATTGTAGGATAATATATTTTTATAAATTATATTTTTGTTTTGATTGTTGTTTTTAATCACCACTTTACTGTATACTTTCCTTGTAAGAGATTCCTTAGATTCACTCATGGTTTGTGGTTCTGGAAGCCCTCCAATTGGGTTACATATGATAGGTACTTTGCCCTGTTTATGCAAAAGTTGAGTAAGAAGCCATTAGCAACTTATCCTAAATGGAATACCCAAAAAGCATAACAAATATTAATATAAAGACACTTTACTTAAAAAGATCTCATCTTAACAGTCCCCTAATAGAGTTAATATTTTAATGGAATTCCACATCTACCAAGAGAATATAACCTGTAGGAAAGTTTTTTGTTTTGTTATTTTTTGACTCAGGAACACTTAAATTCAAAGCCTTAAACCTCTTATTATTAAAATTTTACTGTGGACAAATTTTTTAAAACCCATTTAATAAATATTCCCTATTTACAAGTCAGAATATTTAGGTGCTTTACATGCATAATTTCTAATCCTCATATTCCTTTATGAGATAGAAATCCTTATCACTATTTGTTAGCCTCCAGTGAGAATTCTGGGGTTCACAGTTTAAGTATTTCCCCCCAAAATCCTACAGCCAGTAAATGGTGGGAAAAGAATCAAACCAGTGTTTTGACATATGCAATTTTCACAAATTAAATTTTCATGCATGTAGTGAATTAATAGTTTTCCCCCAAATTCCTGTGCATGGGAACTTCAGAATGTGACTATATTTGAAAATAGGGTCTTCACAGTAGTAAGTAGTTAAAGGTCTAGTGATAAAATCATTCTGGACTAAGCATGGGATGACTGGAGTCTTTATAAGGAGAGGGAAGACACAGGGTCGGAGGTTGTGTGAAAATGGAGGCTGAGGCTTATGTTATGCAGCCACAGCTGTGGAATGCCGAGGGCTGCCAGAAGCTGGAAAGGTGAGGAAGGACTATTTACAGGCTTCAGAGGGACCATGACCCTGCCAACACCTTATTGCAGTCCTCTGGCCTCTACATATATGACAGACTACATTTCTGTCATTTTAAGCTACCAGGTTTGTGGTGATTTGTTGTGGCAGCTGTAGTAAACTAATATGATGCCATCATATCTTTATCTGTCAAGAATGGCCTAAAATATTTAAACATAGTATTAAATACAAAGCACTTTTTAGATCACCAGGACCATAGTGGGCATGGATTGCCACTATGAAACAGTGAAACTACTGACAACAGAAGCTTCCATTAACAGAATCTGGCCTCATCTTAGATAATGATGAATAAAAGATTAAAAAAAAAATGCACAGAAAGAGACTCCATTGTGCTTTATCAGGGAATCATCCTATGTAGCACCTAGGTAAATTTATGCAAAGTGAGGAAAGTTGCTTGGTTGATTATGTCAACACAGTGAATATACATGATGATATGTGGTAGGAGGAAAACAAAACAAAACAAAACACCAATTTCTACAATAACTTGGAAGAAAACAAACTAGTTTCAAGAATATTCACTGAAATTATAGGAACATAGCAACTACTATAAGAAATAGGTTGGGTTTCAGAGAGAATTAGAAGGCTTGTGATTCAAATTTGTTCCAGGTAAATGATGAGAAATGAAATAGCAAAATATGCAGTTATCAAGAGATTAAAATGTATCACAAAACATTAATTGAATACAAATGGTTAACTATATTATTTATTAAGATATTATTATTTACATATCATACAACTAACCCATTTAAGGTGCACAATTCAATGGCTTACAATATTTTCTCAGAGCAAAACTATCACTACAAATAATTTAAGAATATTATCATTGCATCCTCCTCCCCCAAAAAAAGAAAACAACCTTTTATCTTTTAGCAGTCACTTTTGTTTTCTCCATTACTTTCAGGTGTACAAAATAATAGTGATTAGAGATTTATATACCTCACAAAGTAATAATCCCAACAAATCTATTACCCATCTGACACTGTACATAGATATTACAATATCATTGACTACGTTTCCTATGCCGTTCTATCTATCCCCATGACTATATTTTTCATATTATAGTTGACATTTAATATTATTTTATATTAGTTTCAGGTGTACGACATGGTGGTTAGACAGTTACATAATTTTTGAAGTGATCACCCAGATAAGTCTAGTAGCCATCTGGCACTATACATAGTTGTTGAAACATTATTGACTATATTCCCTATGCTGTACATTATATCCCTGTGACTCCTTTGCAACTACCAATTTGTACTTAATCCCTTCACCTTTCTCATGCAACCCCCCAAACCCTCTCACATCTGAAAACCATCAGTTTGTTCTCTGTATCTATGGATCTGTTTCTGGGTATTTCTGGTTTGTTTATTTTGTTCTTTAGATTCTACATGTATATGAGATCATATGGCATTTGTCTTTCTCAGTCTTACTTATTTCACTTAGCGTAATACCCTCTAGGTCTATCAATATTGTCTCCAACGGTAAGATTTCATTCCTTTTAATGACAGAGTAATACTCCATTTTATCTATGTACCACATCTTTTTTATCCAATCATCTATTGATGGGCATTTCAGTTGTTTTTTATGTTGTCTATTCTAAATAGCACTGCAATAAACATTGAGGTACATACGTCTTGTAGAACTAGTGTTTTAGATTTCTTTGGATAAATACCCAGAAGTAGAATTGATGGGTAATAAGGTAGTTCTATTTTTAATTTTTTGAGAAAGCTCCATACTGTTTCCCATAGCTGCTGCACCAATCAGCCACCCCCTCAACAGTGTGCAGGGATTCCCTTTTCTCCACATCCCATACTTGTTGTTTCTTGAATTATTGATGATAGCCATTCTGACAGGTGTGAGGTCATATCTCATTGTGGTTTTTATTTGCGTTTCTCTGATGATTAGTGACAAGGAACATCTTTTCATGTCTATTGGACATCTGTATGTCCTCTTTGCAGAGATGTCTATTCAGGTCATCTGCCCCTCTGTTAATTGGATTGTTTGTTTTCATAGTGTTGAGTTGCATAAGTTTTTTACAGATTTTGGATATTAACCCCTTATCAGATCTCTCATCGGCAAATATCTTCTCCCATTCAGTAGGATGTCTTTTCACTTTCCTGATGGTTTTCTTTGCTATGCAAAGACATTTTAGTTTGATGTAGTTTTCTGTTTTCTTTTCTTTTTTTCTTTTTGTTTTCTTTCCCTTGCCCAAAAAGATATATCAGTAAAAATATTACTAAGTGTAATGTGTGAGAGTTGAGGAAGTCTCCTTTAATTCCTAGTTTATTGAATGTTTTGATCATGAGGGTGTGTTTATTTGGTCGATGCCTTTTGTGAGTCTATTGAGATGATAATATGAATCTTGTCCTTTATTCTATTAAAGTGGTGTATTATATTATTTAGTTTCTGATACTAAACCAATTTTGTATCCCTATCTTAAATTACATTCAGTCATAGTATATAAGCCTTTCTACACCTTGCTGGATTAACTTGCTGGTATTTTTGTTGAGATTTTTTTCATCTATTCCCATAAGGGATATTAGTTTGTATTTTTCTTTTCTTTTCTTTTTTTTTTCTTTAATATCTTTGTGTGATTTTGGTTTCAGGTTAATACCGACCTTCAAGGATGACTTAAGAAACGGCCCTTCCTATTCCATTTTGTGAAAGATTTTCTAAATAATTGGTATTAATTTTTCATTAAATATACGGTAAATTTACCAGTGAAGCTATTTAGTTCTTGGCTCTTCTTTGTGTAAAATGTAGATATTTCTAATTCAATCTTTTTACTTGTTTTAGGTCTATTCTGATTTTCTATTTTGTCTTGTCAGTTTTCATAGTTGATATCTTTATAAGTTTTTGTCCATTTCACATAAGTTAGCTAATTAATTAGTTTACAGTTGTATATAGTAGTCTCTTACAATTCTGTTCTCTGCAACATTGGTAGTAATGTCTCCTTTTAGATTCCTGATTGTAGTACTTTGAATCTTCTATCTTTTCCATTATTCAATCTCAATAAAAGTTTGACCCAATTTTCTCAGAGTAATTTCCCTGCCTTACTAGCAGGGCACTGAGAAAAGACACTAGCCTGTGGTCTTCCTGGTTTTCCTCTTCAGAAGTAGAATATCTGTGAACTAGGATGAAGGTAGTTGGGGTTCTCGACTTACTGCACCAAAGGAGACCTTACACTCTACAAGTGAAGGATGGGTGCTCCAAACCTCTCAACTGCTTTTGTCTAGAATGGAACTTCTGCAACATGGGGGGTGGGGGGTTAAGGTTGAGGGATGAGACATTCTTTCAGCCTGCTTTTTCTGGGGAGATAATATAGCCCTAGACCAGAACTAGAAGGAGAGGAGGTCCTGAAGTCTTGCCTGCATCTGACAGGAGTAAAGCTTTCATCTCACAGAGAAGGGAAAAGGAGGAGAAAAGTTTGAAATCCCCAGATTCTCATTCTTACAAACATTTTGGAGCATACCTTTAATAAATGTTTCTTCATTTCTTGCATGACATTAGGACAATTTCTGGAGATTTTAAGTGTTTTTTTTTTTTTATGTTTTTTTATATAACTTTCACCAGTTATGTTTTTTCTCCTTAGGGAAATGTCTGTTTAGCGTATCATGATGCCATGCCAGAAGTGCCTTCTAACATATTGAAGACTGTGAAAGATAATTTCTTTGTTTAGAAAATATTTTTGAAAAATACAAAAAAGTATCATTGATGGAAATATAGTTAAGAATAGACATATGAAAGAATATATGTTGGACCACTTCTGACTAAGTCTGACCATCTAAATGTTGAATTACAGGAAAATAAAAATACAGCATATGATTAGTAACATAATAATTATTGATAAAATTGTATGGCTCTTCAAGATGATAATATTTAAATACAATATTATAACTGGACGTTACTGAAGTAAAAGGAAAAAAGTACAAATATTCTAAACTTATTATTCTGATTAAATCACAGATATAGTGCAAGCTCACATATGCAGTTCTCTTAAAATTATTAAGGAAATTCTAATCTTTACATAAAATAATCAAAATTTGCTTTATTTTAATATTGGTATAGTCCTGAATATAAATATACATTTCAAACACAAGCTTGTATCTATACATTTGAGCAGTCTGATGAATATTTTGGTATAAATAAATTTTATTTGTAACATTTGAAATTACATAGTTTTCCTTGAGAGTAATTATTTATAAGCTATATGACACTATTTATAGTCATTATAATTGAAGAAACACTGCCATCATTTTCCAAATGTATCTCTTTGTACTCAATGCCTCAGTACATGGAGGAAAGCTAATAATTAATATATTGGAACAAAGTTTATTCCAGTATGATCTAACAAAAGTTTGAGAGACTAGAATCTTAAAAGCAAATAAAAAAGATAAATAAAATACATAAACCGGAGAGCCCAATTATAATAAGTTGTAATTACTGGTGGTTTTTTGTTGTTTCTTTTTTTTTTATCATCATGTTTTTCTTCCAAAGATGTTCAAAATGTTTAAGTGTAATGTCTGAAAAACTATATTTGAAAGTTCCTTTATCATAAAACGAGATAGCCATGAAAAAGTATACGTAAGCTAAATGAAATTAGTGCTTTATTTTGGTTACACAGTTCACCCTGGTGCTACCTGTTCTAATGCATATTTGGAGGCATTAAAACACACACACACACACACACACACACAGAAAGACCACACAAACAGATGTTTTCCATTTCCCATAGAGAAACGGAGTGTCAGTATGTTTGTATAGGGAGGGTCTATAGCTATCTATTGGGAGTTCCAGATGGCTCACAATGCTACTTGCACCTTTATATTTAGTAGTGTTAGGTATAATTTTATTAATGTTATCCCTTTTATAGTTTTGACATCCTTGCAATGAGAAATAAATTTAAGAAATTCTCTTTTTCTACTATGTGACTATTGAGTGACATTTGTTAGAAATATATATTGTTAGACATTTGTTAGAAATTTGTTAGAAATTCCAATATAACATATTGGAATATGTTTTAAGTGTGTTATATTTATGTACAACATTTAATGTGCTCTACATGAAATTAGAAAATAATCTGGCAATTACTATGTTATTTGCACATACAGAGAAAGACGTCAGATTTTCACAGGTTTATCAACATAGCACCTTTTTCCATAGTGTGGTCTTTCTTTTGAAGCATGCAATACTTTGGGCAGCTTTACAACACAAATAAAACATTGCATCTGAAACAAATCAAATAGCCATCATTTTAAAGAAGCAAATGACTAATTGTCTACATCAGGAGATCTCATCCCCTAAGAATACACACAGAAAAGAAACATAAAAATATAAGAAACTGAAACAATATGGATTTATTTAAATGTTTTGTCAATGCACTCAAAATACAATGAAAAATTGAGTTATATAACAGGTAATAATGGAAAAACTACTTTTCTTTGAAATGTAAAAAAAATTAGTAAACATATTGAAAGACATTGACTTATCCAGATACTCCTTGATAACTACTTTTAATTATTATACTCTAACATTAAACCTTATGCTTTAAGTGGTTTTACTTATTGAAAATCTTCATGTGCAAAAGATTTATTGTGTAAGGGACACTGAGAGGTAGCATAGAACCCATAAATATCCATAGCCAACGATTGTTTTTCTGCATCTAAAAATATGTCCAGATGAAACATTCTTCCTCGTAACCTGCATGTCAGATGGGGCCTGCCTTCCCAAGAGAGCTAAATAACAGTGTTTCAAATCCCTAGTGCCTCAAATCCATGGTTTGATGAAGCCTGAAGTCCGCCCACCCTGCTTTCTGTAGATTTGAGGTGCGCGTGTGCTTTTCTGGTAACTGCCGTCTCCAAAGTCAAAAATGATTGTCTTATCCAAACGTCAGCAATATTCTGCCACATTCAACACCTTTATTAACATACACCTGCAGAAATAAGATAGTACCATAGAAATGGCAGAATTTACAGCAGTTGCTAGTGTGTGTCTTTGTGTGTGTTTGTGTGTGTGTGTGTGTGTGTGTGTGTGTGTGCGCGCGCGCGCGCGTTCGCATCTCACTCTCTGTCTCTCTCTGCCTCTCTCTCTGTGTGTAAGAGAAGTGTAGGGTGATAGTTCAGAGGGATTATATTTGTAATTACAAAGAAAACAAAAAAAATACAAGCTTTCTTTTCCAGAAGTTTAAAATATAGTGCTGAAATGAGATGCACATAGAGGAAACTGCATTTGGAATTAGGATGTGATTTGTTACTTTATGAAAGATATGGACATAAATTATATACATAACAAAACTCTGCTACTGAAATTAGAAATCAGTCAAGATAAAATCTAACAGATTTGTGAACACCAACATATTCTTAGATTATAAAAGAGGCAGTGCTAAATATAGGTGACACTCCTTCACATAGCCAGGTTTACTGTTGTTAAAGTATATGGAGTCTGATAAAAAATACAGAAATTCATGCATATATTCATACATTCATATATATGTATACACACAACACACACACATACACAAACACACACATACATGTACGTACATACATACTTTGGAAATTGAGGTAAAAATCACACATTAGAAAAAGAAATAATTCTTTTAGTTCTTTTCATCTTTATACTTCAATTGTAGAATTTCAAGTGTCCTTCTAAGATGAAAAATGTATTAAATGTAGAAAATATGCCACTTTCTTTGACAGTGTTTTCATTTATTTAATATAGAAGCTGCACTATTAATTCTCTATTACATAAAAGTTTATTTGGGGTGAAGTTTTAATCTCCTCTCATTTAATCCTATTGAAAGCTAAGATATCTGAACACCACTTAAGTATTAATGCATCTTAGGTCACATGCACTTAACTTGACGTCCCTCAATGATTTATGCTAAACTGATTAAAAAAAAATATTAACATTTAAAAATGTACAGATGTAGGTTTGTATTTAGTTTTCCTATCGAAAGGTCAAGAAGTTGCTTCAGATATTCAGTAGTATCTGTAATTTAAAAAAAGAAAAAAAAAAGGTTAAGAACCAAAGACTTGAGTTGTATTTAAGCAGGTTCAGCCCCAAAAATAATATTAAAATTTAGCAGATACAATATATTGATGCAAGTTAGCATAGATTATAAATTTTCAGTCTATATAGGGTGTTATACATTTAAAATGGAAAATGGAAATGTCTGTGCAGTTTAAAAATAAATGTCTTTTTGCTTCTATTAAAAACACACAGATATTTCTAAGAATTGGTGTACTCCCAGGATACAGTGAGTGCCGATAAAAAAGTCAATTGGGGCCATTTTTTGATTTCTCATGTTTTGTGTTGATATTGGTACTTATTTCATAACAACCAACACCATAAAGCAATCATGAGGTTTACTAGTATGAATAGAAGTTGCTGACATAAGTGCAATGAGGAAAAGTTTTAATTTATTAAATGGGCCAGAAATTCTTCATCATAATCAGATTTAACTTTACTTAGAATTATCACATGTTTCGATTTTTATCTATTTTATAGGGATTCAACATGTTTCTATTTTTATCTGTTTTATAGGGATTTAAATTGAGATAATGAAGAAAGAAAAAGAGAGGAGTTTGTTTCTATTTTTAGGGGTGAATAAAAAGATGTCGGGATCTATGGATTATATGAAATTTTTATAATCTTAATCCTTAAATATAGAAAAAAATCCAAGAGAAAAACAATATATCAATATCTAACATTAATAAATGTTTAAAACTTAAATAAGATAGGAAAAAGAGACACCCATGTTAGGAATATCTCATTGCGCTCATTCCAAGCTTAACCTAGTGATATGAGATCTTTTAACACAGGGAAATGTATTAATAGATTTGTAACACGTTGACTAAAATTGTAAAAATATCCTCTCCTGGGTATCTACCAACAAATCTGAAAACATTTAGTGGTAAAGATATATGTGCTCTGATGTTCATTGCAGCTTTATTTACAGTGGCCATGACCTGGAAACAACCAAAGTGTCCTTTGATAGATGATTGGATAAAGAAGACGTGGTGTGTAAACACAATCAAATACTATTCTGCCATAAGAAAAGATGAAATGGTGCCATTTTCTACAACATGAATGGATTCTGAGATTATTATGCTAAGCAATTATCAGAAAAAGTCTAGAACCATATGATTTCACTGCTATGTGGTATATAAAACTGAAAACAACAAAGGAACAAGACAAACAAATGAAGAAACAAAAATTCATAGACACAGACATTAGCTTAGTTGTTACCAGAGAGGAAGGGGGAAGGAGGTGGTAGATGAGGGTATAAGGGATCAAATATATGGTGATAGAAGGAGAACCGACTCTGGGTGGTGAACACATATCATGATATATAGATGATGTATTACAGAATTGTTCACTTGAAACTTCTGTAACTTTACTAACAATTGTCACCCCAATAAACTTGAATTTAATAAAATTAAAACAATAAAATAAATAAAAATAAAAATAAATGTAAAACTATTTGAATATATATATGAAACTCATATTTGATAAAATTCTACAACCATTCCTAATAAATAAGAAAATATATAAATGAGAAAGGAAATCCCCTTTAGCTGATAAGCCAAGAGTTTATATTTGCTACTAAAATCCCAGCAGAATTTTACCTAGATGTGCAAAATGAGATCCTCATTATCGCTTTGCTATTCAATACAGCGCTGCTATTCTAGTCAATATGATAAAGCATTGAAAAAGAAGTATAGTCCTAGAGAGCAAGCAAAAAAAAAGAGTCACTATTATGAGTCAAAGGGGTTGCTTTTTCTCAGATTGTTTTATGGCCTGGAATATTTTTAATTTACAATGCTTCTCACATTTTGTAAATATTTAAATGTGACTAGTAGTGTTTTGTTTTTGTTTTTGTTTTTTAATGATGACCATGTATTAATATAAAATGATAAAAGAGGTACCTGAAAAGAGTAATGTTTTTATGTGATTCCTTGTTATTTTGGAAAATACAGATTCATGTACTGTCAAATTTATAACCAGAACAATACAGTATCATTGAAGTTTTTATTTTAAAATACAGAAACTCTAAAATATATTGTTGAGTAAATTTGCCAAATGTCAATATCAGTAAAGCTTTTTATTCTAAAATCATCTAGTCCTCATTTTTTGTTTAAATGTCCTTGATTTTCTGAATAATGAACAGATAATTGTAATTTTGTTTTTATATCCAAAGTGACATAGATCGATAGATAGTATATGTAAACAGATGGACACAGACACACACACACACACACACACACACACACACACACACATTGTACTATCAATCTCCCATTTTTCTCTGTATACTGAATTTGTATATGGAAAATCTGGCAAATACAGCTTTTATTGCTGGTTTTTATGGATCAGAAAGGTCAGTGTAACTAAAAAGCCAGGGTATTTGTAGTACATTCTATGTCATAAAGCAACGAAAATAATGCATTTGGCTCTTTTTCAATAACTTTAAAAAGGAAAAGCACCTGTATTTAAAAAATCCTGTCTTATTAACTTATCACATATTGACTCAGTCATGTTGAGGGAATGCTGCCTAAAGTGCTATGGCATCCACAGCTAAATGTACATGCTGCTTTTAGCAACTGAATGCCAGGGGCCACAAGATCAAAAAAGGATAACTTTCAGGATGAAAAGAACATTTCATTTAGAAAACTTGGAACAAATATATTATCTAAAGGCCATCAAGCAACAAAAAGCAATTAATGCATGACACTAACCAATACTAACAATGGCTGCATTATTACTATAAATCTGTTAAGGATATAGTGCTGTAACTGATATGCTTTGTAAAAGTAATAATTCCATTTATCTAATATTCCATTCAGATAATAGTTATTAATTAGATAGGCTAATTTTTTTTTAATTGAAAAATGCTTGGGTTTTTTTTTTTAGTAGATATTTTGGAAATACATTTCCTTTCCATGTAAGTTGCCACTGACTAAACAAACGAACACAATAAGTAAAAAAGATTAAAATAAAAAAATATGGAGATCTTACCAATGACATCTAACTGAATAAGTAAAAATATTTTAAATATTTTATTACCATATTTGATTATGGTCACATAAAAATGTTAGGGCAAGATCAAACAAGATAAAGCCAAGGTGTAAAATCAAGGGTTGGGGGTGGAAAGTATTAACTGGTTTCATTGAATAGATTCCATAGTTAAGTGCTAATGTGGTGTTGGTTGTATCACTGAAATGTAAATCTAGCTATAGTTATTTAACAGAAACTATTAAATAAAAATCTGAACTATGGCCTGGAGTCCATCTACATTGCTACTATTAAAAATTGGACATCACATGATTAGAGTGAACTTTCACTGGAAGTTTTCAATCTAAACCAATTATTTTATATTTACCTTCTTGAATTAGAAAAGTTGGCTTTTAGAGATCTGAACTTGCATTCTAAACGAAGTCTTCATCTGAGAAATAAATACGTAAGAAGTTGATTATGCAACCAGCTTTTATAGCAGAACTCAAATTTATCTGGGTTAATGCAGAGAACGATGCAAGGTTTCTTGCAGAATCTATGATTCTATATATGGACATAACATATATACAGTGATAATTCTCATGTTACATACTAAGGCTAAGACAGACCCAAATTAGGGTCAAATGTAAATTCATTGTAAGTCGAGATTTTTAAAAAATATATATATACCATAATGATGAAGGAATTTAATAATACATAAGCAAACTTTAAAATGAAAATTCTGAAATATTCTTTAAATAAAGCAAAAGTAATGACACTTCTATATTATTTAAAATCACCTACACATGTGGGTGTGCTTGAACATGTACACACACACACACACACGCACTCACTTGGCAACATTAAAATACTAGGAACTTAGGGTGCAAGCTGGCTGAGTTGATGTTGAGCACAGAAAGGTAAATGATTGGAAATTTAATTACTTTGATCTGTCATGCCTTGTAGCTATGTGTCAGCCTAAGCCAACACAAGTGACATGGAACAAAGGCCATGGCTGCTTCAACATAGTAACACATTTCTAATCGTTGATTAATAAGTATATTGAATTGAATGTGTGCTGAGAACTGAATATAAAACTATAGAAATATCGGACCTATAAATGTGTTACATATTTATTTTATCTATATCTCTCACATATTTATATCAATATCTATTCATGTTAATATGGAATATAGGTATACAAATATGTAAATTTAGATTAACATATATCTCACATATATGCATATGTCAAATATGTTTGCTGAAAAGATAAAAAGTAGAATTCTCTATTTTAAAATTAAAATATATAAATAAATAAAAATAATATTTTTATATCAAGTAAATAACTGCTTTTTAGCTTATTTATGAAAAAGTACAGCTAATTTATTACAAAATGGTATATGTAGAATTGAAACAACTAGTTGGTTGGCTGCTTTTTAAAAAAATGTTTTCCCCAGGGGTTTAGAGTAATTTACATAGAGTAGTATGAAAGTGGTAGAAGATTTTGAGCAAATGAAAAGAAAATGCTGTTATTATTTGACTTCACTCTATTTCAACAAACTGCAAAAATTCCTTAGAGGTTTGAAGACATTTTTAAGAAGAATGAATGAACGAGAAGAAAACTTACCTTCCATTTTAATATAATGTAGAGCTTTGCACTATAAATCAATTTCCAACAACGCTTTGAAGGTTTTGAATTTTAGAGATTTGCCATTTTGTGGTTCCACAAAAAAAAAGCATAACTAAAACTCTACTTAACTTACATATTAGAAGTTGTAACCAGGGGCCTGTTTATTCTAGTCAGCTCTTTGGGTTAAAGACAGGAACTGCTTATTAACAGGAAATACTATTCTCAAAGGTATTAATATGACATATCATCAAAGATCCTTTGTTTTATTGTTATTGGTGGTGGAAATAAAACAAAAGAAAAAAATGAGTATCAAGTTTAGTTTAGGCATATTCACTCTTTAGTGTGTTATTGAATATTTTAGTGTTTTTTACAAACATATGGATTGTTTTATTTTTTCTTCAAGTATAAAATGCCTTCCTATGAAACTTTTTCTATGCAATTCTTTAATTTGTTTTTAATTTCATAGACATTGAAACTTGAATGGGTTCACATTTTCTGTCCTTTTGAGGTTATCATTTTATATAAATATATGAATATATAATATATATGTATTATATATATATATACACATATACACACACTCAAGTTCCCTTCTGAATAGCACAATAAGTACAATAACTTCATCAAATAATCCCTAAGAACTCTAGGGAATGCAGACATCTCCTAAAGTTTTGTTTTGTTTTGTTTTGTTTGTTTTTCATCTCTGGCTATAAAGTGCCCTCCCACGTGGCCTCAGCTCTGCCTTTTTCGTAACACTTGAAATATCTGCATAAAACGATACTTTGGAAAATTAATACTATTGTTTTTTCAGAAAAAATCATTAGGAAACTAAAATAAAGAAATGTAACATTGAAAATTGTCTAGCAGATTTCTTTTCTGCTGCAGTTCATTGGATTTTCCCTTACCCGGGGAGATCCTTGCTGGCTATTACTCTTCTTTGCCTTTGTCTTGCTAGCCCCCTTCCTCCATGGGCACCTCCACATTCAGCTCCTCACTTTCCTCTGTCTCCTTCAGACTTTCACCGTAAGATGCTGATGATTCCTTCTTAATAATTATATAATATAAATTATCCCTCTGCTGAGATGTTAATTTCACACCATCCTATTGATATAACCTTTCAAACTATAATGTAAATACTTAACCTCTTATAAAGATATGACATTTTTCTTACTCAACAAATGTTTAGGCCTGTTGTCAATACAATACAAAGGTGCTTGACTTCCATATGCATGACTAAGAGGCTTTATCAAAATGATTCATTTCAAAGTACAAGAGTCTGACAAAAAGACAAATTTCAGCTTTCTGATTTAGAACCACAGGAAGGTATGTGTGGACAGATTAAATGTAGCTGATTTTTCTCCACAAAGCTTCTAATAATCAATGCTAAACAAATATTGAGGTACCTGAATACTTAAAATAATTAAATGTAATTAGAATTAAAGATAACATTTCTTTAATTATTTATTTTAGTTTATAATTAAAAAATGAATAGAAAGGAATTCTGTTCCTGGCTATGATGGAGTACCTTGTATGAAAAAGAAAAAAAAAAATGTTCTACCAAGAACAACCAGAATAACTGGATCAAATACAGAACAAACAAAGAAACAAACAAACCAGCTCTGAAAAAATTGGACAGTAGAGGCCAACATCCAGATACGTTTGAGAAGTGATAGAACCCAGAAGACAGCGAATGACAATTTTAAGTATGAAAAAAGAAATAAATGACAACTTAAAATTCTATCTCTAGCGAAAATACTCTATAAAAATAAATGCAAAATAAAATGTCCTCAAACACAAAAACAGAGAATACGTAAGAAAAAATAAGGAACAATGGTAATGTTAAATATGTGGATAAATCCACGTAAATATTTTTGTACAAAGCAATAACAACCTCCCATAGGTTTTGCAAGTAAATATATATTTAGATATATGATGATAATGGCATAAAAGGTATTAAAGTGGTAAGTGGAGTTAAAGTATTCTAAGGAACTTGCATTGTCTGGGATATGGTAAAAATTTTGATAATTGATTTTAATGTGTCAAATTTGCATGTTGTAAAGTCTGGACAGATGTTTTCAAAGTGTGGTCCATGAACTGGTCCATGGCCAATATTATTCCATCAGGTCTTAGTCTGCCGAGACATCCCCTCAAGGGAGCTTTATCAATATCTTTTCATCCAGTGTCAGTTTGCTGAGGCACTCCCTTGTGAAATCCTGGGAGAGGCGTGGGGGAAAAATTGTTTGGCAGTTGCCACACTGTAGCTCAAAAATAAGTCTTGAAACTAGTTCGGGATAGTCCTACATCTTTTTTTGTAATTCTTTTAATGTTGTTTTTATTCTACTAGGCCCTTTGCATTCCCTTATAAATTTTACAGTCATATAGTTTAAAATGTTGAGACAGTTCAGGTAACTTTATGAGGGACATTAAGCTGTTAGAATCAGATCTGTGCCTAGAATTTGTCGTTTCAACCCATAACCCATTTATTAAGTGCTTACCATGTGACAGACATCGTGTTTGACCCTGTGAGTATACTGAAATGATCGAAATAGACCTTCTCCATTTTACCACCCTTTCCATATGGTTGTGGGATTATTGTTATTGGAGAAACAAAGCCGGGTTCTATAGCCAGGGCAGTCTGTCACCCCTATTTTCCAAACAGCAAGATGCTACAATGTTATGGACTAGGATGGACTGGGATTACAGAATTTTTGTTTGGTGTTATTCTTTTTATAAGGTAATCCTCCTTGGATACTTCCCAGCATCCCCGCTACAACTCATTTGCACAAAGTTGACATTTTTAAAGGACTTCTCTCTTGGTCAAAGTTGGTTGTTGTGGAAAGTCTTTTCCTTTCTTTGCTTGCATATCTTGGGTTTTCATTTTTTTGTGTGTTTTATACTGTTTTATTGTGTTCTAATTTATCAAAAATGGATTGTTCTTCCTCTTCTTTTACACACTCAAAAGTCCTGTTTGAAATCAGATCACAGATTTAGCATCTAGATAGGAGGCAGGTGGCCAGTACCAGCCCATTGCCCATCACTGATTTATACTGATTTCATAGCACTTAACATATTAGTCCATTTAAGCAAAATTGTCTAGTTAATTTGGTTTTATATGTTTAGAGAATTGATTGAGTCAATTGATTATTTTTGTATAATCCATTAATTAATCCACTAATATTTATTTAGCACCTGACAACCATAATCATGACAGAAATCTTGCCTTGTCAATTTTACATGCATTTAAATAAAGTTATTTTTATGGTATTATAAGGATAAACAGGAATAGTCTAAAATAAATATCTTTACATATATGAAGTTTTCATATAGGAAACCACATTGAAATATAAACCAAAAGGCAATTTATATACATATGTATTTTGTAGTAGGTGAGTTTTATTAATATGTACCTGCTGTGTATTCAGTTCTTCAACAAGCATTTTATAAAAACTAGTTCTCATTAAAGCAATTGCACCTAGTAATTTTCTTCAAATACCCTTACATCATTAAGGACTTCCACTTGGTGGACAGGAACTCTCACAGGAGAATTTTGGAATCTAGAATATCTGTGCTTTTTTTTCATTACAAAGGGATAGTGGTGTGTAAATTAAATAAGAAATACAGAGCTATTGAAGTAGATAAGAGATTGGCAAGGATGCTTTTATTTTAAAAATGCAAGAATGATGCAAAATGTCACTGAGAAAGAGGATACAAGAAAAATAAATGGGAATTCAGCTATGTGACTGCTACACCACTAATTTGGGTTATTACTGGGGAAATAATTTGAATGACTATTGTCTGAATTTGTATTTTTTTTTGTGTGTGTGTGTTTCTTTGTGTTAAACTATTTCTAAGCTGTAAGATTTTTAAAAGTTGCATTTACAAGCACCACAGGATTAATAAAATAAACATATTTATCCCACGTTCTTGAAGCATTTTTTGCTAAATTTGCTTACGTTAATTTTGGGTTTCTTGGCAGAAATTACATTTTAGTTTTTCTATTTCAATCAAGGTTATGGTAAAGAGGTACTAAATTCAACTCAAGTGATACTTATTTTATTTTTTAAATAGATTAATTAGTAATGTGGTAAATATATAGAGTCATACTGATGGAAATATATACCTAGAGAATTTAATGCAGCTTGTAAAAAGGATAATTAATGACAATATTCAGAAATGTTTAAATCATGCAACTGTTTGAAACAGAAGATGTATACTGAGAAGGAACACCTTTTCACCCTTTATGGAAGTAAATAGTTACTCCATATTAAAAAAAAAAAAAAAAAAAAAAAAAAAAAAACTGTAACTATTCATCAGGGAATTTGGGTTACCTATTTAAAAGCCATACTATATTGAAAAATGTCAAAAGCGTTTTAAATGAACTTCTTTAAGTATAAAAAATACTTGGAGAATCAAATTGAGTATTATTTACATATTTAAAAATAATAATGTACAGAATAATACATGATTAGCTAAGTAATGATCAGACTTGACACAATTGATAGCAAAGGAAATTAATAATCTTGGCGATTTTAGATAACCATAAATTTTTTTGAGCCATTACAGTATATATAGGAAGATTCCAAACTGAGTTTCATTCCTGAAAAGAGCTTAAACTGATTAGGTAAGAAGGTTAAAACTGAAGAAGCATTGCCTATGATTAATGTAAGATATTTCAAGGACTTTGTGATTCATCCACAAAAATAAACCAGCTAAAAACAAAGGTAGATTCACTAAGGAATATACAAAAAAGGATAAAAACTGAGTAATACTTAAACAAAAAAATTTTAAAAAGCATATTTTGTACAAACAAAATTAAATATAATTTTAAAGGAATGAGGGGTGCAGAAACATGGAGAAAATACCTAGTTTTATATATGTAGTGTATATAGTAACACTAAGACATCAGTGCACTTTAATTCAACAAAATTAGATCAATTTTAAATTTCTTAATAGGGAAATTAAAAAATAAAATTTGAATAGACTAGTACCTCTCTTAAATATCATTTAAATATCATAAATTTCTCTTTTATTTCTTACAGGGTGTTTTTCGTTTGTTTTTAATTGTAATAAAAAACACATAACATAAAATTTACCATCTTAACCATTTTAACTGTACATATAGTTCAGTAGCATCAGTAGGTATATATTCACATTCTTGTGCAACAGATGTCCAGAAATTTTTCCTCTCACGAAACTGAAACTCTTATACCAATTAAACAACTCCCCATTCTTCCCTCCCCTTAACTCCTGGAAACCATTATTCTACTTTCTGTCTCTATGAATTTGACTACTTTAGATACCTCATATTAGTGAAACCTTACAGTATTTTTTATTTTTTTATTTTTTGTGACTGTTCTGTTTCACTTAGTATAATGCTTTCTAGTGAATTCCTTCTTTTTTTAAGTCTGAATAATATTTCACTGTATGTACATACCACATGTTCTTTATCCATTCATTGATCAATGGACATTTGAGTGGTTTCCATCTCTTGGCTTCTATACTGTGAACGATGCTGCTATGAACATGAATGTGCAAATAACTCCTTGAGATTCTGGTTCCAATTATTTTGGGTACATAAACAAAAGTGGGAATTCCCGATCATATGGAGGTTCTATTTTTAATATTTTGAGGAACTGCCATACTGTTTTCATTAGCAGTGGCATCATTTTACAATTGCATCAATGATGTACAAAAGTTCTAATGTCTTGATATCTTCACAAGGTACATATTTTTTATACTAAATATTATGTAATAAGTGATGAAGTCATGTGAGAGATTTCAGCATCCATACAATTTACCTAAACTAAGGAGGAGCAGGCATTAATACATATTGAGTTTGCCTTCTAGCCAATATATATCAGATATACATACATGTGAATTGATCAGTCTTTTGCCCCAATTTTTGTCGACTTGGTTAGAATGTAATCCTACAAAATACAAAGAGGGTGTTTTGAAATTTGTGAATGCAAAGGAAGAGGTGTTGAGGAAGAGGGGGTATAGCCAAGAGGGTACAACCAGAATAGGAAGTTGAACAAGAGTCAGCATGAGAATGCTAGGAGCATTACAGTTAACACAATAAGTTGTCTGGACTTGAAATGGGAAGTGAAAAAGATTAAGAAACAACCTTTTTTTTTATTTTTTATTGGCGAATATTGGGGAACAGTGTTTCTCCAGGTCCCATCAGCTTCAAGTCATTATCTTCAATCAAGTAGTTGTGGAGGGCGCAGCTCAGCTGCAAGTCCAGTCACCATTTTCAATCTTTAATTGCGGGGGGCGGGGGCAGCCCACCATCCCATGCGGGAATTGAACCGGCAACCTTGCTGTTGAGAGCTCCTACTCTAACCAACAGAACCATCTGGCTGCCCCAAG
Organism: Rhinolophus ferrumequinum; assembly: GCF_004115265.2. NCBI lineage: Eukaryota > Metazoa > Chordata > Mammalia > Chiroptera > Rhinolophidae > Rhinolophus > Rhinolophus ferrumequinum. The sequence goes on from NC_046291.1 coordinate 73,412,174, forward strand.
AAACATCTTTACTTTCACGTGTGATGTGGTACAAACATAGGCTTTAGAACCTAAAGGTCTGGGTTTTATCACCTAATCAATGTTGTATGGTATTTGGAAAGAAAAATCAATCCACCTGAATCACACTGTTCTCATACAGAATTAAGGATAAAAATAACAAATAAGAATTAAATGAGAAAATCAAGTTGAATTTGCCTAGCACTCAGTCAGACACACAGTGGGCTTTTACTTGACCTTCCTGTTTATGTTCTGGTTTAAAACTACTTTTGCATTTCAACATCAAAGGAGCCTTAATCTTCAGCTTCTGGTATGAAAACCTCAATTAAAAATATTCCTTCAATGGTGGCCTGTTAGCTCAGTTGGTTAGAGCATGGTGCTCATAACACAAGGTTGCCAGTTCGATCCCCGCATGGGCCACTGTGAGCTGTGCCCTCCACAACTAGATTGAAACAACTACTTGACTTGGAGCTGGTGGGTCCTGGAAAAACACGTTTAAAATAAATAAAGAAAAACATTAAAAAATATATTCCTTCAGTATAACATAATATGTACATTAGAAGCAAATGATAATTTTTCTGTGGTATACATTTTTTACATATAGTCTCATATTAGTGCAGAAATTTATATTTAGAGATGAAACACCAGATAATATGTTAACATCTGAGAATATAGATGAATAGTCTTTGTAGACATCTTAGCTAATTAAGCTGCACTAAAAACAAAGAAAACTTTAAAATATTTTTTAATAAAACATATAACTAAGCTACCCAATCTATAAGGTTGTAAAGGGTTAAAATCAGACAATGATAGTAGATAAAATTCATGGTCAAAATTTTAGAAGATATTTTATTACTCTTCATTATTTTTTGTACAGTTTTCTGGAACAAATGATTGTTCTAAAGTGTTAGGAATATCTACGATTGCAAACAGAATCTGTAGTATTTTCTGAGATTTTACTAATGGATTTATTATATTTCATCCCAATTTCCCACAGATTATGTCTCTTAAAATATTATTCTTCTGAGCAATTGTTTTGCTTTCTTTAGGAGAAAACAAAATTGGTAAAATAACTGATTATTTTTTCCCTGCATTGGCTACAAGGATGCCTATGGTCAGGTTTGCAGCCTTCCAGCTAAATAAGTCGAATATTACTGAATGTTTTATGGTACTTAACTTACCGTGGTCTTATTTTAAATTTTCTTCTTACTTTTCATTTCTTCCACTTTTACTTCTTTATTTTATCATTGACAGTGGGCACATAACACACTAAAGAATGAGGTAGATGTAAAAATGAACATTTAAATCAGTAGAGATATTTTAATTTTATACTAAACTATAAAATAGAGACAACAAATATGGGTCCTTATTACTTCTGTAGAGCTTCAGTAGGCTTTGACTCAGAATGATGTCTTTCTTTAGTAGTTATTGATTTACTACTGTACTCACCAGTTCTTCTTTTACTGTTTAATTAAAGTTGCACTACCTGTACAACATGAGCTTTAACCATGAGTGTGATGAAGTCTATACTACGTGAACCTTTAAATATTTTGTCTGTAACGTGAATATAACATCTGTTCAATGTGCTTAAAAATAATCACACAATTAAATTAAATGATCCTTATATGCCTCGCCCAATCCCTATCTCTGTTTTCTTTCAGTCTACAGATCTTCAGTAAACTTCAACCTTTTATTAACTTAATAAAGACAGATAACAATGGAAATGAATAGAAGAGTGGTAACAACATTTAATGAATAAAAGTTTATGATTTTTTTCCCTGTACTTTTAATAGCAGACTATATTATCCCCTTGCTCTCAAACATTTCAATAACAGTGCTTACCCACTCCTAAAGTTCTTGCATAAAAATAAACATCCACAATCAACAAATAAATGTTACCCTAAAAATACCCATAAAAAAGATAAGGGGGACGGTGAGGGGATTATAAAACAATCAGTAACCACAAGATGGCCATGGGGTTTTGAAAATTAATCTGGGGAACGTAATTTAGTGGTTACCAGAGGGTAAGGGGGTTGGGGGGTGGGATATGAGGGTAAGGGGGATCAAATATATGGTGATGGAAGGAGAACTGACTCTGGGTGGTGAACACACAATGTAATTTATAGATGATGTGATACAGAATTGTACACCTCAAATCTATGTAATTTTACTAACAATTGTCACCCCAATAAATTTAAAAAATAAATAAATAAATAAAATAAAAAAACAATGGAATAAATAAAATAAAATAAAATAAAATGTGGAAGCAGAAGAAAAAAAAAAGATAACTCAGTTTTTTTTATTTTTTAAATCCTGCAAGCAACTTAGTGTATATATTTAGATGTTTGGTAATTATCAACAGTGGTATTCATTACATTCAAAATTAGAAGAAATAATAAGCTTTGTTGACATTTAGGTTTTTCACAGAGAGGAAAATAAGTTATCTAGTTGCCAGATCTTGACCATTGCTGTGGGACCATCTGTACCTGTGAACACATACAAAACTGTCTACTCAAACTAAAAGATAGTTTCCTCATCATCACTTCTTTTTATTAAAACTGAAAATTCTGTGAAGAAATGGATATGTTTCAAGAATCACATTTTAAGGTAGAATCCACCTTTTCAATAGAAACATACTGCAATATTATAAAATTGTAAGCTGGTTGTCATTAAGGAATTCAAAAGGATTATCCACATTCAAAGAAAGAAATGAACAGATATTTTTCTTTTGTAAACTATTTTTGATTAGTAAATTTCTTTAAAATATAGATCAAGTGTAATACTAGCATTTGTTATGCATGAGTAAAAGCCTATCAAATTAAGACACTTGACAAAAAAAATCAATAAAAAAACAAGTAAACTATTTTGATTGGTATATTTATAGACAGACATATTCTGGCTTTATCATTGAACTGTCAAATAATCACCTTTGAGACCACCTCATTTATCACATGGTTCAGGCGACTGAGGTCAGCTCCCATCATGTAACAGGGAATAGCTGCAACAAAATGTTTACTTTGAGATTGGTCTCACTGTGTTGAGAACAGGAATTGTGAAGGAGATTTGCAATATGCCTGAAGATTGATATCTGTCTAATAAATAGAGGAAAAGGCAGTATTTCTTGATAAATCAAGAGTTTATTGTGGTATTTTTAAAATATTGTGTTTATGTGGTATATCACATCGCTCAATTTGCATATGTTGAAACATCCTTGTGCCCCTAGGCTGAACCCCACTTGGTTGTGATGTATAATATTTTTAATGCATTGCTGCATTTGATTTGCTAGAATTTTGTTTAGGATTTTTGCATCTGTATTCATCAGAGATATTTTTCTGTAGTTTTTTTGTGTTATGCTTACCAGGTTTTGGTATCAGGGTAATGTTGGCCTCATAAAATGAGTTAGAGAGTACTTTCTCTTCTTCAATTTTGTTGGAAGAGTTTGAGTAGGACAGGTATTAGATCCTCTTTGAATGTTTGGTAGTATTCACTAGTGAAGCCATCTGGTCCTGGGTTTTGCTTTTGGAAAGGTTTTGGACGAATGATTCAATCTCCTTACTGGTGATAGGTCTATTTAGATTTTCCAGTTCTAAGTGATTCAGCCTAGGAAGGCTATATATTTCTGAGAACTTGTCCATTTCTTCTAGGTTATTGAATTTGGTTGCATATAGTCCTTCATAGTATTCTTGGATGATCCTTTGTATTTATGTGGCATCTGTGATAACTTCCCTTCTTTCATTTCTGATTTTGTTTATTTCTGTCTTTTCTCTTTTTATCTGAGTGAGTTTAGACAAGGGTTTGTCAATTTTATTAATCTTTTTCAAAGAACAAGCTCTTTGTTGTATTAATATTTTCTGCTGTCTTTTTGTTCTCTAATTCATTGAGGTCTGCCCTGATTTTTATTATTTCCTTCCTTCTGCTCACTTTGGATTTAATTTTTCTTGTTTTTCTAGTTTATTAAGGTGTAACATGAGGTTGTTTATCTGGGATTTTTCAGATAATGTTTGACAAAGCAGTCAAAAACATACAATGGAGAAAATACATCCTTTTCAATAAATGGTGCTGGGAGAACAGGAAAGCCACGTGAGGAAAAATGAAACTAGACTGTTATCTGTCACTGTGTACCAAAATTATCTCAAAATGGATTAAAGACCTAAATATAACTCCTGAAACAATAAACTGCATGGAACAAAACATAGGTACTAAACATACGGACCTTCGGTTCAAAGAGGATTTTATAAATTTGACTTCAAAGGCAAGGGAAGTAAAAACTGAAATAAATGAATGGGACTATATCAAACTAAAAAGTTTCTGCACAGCAAAAGAAACTATCAACACAACAAAGAGGCAACCAACCGAATGGGAGAAGATTTTTGCAAACAACACCTTTGATCAGGGGTTAATATCCAATATATATAAGGAACTCATACAACTGAAGAACAACAAAAACAAAACAATCAATTTAAAAATGGGCAGAGAACCTGAAAAGATATTTCTCCAGAGAGGACATACAGATGACCAATAAACATATGAAAAAATGCTCAACATCACTAATCATCAGAGAAATACAAATAAAAATCACAATATCACCTCACACAAGTCAGAATGGCTATCATCAACAAGATAAATAATAACAAGTGTTGGAGAGGCTGTGGAGAAAAATGAACCCTCATACACTGTTGGTGGGAATGTAAATTGGTACAGTCACTATGGAAAACAGTATGGAGTTTCCTCAAAAAATTAAGAATGGAATTACCATATGACTCAGTAATCCCTTTCCTGGGCATCTATCCCCAAAATCTGAAAATATTTATCCATAAAGATATATGTGCTCTGATGTTCACTGCAGCTTCATTTACAGTGGCCGAGACATGGAAACAACAAAATGTCCTTCAATAGATTAGATAAAGAAGATGTGGCATATTTACGCAATGGAATACTATTCTGCCATAAGGAAAGATGAAACAGTGCCATTTGCAACAACATGGATAGATCTTGAGATTATTATTCTAAGTGAAATAAGTCACACAGAAAAAGTTGAGAATCATTGAGATTTCACTGATATGTGGGATATAAAACTGAAAGCAACAAAGGAAAAGACAAACAAACAAAGAAACAGAATCTCATAGACGTAGACAATAGTTTAGTGGTTACCAGTGGATAAGGGGGAAGGGGATAGTAGATGACGATGAACGGGATCAAATACACGGTGATGGAAGGAGAACTGACTCTGGGTGGTGAACACACAATGCGATGTATAGATGATGTATTACAAAATTGTACACTTGAAACCCATGCAACTTTACTAACCATTGCCACCCCAATAAACTTTAATTAAAAAAAAAATAAATAAAAACATTATGGCAAATAAAATCAAAGGATGTGATTCCCCCAGTAGAGAAAATATCCACTTCCAACAGGCAGTTTGAAATTTTCAACCTAAAGCTCATTTTACTCTTGAAATTAAATGAAATAAATGCTGCATTTTGCAACAAAAGCAGACTGCAGACTAGCAGTCTCTCCTTCCACATACTTTGTGTGGTTTATAAATCCTCCATTTGAAACCTTTCTTTTGCTAGCTTCTCTGTTCCTAAAGTAGATATTTGTAGGTATGAAAAATAGAAAGATTACTGGCATAGTTTAAGAGGCAGTTGTCCTATGATGATGAAGAAGTGTTTATGTGTGTTTGACTGGATACATTCTTCACTTTGTTACCATATGTGCAACATGGTCAGATGGTTAATGAGTTTTCAGGGCTGAAATGCATCTGGTCCAACTTTAAACTTATGGTTTATAATACTTCACTGGAAAGCATGTAATTAATCTTTCAGTGGATAATCTACCATAACTCCTCAACTAATTAAGAATAGATATCCTTTTTAACAGGGTTTGAAAATTAAGTTTTATATAGGTTGGGGGTAGGGGAGCCTCTACACTGATAGATAGGTAGTAACATATCAGATTAATTCTATCCTCTCCGTCTCTTCTTCGTCTCTCAATTCTCTTGATAGAAACGTGACTCTTCATTGAATGCATGCTGTTGAATAATCTTTACCTTAGGAAAAGGACAGTCTCTTATTCATCTTTGAATTCTGAGCATCTGGCATAAAGTAAAACCATAAAAGGTGTTTGTGGATCAAAATATTATGGGAGTTTGAATTCAGACAGAGAGATTCTGTCTTGAAATCTATGGATTTACACAAGTATGTTGGCAAACATATGTACAATTATATGTATATAATATACAAATATATAAAGTTCTATGTAACACAAATTTTACAAATGAATAAATTAAGGTACAGAAATTTTCAAAAAATATATAGTCAGACTGATATTTATATTTTGGTTGTGATTTCAATGAAGAAAATCTATTGCTAAAGCTCAAGTTCTTAACACTATGATATATGAGCCACAAAGTAGTTCCTTATGTGGGTATAACATGAATTTTTTAATCATTCTAATGTTCTCAATCACACTGTTTTTTTAAATGTATTATAATTCAAATAATTGAAAATAATATTTTATAATATATTATAAAGTATAATTCATATTGTAATAAACCCCCACAAGTAATGTTAGAGAATCATATGCTATATGCCTTTCTTTTGCCCCAAATGCAAAATTTCTTTGTAAAACATAATGATTACAATACCAACAATCTTGTAAATGTTACAGATTTTTTTTCCATACCTTTGGCAGTATCAGGCATTTAAGAGTGATTTTTCTCCAAATTTTTTCTAGTGTTAAAAATGTTATTGTTTTAATTTACAAATTTAATTTTAGGTGAAAAATTTTCCACATGTTTATTTATTGGTTGCATTTTTGCTTTAATTTCATATTCATGTTATTTGAAAATGTGGCCTTACACTTTTAGTGTATTTCCCATCAATTTGTATGACCTAATTAATTATCGATGACCTTAGAACTTTATTATACTGTCTGCAAATTTGCCTTAGTATTTTATTTTTAAATGTACATTTTTAATTTTTTTATTACATTTATTGGGGTGACATTGGTTACTAAAACTATATAGGTTTCAAATGTACATTTCTATAATGCATCATCTATATATCACATTGTGTGTTTACCACCCAGAGTTAGTTCTCCTTCCATTTTGACTCCCTTTTTCTTCTTCTATCATTCCCTCTCCCCTCAACCCTGTGGTAACCGCTAAACTGTTGTCTGTGTCAATGAGTTTTTGTTTTAGTATTTTCTTTGTCTTGTTCATTTGTTGCTTTCTATTTTATATCCCACATGTGAGTGAACTCATGGTTCTCAACTTTATGTCTGACTTATTTTGCTTAGCATGATAATCTCAAGATCCATCCATGTTGTTGCAAATAGCAGTATTCATTGCTTCTTATGGCCTACTAATATTCCATAATATATATATACACCTATATATGTGTGTGTGTGTGTATATATATATGTATATATACACACACACATATATATATATGTGTGTGTACATATATATACATATATATCACATCTTCTTTATCCAATCATCTATTGAAGGACACTGTACAAAAATCCACTGCATTCCCATATATTAAAAATAAAATTTCAGAAAAACAAATGAAAAAAAATATTTTGTAATTGCAACTAAAATAATAAAATACCTAGGAATAAACTTAACAAAGAATATGAAGGACCTTTACACTGAAAACTGTAAAACATTGTTAAAGGAAATTGAAGAAAACACAACGAAATGGAAAGATAGTCCATGTTCATGGATTGGAAGAATCAGCACAGTTAAAATGGCCATGTTACCCAAAGCAATATACAGATTTAATGCAATCTCCATCAAAATATCAATGACTTTTTTAAAGGATAGAACAACAAAAAAATCATCAGATTTGTATGGAGTCATAAAATACCCCAAATAGCTACATGCACATTTTTAAAAATAACGCTTAGTTTTCAAATCAACTTGCTTTTCGCTTAAAGAATTCTATTTTGTTTGAGCTTAGATTTTGATAAGAATTCTTGATAAGAATTTTGATAAGAATTAATTTTCTTTTCCATTTGAATTATTTGTCTATATTTCTTTAATCTTGCAGGCACACATTTGAGTTATTTAATAAAAGGTCCCTCCTTTATTTAAAGATAGATCTTGAAATTATTTAACCTCCTTTGTTACCAGGATGTTGCCTACCACAATATCTTGCACAGTGTCTATAACATAAAACATTCTTAACATAATGGTTGTTGAATCTGATTAAATGCCTGGCATGTTGAAAATGCTCAATAAAACATATTTATTAATTCATTTATTAATTAATTCATAGTTACATTCATTAATCCAACAAATACTAATTTAAAATATACTTTCTGTTAGTTACAGTGCTAATTGTCCAAGAAACAAATGTTGTTAAGACAGAATTGCTGTCTTGAGTACTTTAGAGATTATGTAGAGCTCAATCAGTGTGATGGTCATATTTTAATAATAAATAAATAATTATAGTATAGTCTATGGAACATATACAAAAAATAAAAATATAGTTTAAACCATTTAAGAGTCATTATAGGTGTAGACTCAACTGGGGAAAATGAGTAAATTAAAATCTGTACCATACCTCAGTGTCCAAAGTAACTCCCAGCTATTTAGACACTATTAGATACTTCTAAACATGTTTATCATTTTTATTAAATCATCAAACATAAGAATTCAAAAAATATTTAATGTATTATTATTAACATTTCAAATTTTTGAATAAAATTAATAGAGTAAAGCACTGAGGACAGAAAAGTTGATTCTACTATCAAGAAATCAATTAACTGTGCAAAGAACAATATATGATCTTCTTAATCACAACATCCTTTATATTTAGAGAATGCTTAAGGGAGCAGCAAGGCTTTATGATGGGGAAAAGACCAATGCAACAGAGTTGTGGCTAGTAGAGATGTACTTGTGTTATTACTCTTAATTTTGTTCATATTCTACTTACTGTGTATTGAAGCAGGTTTGTCTATGTGTTCATCTGTCATTGGCTTCCCACAGGCTAATCTTTCAAGTGCTCTATAAAATGAGGAGCTTCTTAAAATAGAGACTTTACTCAGACCTTTAAAAACAATAGCTGTTGGGTAATTTCTCTGATCTCAATTTCTCTTCAGAATGCCAGAGTGAATTTTAGTTAACTGTACCAATTCTAATGGTTCCCCTAAATTAATACTCCAATTGAATCTAAAAGAAAAAGGAAAAAAATCAAAGAAGAAAGACTTGAGAATTCTTGACTGAATAACTGTAGTTTATTACATAACAATATATCATTCCTTCCTCTTGTCTTTGTATGTGCCCTGGAATGACTCTGTTCAGTTATTTTAATGATACAAATATCTTGTTCCAACATGTCTGCTTTTATTATCTTCTAATGTATGTATAATACTCCTGCCCAACCATGGAACAACAGGCTGCCTCAAACCACGTACCGTATTATGTATTTGAAACCTTAACTAAATAAAAATTTCTGCTTACCACCACCATACCCAGAACATGAATTTTCTTGTCTCTTGTTTTAGCAAAATTATGGAAGTTTCTAAATAATATAGGGGACAATAAAAAAATTACAGATAAATCAGAACATATATTGATATGAATGAAAATGAAGATACAGAATATCAAAATTTGTGGTTTGCAGCTAAGGCAGTGCTTACAGGAAAGTTAATACCTTCAAATGCTTATATTGAGGAAAAGAGAAATTATAAAATCAATTATCTAAGTTTCCAGTTAAGAATATAGTGAAATAAGAGCAAATTAAGCACCAGTTGAGTAAAAGGAAGAAAGTAATAAACAGCAGGAAATCAATGGAACATAAATTGAGGAAACAATAGCGAGAAATAAATAAAGCCAAAGGTTGATTAAAAATGCTTTCAAAATGCATCAATAACATTGATAAACCTCTAGTCAAAATAATAAAGATAAAAGAAAGTAGAAAAAGAAAGTAGATTAAAATCTCCAATATCAGAAGACAAAAGGAGCACATCACTACAGTTCTTATAGATGTTTAAAAGGTACTAAGGGAAAATTATGAAACAAATTTATGTCAATGTATTTAATAACTTTGTAAAAATGCATAGATTTTTTTTAAAAGAACCAAATGACAAAAACAGATACAAAAAGCAGTAGAAGTCATGGATATCCTGTTAGCATATAATGAAACTGAATATGTAATTGAAACATTATCAGAAAACTCCAGACCCAAATAGCTTCACTACTGTAATTAATCAAATATTTAAAGAAGAACATCATTATAATGATCTTACACAAGTTTTTTTAGAAAATAGAAAAAAGAGAAATAATGAACATCTAATTATAACTAATACCCGAATAAGACCAACACTGTCCAAACTATCTTTATAGATTTTCTGTAAATCTAAATATATTCTAAACTAATAAGTTAGTTATAATGAAAAAAAAAATGTAATTTAATACATTAGCAGAATAAAACAGAAAAAAGTTACTATCTCAATATATACAAAAGATTTAATAAAACTTAATAGTAATTTATAATATAAATACTCAGCAATGTAGGACTACAAGGGAACTGCAACTTTTTATTAAGCTCTACAAAACACAGTGCTTACATCATACTTAATGGTAAAATTCTGAATGTTTTTTTCCTCTGGATCAGCATTTCTGTTAAACATTACACTGTAGTTCCTGGCCTTTGCAGTAAGGCAGGACAAAGAAATAAAAATCAGACTGGAAAAAATATACAAAATTGACTGTTCCCATAAAATATAATTGTTTGCATATAAAATTCTAATAAGTCTACAGAACATCTATTAGATCTAATGATTGGATGTACCAAAGGCAAAAATGCAAGGCCAATATTCCAAAATAAAATTCCTATATATTACCAAACAATTGAACATTGAGATAAAAATACCATTAAAATAGCATCTAAAACCCCAAATAGTTAGGAATAGGAATACATTAAAATATGAGTAAGATTTATACAATGAAAACTATAAAACACTGTTGGGAAAAATTAAATAATTGAGATGTACTATGCCTGAGGACTGGAAAGACTAATATGTGAAGATGTTAATTTTCCCCAAATTGATCTGTAGATTTAACCTAATTCCAATATAAGTCTCAGAAGACTTTTATTTTCAGTAGAAATGCACAAGCTTGAATTACATTGCATATGAAAATACAATTAATCTCGAGTAGCCAAAATTATTTTATGAAAGATTAATACAATGGGAGTACTTATACACCTAACATAAAGATGTAACAAAATTACGGTGATTAATAAACTGTAATTGACATTGTATAGACTTATTTATCTTGGGACGAAACAGGGAGTACAGAAATAGATTGAAATGTGTGTCATCAATTGTGATAATATTGCGAAAATGAGACCAAGTTCATTCAATTTGGAAAAGACAGTTTTTACACAAATGGTGCTGAAACAACTGATATCCATAGGGAGGAAAATAAACCACCATACCTCAAACCATACACACAAAATGACTAAAAATGGATCATAAACTAAAAATAATTGAAAACATTTGTTTACAAGACAAATATGTGGATATTCATGGAAGTGTTATTCACAATAGCCATAAGATAAAACAATTTAAATGTCTATCAACTACTAAATAGATAAACAAGATGTGGCATATCCATACAATGGAATAGTAGCAGTGAAAAGGAAGGAGTTAGAAACATCCTCGAACATGGATGAACCTTAAAAACAATATATCACAAAAGAAGTCAGACATAAAAGACACATATTGAATGATTTAGTGTGTATAAAATTTTTAGAAAAGGCAAATCAGTACAGATAAAGTCTGGAGATGGGGGTTGGAAAGAGACAATTTTGCTGGCATGAAAATGTTCTAAAAGTTGACTGTGATGATGATTTCATAACCTTATAAATTTACTAAAATTCATTGAAATATGTATCTCAATAAACAAATAGATATTTAAATCACACTACCATAAAGTTGTTCAAAAAATAAAAATCACCACATGACCCAACAATTGCACTCCTTGGTATTTACCCAAATGATTTCAAAACATATGGCCACATGGAGGCCTGTACATGAATGTTTGTGGCAGCTTTATTCATAACTGTCAAAATCAAGAAGCAACTAAGATGTACTTCTACTGAATTTTGGACCGTACAATAGTAGGACACAATTGTCCTACTGATGAATGGATAAATAAACTCTGGTATATCCAGACAATGGAATATTATTCAGTGCTAAAAAGTAATGAACTACCAAACCACGAAAGACATGGAGGACATTTAAATGAGTATTACTAAGTGAAATAACTCAATCTGAACAAGCTACATACTGTATAATTCCAATTATATCACGTTCTGTTGAAGGCAAATCTAAGGACATAGTGAAACAGTGAAAAGGTCAATATTTGCCAGGAGTTAGGAGAGAAGGAGGGATGAACAGATTTTTAGGGCAGTGAAACTACTCTGTACGATAATATAATGGCTGATATATGTCACACATTTGTTAAAACCCATAGAATGTACCAAGGGTAAACTCTAAAATAAACTATGGATTTTGCGTGTGATAATGATGTGTCAATGTAGGTTCATTGATTCTAACAAAAATACACTTCGGTGTGGATTTGGAAGGTGGGGGAGGCTGTGCCTATATGGAGACAGGGGTATGTGGGACATCTCTCTTCTTTCTGCTCAGTTTTGCTATGAGCTTAAAACTACTGTAAAAAATAAAGTTTTAAAAACTGAAAATAATAAATGAGTATGGATCATAGATTTAAAATAAAAGCTAGAACTATAAAACCTCTAGAAGAAAACATAGTAGAAAGACTATGAGCTGTTGGAGCAGGCCAAGTTTTCTTAAATAGAACATAAAATAACAATACTTAAACGAAAAAAAAATGAATACACTGGACTTTATTCATTTAAAAATTACTCTTTGAAACATGGTTTAAAATTTTAAAAAATGAGATAGCCATTAGCATATGAGAAATAAATACTACATTTATATATATATATATGTATATATATGTATATATTTTATATACATATATATACATATATGTGTGTGTGTATACATATATATATATATATATATATATATATAATAACATTCACTAAAGTAGTATATAAAAGTATAACAAACCTATGAAATGAGGCTTCATATAGTCATTGAATAGGACAATACAAATGAATACCATAATGTGATACTGTTATATTCATCTTGAATGACAAATTAAAAAAAAAAGACATTTTATTTATTTTTGGCCTTTTACAAAAGATGTTTGTCTACTCCTGCTTTTAAATATTCATGATTCGCTTGACTGTTTTGTATGTTTTTTTTTTATTTCTAAAATATTTGTATCATTTTCTTCTATTTTGATCTCCTGTTAACTTATAATATCTATCTAAATGTATGTATTGTTTGAGCATTTAAAAAGTATTTTAGGGAAAGCATATTATGCCTACTTCCTTTAAGTGTATATAGAATTGGGAGTTATTTCTTCAGTTTCCTTGAGTTTTTCCTTTTATAAGACGTGTCATTTATTTGTATTTCTTGCTTTTCTTCCCTTTTTCCTTTTTTTTTTTGTCACCATACTTACTTTTTTGTTATTATTACTCATATTTGAATTTGGAGTAGTATGTGGTATGCCAGGAAGAAGAGGCTAAATTATAATATGGTAAAAATGACCAAATTACACAACAGAAGTTCTTAATTTCAAGATAGTAACTGCAGCTCAGCTGGAGCTCAGTTTTATATTCTTACCACCCTCACTCTAGGATCAAGGTAGATGGATCAGCTACTATCTAGAATAGGTCCTCCCACTATGGCAGAGAAAAAGAGATCTCCACAAGCAATCTCTGGGGCAATTATATTATCTTTCAAGACCAAGGTTCATAACTTATTGACTGGAAGAGATCACATAACTCCAAATCACTATAAAGAATTGAAAAGAACAGTTCTGTCATGTGACAGCATTATTTGGACAGTACGTTTATTGACTAGTACAGGTGAGGTATGGGTGGGAGGTTTTCGTATTACTCATGAAGATTGTTACTTCCTTTGTATTTGTTGTGTCTTTCCCTTTAATTTTTGGCCTCAAGATATGGCTAGGGTACACAGAAATGTTATTTAAGTCACTGGTTCTAATTATCACACACACAATCCTCTGCACCATCTCCCATGTCTGCCAGCAACCTCACTTCCAAAGTACAGTTCAAAAAACATAGACATGGCCCATTAGCATGAGTCCTCCCTCAGCAACTTCTCTGCTAATACCCTGTGTTGTCAACCTGAATCTCTATAGAAAGTGGCTAGTCCTTGCTTCCCATGACTCTAAAAGAAAAGTTATTGAAATAGACCTGCACTGTGCCACTTCCATTAGAAGACATCGATTTTCTGATCAAATCTCAGGAGATATGGACAGTCCCAACATTGACAACCACATTTTATTCTATATTTAATTATACCTAGCAGCAATAAAACAAAATTTTGATCAGGTTCAGGGGTGATTTTCTTATTTCGTTTTTTGTTGGTTTGTTTGATTTTCATTTGTGTTACATTAAGTACAAAAGGAAAGTTTGAAGAAAAGGACAAAATAGAATAAAACACTTATTTTCCTATATTTCAAGGAAAGATTCTATGACCACTTTCCTAATTCTTTAGTGAAACTATATTTCTAACTGTTCAGAGACTCAAAACAATAGAGGATTTTGCTGTTCTTTCCCCAGCTTTCTCCTCTCTCTTATCCCGTGTTGTGTGAATACTTTCTTCAAACTATTGATGTCCTATCATTTCCTTTCTTTTTCCACTTAAGGTCTTTATTTTTCTTGCCTCTACTCTTAAACTCTGTTTCTCTCTCTTCAATCATTCACCATCCAATTCATTCTAAGTATGGCTAACAAATGAATTTTATCTAAATAATGTTCCCTAAAACAAATACTATTCATTCTCTAACACAGTTGGTCTTTATGCTTTCCTCCAATTACACTTGGCAAGAATACTAATTTAGTTAGAACTTATACTATATGAATGTAAATGCAGATTGAGACTATTAGAGAAGTTTACATATTTGCCTAAGAAATTTAGACTTCAGAAATTTCCTACAGAGGGAAAACTGATGGTTGCTAGATGGGAGGGGAGTGGGCATGAAGGAGAAGGGGAAGGGATTAGAGAGCATAAATTGGTAACTACAATATTGCCAAGGGGAAATTAAAGACAGTTTGGGGAATATAATCAATAATGTTGTAAAGATTATGTAGGGTGTGAGATGGGCACAAGTCTCATTAGGGAGACCACTTCATGGACAGTGTAGATGCCTGACCACTGCACAGTACAACTGAAGCTGAAGTTGAATATTGTATGTCAAATACAATTATATATATTATATATATGCACACACATATATATATAATTATATATATATATATATATATATAGTCACGTGACTATATATGTATATATAGTCACAGGATATGAAGTTCAGCATAGGGAATAGAGTCAATTGAATTGTAATAGATATATATGATGCCAGAGGCAATAGATTGGGGGGGGGGGTTATCACTTTGTGAAGGGTGAAATGTCACTATTACATTGTTTTTTATACCTGAAACTAATAATTAAAAAAAAAAGGAATTTAGACTTCAGAAACCATCACACACACATGCGCGCACGCGCACACACACACACACACACACACACACTCACACAGTCTCTAATGTGTACACTCGGAAGAAAACTACATCTTCTTAACTGTAATAGCATTCTCTCATTTATCTATAGTATTTTGAAATGTATTTTATTGTCTATTTCCTGTCTTCTCAATGTCAAAGACAATATATTTTCTTTTCTTTTTTTCTAGGAAAAAAAATGTATCCAAACTGAATTAATAACCAAAAAAAAATACAGATTTTCCTTTAGACCATTAAGAATTCCTTCAGTTGTCTAAAATTAACATTTATAAGTAATTAGCAATAAACCTACACTTTGATACATAGATATGTATTATACTATTCCCATCAAACCTTTCTTTTTTAAAATTAAATTTATTGGGGTGACAATAGTTAATAAAATTGCATAGATTTCAAGTGTACAATCATCATTTATATATCACATTGTGTGTTGACCACCCAGAGTCAGTTCTCCTTCCATCACCATACATTTGACCCCCTTTACCCTCTTCTACCATCCCCACCTTACCTCTGGTAACCTCTAAACTGTTGTCTGTGTCTATGAGTTTTTACAATGTCTTTTCATATTAGTATCTTACCAGCATCTGATCCAGATATATTAATTAGTTAATTAATGATAGAAGTGAAAATGTGCTACAGATGTGTTATACTCAAAATTGTTTAAAATTGTAGTACGTAACACAAATAATTTGCTTTTTATAAACTGTAATTTGTTTGTTGCTTTATTATCTCATTTATAGGGTATCATAGAAAATACGTATAATTTCTCCAATAATTAATGATATGAAATAAAATGTGTTACTCATCCTGGTTCCTTCTTGATTCTCTTTTAGAATCAAACTCTGGGTACTGCACTTCATGACAAGAAAAAGTTCTGCAAAGCTTGTCAATTTTCCTACAAATTCCTAGAGTAAAGACAGAGAATATTATAGCTGCAAAGCAAAAGTTTATTATCACTAAAAGCTAATTTCATTGCCTATAAGTACAGTTATCATTTTGTTCTTTTAAATTATTGCTATTTAACATATATTGTAAAAATACAATTTGGGCACCAGTGTCCACATTGTTTAATTAAATTTGATTCACTATAGAACATCTAATATATCCTTTTAACAATTTAAACTAAAACAGTCATCTATAAATAAAACTTTGCATTCTGTTTTTATAGTGAAAATGAGATGCCTAAGTATTTCTGTTATAATTATCTTTCCCCATTCTTGATTTTGCAAAGGATCACTACCAATTTCTGGAATTTAATAGTTTTATCAACTGTAAAGATGTTTTATAATTTATAATTTTTAGAAGCTATGCTTCCAAAATTTTTCCACCATTAATAAAGGATTTTGTTACAAATAAACAGGATATCAGCCTATTTATCTTTCCTGTTCTTAAATGGGCCATATCTTTAGGATTAATCTTAGAAATACTTCAGTCAACACTGGAATGACTTTGCCTTTCCCATAAACCATCCATAGCCTGATGCCTGATGCTTTGATTTCCTAAAATTAAAACTTTATGCACCTATTAAAAATGCAAACATCTTAATAAGAATGATAACATTTTATACATTCAGCATGCAGCAAATAATCATTGTCTATTATATCGGGCATTGTTATAAACAGCCCGTACCTGGTATATGAGCGTGGGAGATGGTGTGAAGAAACTGGATAACCAAAACAATGCTTTGAAACATTTTCTAAGTCATGGCACACATAGAAATAAAATAATAACTGTGCAGATCACCAGAACCATTGTTTACTTGGGTAATTGGATGTATAAATTCAAAGCTGGTGGTGTTGGGGTTCCAGCTACCAAAATCACTATGAGATGCCTCTCGGGCCCTGTGGATCAAAATCATGGCACAGCTGCTACCCATCACAGCAAGATGGGTAAAAAGCTCTGACTCAGAGAAGCTGGGAGCAAGAATACACCTAAAGGAAGGAACTGGGCACAGAGAGGCAAAAGGCCGAGGAGACAATTGTTACTAACAGTTTTGACTCAGTTGTTACCAGTCACTTATATGCAGCTACCGAGTCCATAATCCCCTATCTAAAACTCTTAGTGCAATCTTTCTCTTGGAAAACAATCTTTTCCATTTTAAAAATGTAATCTTGTATATTTCTGTGTGTGTATGTGTGTGTGTGTGTGTGTGTGTGTGTGTGTGTGTGTATAACATATGTTATTTAATTCTCCATTGGGTTCTGGAGCAGTATCTTGTAAGAATATTCACACAAAATAACTTAAGTAAAGACTATGAATAATCTATCAGTTCAGTTGACATTTTGATATCAAATAATTTTATGTCAAGTTGGCTGCACGTGGGGAAAACTTACCACCAAGTAAATTCCAAAAAATCATCGGATTTTTAGAACTGTTTTGATTTCGGAATTGTGAGAAAACTTTTGTGAACCTGTATATTAGTTTCTATTTGTTATTGTCTTTACTTACTAATATACTGTTATAATTTGAGGTGAGTTTTAAGGACTAATAACTAAGAGGTATATATAAGACTATGAAGGGACTTGAAATACCAAGGTATCATACAACTTAACCTATTGAAAACATATGAAACAATGAAAATAATTACAATTGGTTATAGTTTGAAGGTCTCAATATCTTGAATTCAATTATTTCTTCATGTTCATATTATTTCCTGTACTTCTGAGAGGCTATATTTAAAACTTGGGATGCACAGAGTAATGCATTCCCTGTGACTGCTAAGTCATTATTTCTTCATCTCACGTGAGTAGCATCATCTCATTTAAGAAATGAAATGCACAAACTGATTACTCTGAAAAAAGAGTTTCTGTGGCTTTCTTTTCCTTCCTTCCTTCCCTCCTTCCTTCCTTCCTTTCTTTTTTTTTAACAGCACCTTATAATATAGTCGGGCTTATTGCACTGAAACATTCTACTCTAAGGAAACCATTTGCATCAACAGCCTTCTACACGGAATGTGAAAGTTTCTTCAATTGTGAGCAGAACAGTAGTAGTAGTTAGGGCTTTATTACTTAGTTCTAATTTGTATTGATGGCCTAAAAAAAGTAGCATGCTTTGCAGTTCTATGAAAGAAAAGATTATAAATGGAGATTAATTATAATTTTGCTAGCTCAGTACTTGTAAAACTAAAGCAATTTATATTCTTTCTCTTAATGATCTCCATTCCTGATTGCAGTAATGTAATCTAATTGTGATTATGATAGTATCTGAATCATGTGGGCCTCAATGTGATTGAAACTACTCTTTGCATTAAAAAGTAATTTTGGAGTAATGATGAAAAGTTACTGTGGAAAATTGGCAAGTAATATATTTTACTCTGTGTCTTAAGTTTCTGCTTTCATTTTTGATTATATCTTATAGCATGGATAAGTATGATATTATATCAAGGATTTATTACATTAAAGCTTTATCGATGATAAGTATGAGTGTGAGTATCAGAGGTAAGCATGATATTTTTGAAATAGTAGTGATATGGTTGAGTCAGGGAAATGATTGAGGGTTTAAAATGCTAGGATAAGGTTTACTGAAACTAGAAACCAAATAAGGAGGGGTAGGCTTGAATATTGCCCAGATATGCTAGCCAGCAAGAAGAAAACTGAGTGTTTTAGCTGACACAGCAGATACTGTGTGGATAGACATAAAGAAAAATAAGGATAGTCAGGTATTTTGTGAATGTTGAAATATACCTCCAGGGCATGAAGAGAAAATAGAGCAGGAAATGTTTTTCTTCTAAATAAAATTTCCTTTGCAGGGTTGAAACTTGTTCAGCGGGGGGGGGGGAAAGTGCATCTCATGTTTGTGCTCAGCTAAAGAAAATTATTGGTGAAATCACTTCCTAGAATTTGATAAACAAGCAAATGGATGTTTAATGTTTGAGAAATATTTACTATTGACATACAAAAGCATATTGTGAAAATCAAGGAATCCAACAGAGGTTGCTCTGGGAAAAGGTATTTTGGAAATAAAGCAAAAAACACAAAACTGTATTTCTCAGAATCTTATATGCATGATGAATTTGTGGGAGAAATTGTAATTTAAAAAGTTTGTGGTGCATTTAATAGTCATTTAAGTTATGACTAAAAGAGAAAGCTGATATAATGTTTAAAAGGACAACCTAAGCAAAATTATGTTTAAACTATCCAGAAACAGATATTAAAGAAAGGGATAGAATTGATAATAGGTAGGGGAAAAAGAGAGAGGGAGAGAGGGAGAGAGAGAGAGAAGGAGAGAGGGAGAGAGAGAGGCTAACTCAAGGAAATCTATCAAAATATTTAAAGGACAGCTTAGCACATTTTTAGTTGTTCTTTTTTTTTCTTTTTTTTCTTTTTTTTTTATAATAGAAAATATTTGCTAAACCCTCAAGGGAGTGGATGAACTAAGAGCACCATGGATGTAACCTCCTCACAACAGTGATTCCAAATGTAAGAAAGCAAGTCTCTCAAACCATCTTCTCAACGTGATACCACAGGGGAGAAAATAAAGAAGAAAAAAAATTACAAACTCATTTTGTAGTTACTACTGACAGTGAAAAAAATCCTTCCTCAATCCCTGGTGTCTGTGAAGATCCATTTTAAGATGTCTGTTGCAGCAGTGATGTAATTCAGAAGAGAAGGGATTGCCTATATATAAATGGCTCAATGTTTCTAGTAGGAAGAAGTACATTAACTCTTTCAAGCCACCAGAGTCCATTTACCAAATTACTTTTTTTTCAGTGTAACAAATTGTACTGAAGAAGTAATGCAACTCCATGAAGTGCATCATTTACTCCCATTCCGTCTTTGATGCTTATGTACAGATAAGTGCCTCGTCTATTGCCATTTGTAGGCTCTCCCTTTAAGGGGAATACACTGTGAAATAGATACTCTCCAGGCTCAGTCAAGAAGAGAACATCTTGAGCCTCTATGGTACATTACGGCCAGTATAATAGACCAGGGAGGAAAGTTTGCCTCCTGCCCTAATGACTGTAACACAATGACCCTGTGAACACATAGATGCATCAAACTGTAGCACTGAAACTTTTGCAGTTTTTCTTTATCGGGAAGAGTACAACTGTGAGAATGTCCAAAATAAACAAAATGCTTATTGCTTCCCCCCCTGCCGATGAACGTATTCCCAGAGTGGAAACAGGATGAGCCTGCTCCACCTTGCTTCTACCTTCTCAAATGAATTCCAAAGTATTCTCACTTCAGGAGAGAAAATCCATCTTTTTGTTCTGGTGAATTATGCCTCTCTTGGCCACAATATTTTTGTCAGCCTCTCTCAGGAGACTATGGAAAAGTTTCGTAGTAGAATAATTTTTAGATCCTTGGGCACTGACTCTAGACATATTAAGTTTTTTTTTTGTTTTGTTTTGTTTTGTTTTTTTAGAGAAGTGTTGGTAGGAACAGCTTATTTATTTATTCACACACTCAGCAAATGTATGTTAAGTAAGTGCCTGCAGTCAACCAACATGAGATGAGTTCCGGGGAAACAAGAGTGATCCCACCAAATATAAACGTTTTTTCCTGTGGCCCACAGGAAAATACATCTCATTTTGTTTAGTGTCTTCATTCGGTCAATTCCTTGATGCAATTAAGGATTTGGAGGACACCAGGCACACAGAACAGGCACATTTAATATCTAATTCACAGTAGGTGTTGGGGAAGACTTCCTAAACAAAGGTACCGGGCAATGTAAAGCCTCAGTGAACAGTGGAAAAAGGAGGTCCAAAGTCTCCTTCATCCCTTTAGTGTGTCTACATGGAAGAGAAATTAAAAGAAATTTTTAACACGTGGTGGATTTTTGTATAACCATACAATTTGTTGAGTGAGATAGGTGGGTGTTACCGATTCTTAAGAGGACACAGTGAGATAATAATATAATTTCCTTGTTTACACATTAAAGACTCTTTTTCCTCTTCTCTTAAACTACAGCTGATTTATTTTGTCTCCAGTCACTCAGTGACTGCCTATTTGCAATATTTTTTTCCTGCAAAACTAGTAGTTATGACTACTGACATGTAACAAACTGACATGTAACAAACACATTTTGTGAGAAAAATGGTAATTAAATTATTAGATTTTCTTTATCTAAATTACTGCTGTTCAGCCTACTCTAGACTTTAGACTCATCTGGGAAACTTTTCAAAAAACACTGGTGACCCATCTACATTCATTAAACCAAAAAACAGGAGAGCTGCGCAAAAGACTTGAATGGACCAACGTGCAGGAGGGCTGCACGTGCTTGTCCAGTGACAGCAATATATTCACATTGCAGGTTGCAGGACCTTGTCAGTCACTAACTAACGACAAAGCAAATTAATTAAGTCCTATGTAATAACAAGAATGTTAGTATCGACATCTATTCTTACCTGTTCCTTTTTTTTTTAAAGACCTCTTGTTAGTAACCTTACATCTAATTCTTTGTTCAGAAAATGTCTCAGCATTTTCTTTCATATTTTGACCAGTTTATTTTTTCTGAGATATCATAGCTGAGTCTTGACTGAGTCTAAGGTAGTAATCTCTGTAGTCTTGAGAGTAACATGTGCATTGTTTAGATTTAGGAGGAAATTTGCTTATTAAAGTATATAATTCTTAATATCCAGTGTCTTGAGCTTTAGTGCCAAAGACCATGAAAACATGGAATATATTTGGTTAATCAGAGTAATAGTGATTACTATTTACTGAGTTTTTATTCCAATGACTGTCTGGGTATTTTTCACACATAACCTAATTTAATCCTCACAAATGATTGTCCTCATTTTATACACAAGGAAGCTATGTCTCAGAGAAGTTTCACAAATTTGCTGAGGCAACACAGCTCAAGTAAACCATGCAGCTCATTCAAACCCAGGGTATGTCTGACACCAAAGCCTCTCCTCCTCTCACCTTACCATACTCCTTCCCTCTACAGAGAACAGTGAAACTGTCTTTGAAAAACTCATGTAGAAATTCTCTCAAAAGCTAGAGCACTTTCCTATGACAAGGGACACATAACTGCTGTTATAATCACAGAAAAACCCAGTTATGTTTGACAACAGCCCATGAAAACAAGACCTCTTAAAGGAAGATTAATGCCACCAAATCCTTTCAACTCAGACCTATACCTGCTTATACAGTTGGCCTTTCACACACCAGTCGGTAAAATCCAGCCTGTGGAGAGAGAGACACATGTAGTATTTATATTGTTGTTGAAAGTTTCACGGCCTTCCAACCGCACAGGTTGGAATTGAATTTGAAAATCTGTCTCCTGACTTCTTTTGAGGAATCACTAATCTTCCAAATGTTTCTGTACTTGCTGTGCTGCATGAATAGTTTGGCTAGAGAAAGTGGCTATGCTGTGGTCGCTGAAAGAGGCTTGGTTGCCTCCTTTATTTAGAACAGAAAGATTACATACCATATTGAAGCTGTTTCAAAATCAGCATCTAAAAGGATAGAACACTTCCTTTACCTTTAAAACAATGTGGCAAACCCCGCCCCTATTATTTTGACTTTCATAAGAACAAGAATATATATATATATATATATATTATGTATTTATTTATTTTTTTAAGTTAAATAAAAGACAGAATTGAATAGTCTCTTGATCTGGTAGACCTAGGTCAGGACCAAATGGCCGGCCTTAACTACTCCAACACTATTTTTCACCAAATTAGAGATAAACTATAGCATCATGCTATTACTGATGAAGTAAACCAGTCACTACTTAAGTTGAGAAAGAACAATCTATTCTTGCATTATTTTGTATCATATCCAAATTCTTAAAAGTTTGGTATCCTTTGCTTTTAAAAAAAAATATCAGATATTATTTGGTTACATTTAGATTGCCTGGTGCTGTATTCTTCTGAAAGCTGGCACAAATACTATAGTTAACTAATTCCCAAACTGCATAAGTGATAAGCTATTGGATCTGAAGAACCATGTAATGATTCCATTTAACATCTTTTTTTCGATCTTGTTTTTATAATAGTTGATCTTGTCTTTTGCCATAAAAAGAGAGGTTGCTTAAAGTACTTCCCAAAGTGGCAGAGTTGCAGGAAAAATCCTATTGCCAGCGCCAGTTTCTTAGCAATAGCACCCTCTCAATGTGTCACAAAGTCTGAAGCCCTTTGGCCCCTCAAAGGAAGTTCCTTAGGTGTCTTTTACACATTGAATGCTTTGTGATAGTTGAGGCCTGCTGGCTGTCAACTCTGTCCCTTAAGGGAACTTGACAGATCTTAAAAAAAATCAATTTTAAGCTCACATGCCCCAGTGGGTGCCAAAGCCACTTCAGAGAGCCTGAAAGATGGCTGAGTCGACAGGATTTGACTTCTAGAGGTAGAAAGGTGACAAACTCTATCATGAGAAAGGGGCAGCTCGGGGCCTCAGAGGCCTAACCTGCTCCCAGGATCTGGGGCCTAGTGTTGTATTGAACCTATTTATCTCTTTCAGGGGCCTAAGGTACCACAGGGAAAGAAAAGTTGTTCAAAAAATGCTGGCAGAATTCAGGGGTGTAAATGATGAATTACTTTTCATCAGCTGAAAGGAAACATACTCCGGAACAATACTGAAAGGGAGCAGGAGCGGCTGACCCCCTGCTTCAGAGCAGCCAATATCTTCATTCAAGAAGACAACCATGAAATTACACAGAAAATGGGATTGTCATGAACAGCCCCTTGAAATCTCAGTATACAGTCATTACTGCATGGGAAAAAGCCTTCATCCACACATCATAACTTGTAACAGACAAGGAAGGGGGGGAACAAATAGAAGAAAAAAGGTCTTGGGAGTTACCGGTAGGAATGTAGAAAATATTCGTTGATTCAAACTTTCCCCCATAGCTTTCTCAATACTCTCATGTAGCTTTACCAGTGTTCTAATTTTATGCTGATTGTTGATTTCTTTTTCTGAGAGATTTTGGGAGAATTGTATAAATTTTAGAGAAGTGGCAAGGGGTGAAAGAGTTATCATTCTATTCATAAGGTCTTTACTCTCCAAGATAATAATTAAATGGACCAGTATCATATGTGCCCAAAGTATTGCTTTATTATTATTCTAAAACTCAGTACTGTATATTACTTAACTATAATACAGAGCTTGCTTAAGTTCTTAATTCAAATGTCAAACTTCAGAAGATCAACTAATTTTCAGGTCTACGTAGATTGAAAAAGTTTGATCCAAATATAGAACGATAGATTTACAGTATAAATTTTTTAGTAGGATAGCTTGAATAAAATATTTGGGGGATTCAAAAACTATAAAATAAAAATATTATAGTTATATGGTTTGTTTTGTCATTCTGGCTACTTTCTTCACTGAGTTTAAATTTACTCTAGTCCTTTTTTTTTTCTTTAAGGATTGCTCATTACAGTGAAAATACTGTAAGAGGTAGAAATTTACCTCTAGGTTCTAGTGGTTCAAATCTCCACCTCTCATGAAAATCTAAATTACAGATTTTGTCCAAATCCAGTTACAAACAAATGGGAAACTATGATCAATTTGTGGGATATACTTCTTTGCCAGGTGATACGGAGAAGAAACTGGATTAGGAAGTGTTTATTCAGACTAACCAATTTCTTGGTAAGGTCTTGGAGACTATTGTTTGGAATTTCCAGTTGTTCTTGATAGTCTTTTACCTCTGCTCTTTATCATAGGTCTATGTTTTTGCGGGATTTTTTGTTTGTTTTTGTTTGTTTGTTTGTTTTAAGATAGATTGCATTAATTGAATGAATAGTATTTATTTTCCCTGCTTATTTATAATTCTCTTAAACAATTTAGACCATAAAATCAACTCAGAGAGAGAGAGAGAGAGAGAGAGAGAGAGAGAGAGAGAGAGAGAGAGAGAGAAGAATTACCCAGCAGTGCACTTCAGACAAGACGGTGACTTCCCTAAAATAGCAGTTCTCACATTGTATCCGTTCATATCTAAGAAAGTGCAGATGGTAGACATATTGTGGGATGTTATGTTTGGTAAATGCTAGCCTGGTATTATTGAAGGGGTGAATAAAATATTCCTAATAAATTCCTATTCAGGCTGTAAAATACAGGAATTCTCCTAAAGAGAAGGAAATGTCTCACACATTGGAACTAACGCTTTGCATCAAACTGTAGAGAAGACTGTCCAGAGAATAAGTACATGAATAGAATGACTATATGATCATGCCTGACTTTGCAAGTTAAAATACAACCACATTCGAATCGTGATAATTGTCAAAGCTTTTGGTATCTTTTGATAGTTGTTAAGGCTCTCACAACTAATTCTATTTCAGTAAATGCAATTTACCCAAGATATAAGTGGAGTATAGGAAAAAAACAAACAGAAATTCTGTTCTAATTACATTAATTTTTATTATAATTTAAAAGTGTTCAAGACCTAATTTTAAAAGATGATGAGACCATGGGGCTAAACACTCTCTTCTCTAGTTTATTTGTTAAATTAAGGACAGTGGGTTTGCCTCCTCTGTTCTTACTCTTATTTTCTATGTTAACATACCACTGAACAAACTTTACAAGGTGTCATCTGCAGCTACATTTATATAGCTGGCATTAAGGATTGGAGAGAAAAGTATAATAGCTTAATTTGACTAAGCTACGATTTTCAAAGGGTCGGTTAAATCATACGAGTGTAATCACATAGTGACAGTCATAAAAGCATAGTTTTCCTTTTCACATTCTCATGTTTGTGGTGGTGTAAGAAAACTTTTTCTAATATTGTACGTGCATGTGTGTGTATATGTGTGCCCATAAGTTCATACAAGTTATAACTTCAAAATCACCACTCTTCTTTTGCCCCTATTGTATTTTTCTGCTTTTAATCTATATATATGTAGAATTTCTAAACCTCATGACAAAATCATGTACTCTTGCTAGCAATTTGACTTTCATAAGTAGTTATTTACTGTATCATCAAGATATTTTCCATACCATGTTATTATTATGATTATAAAAGTTAATATCTTTTATCAAAAGACTGCAATTCATAATTGCCATAAATTTCAATGCAATTCACTGACTTCTTCCACCCCCAAAAAAACCTAAAATTAGTGTATAGTTCCTTTCTTTTTGTCATATGTATAGTTCCATATGTTCAAATATACAGGCAAATATTACTCATTTGACCCAATAACAGCAAAGTATACTACAACTCTGCGCCAATGGGAAAAATATAATTATTAAATACGAAATATTCTCCAGAAGCAGATATACATTCTTACAGCTTTGCTGACATTTAATTAGTTTTAGCATTTGGAATTCATCCTTTTTCTAATTATTTTTATTTTAAAAAATCACTTTAGAGGAACCAAAATAAAGTTCTTTGGCAGATAGGAATCCTGTTTACTTTCCAACTCTGAACTCAGCAGGTTAAGTAATTGGACTACAGAAAAGTTCCTCCATTTCTATTTCCAGCTGGTGATACACAAAAGGCAGGAAGTTATCTCATTAATGGGGCACCAGCTTTATGCAAATTATAGTAACAAAAAGGCTTCCCTTCATACTTTTTCATAAATTACCTAATAAAGTGGGAATAAATGGTCATATTCAAGAGCCTTTGTTGTATTTTTAGCACAAGACTCTTTCTGTTACTGCAAATATGACTAAATGCGCCTTGTTCAAAAGGGGTGTTTATGAAATAAGGCCTCTCAAAAGCTTTTATTCCTTAACAGCCTTCAGTTACTTTTATGGCACAAAATTAACATAATTAGTCACAGAGAATAGATGACATAAGCAGCGTGCCATGCACAAAAGGGGGAAGCAGTATCTAAGGAAGGTATTTTGAGAGATCAAAAATTTTCAAAGTGCTTCATACTAGAAGGTCCTTTTTATTTGTGCACAGCCTTAAGATACTTTTTTTTTTTTAACTCCGTGAAATTCACATAATGAGATGCAGTAGACAGATGACATTAGCGATGTGCCATTAGAAAGAGGTCAGTTTCCTCTGAAAGATAGTCACTGTTCCTGCTCGTCATTAATTTGCAGCTTCAAAGCACTGAGCATACGATAGCCTGGCATGTTAAGCAAGTTGCAGTTATCTTTAAATAACCATTTTTTTCCAGTTATTAGAAGCTAAAGTTTTTAAACTACCGACTAAAAGCAGAATTAAAGCACGCAGCAGTATAAGGGGCGGGGGGGAGGGGTAGGCTAAGAAAGAAAGGCTGGAAGAAGATTAGCAAGAAAAAATAAAATACATTTTAAAAATGAAGTTGCTGTGGTTTTTCCTGGGGGTGGCTTGCTTTAATTACAATCTAGAATTTCGGGGGGAGAAATGGGCCTCAAAGATTGGAGTACTAGCTAGCAAAGGAAGCAAGTGGCGATTTTTTGTGTGTGTTTTGGTTTCTGCATCCTTATTATGGCACATGTTACAAGGTGGAATAGTGAGTTGTGCAGTTATTTATAATTCCACTGAGGGGGAACAATGCTTTTTGAAGCCCAAGGGCGCTCAATAAGGTTAGGAGTCTACGAAGGGTTAAGAACACATGGATTCCTGTTACGTGGGTACTGATCAAATGAAAATGCATGGCGAAATATAGCAAATTATCTTATTTTAAAGAAAAGATCAATGAGATTTCTGTGGTTTGGTTTGTAAATAAATCACAGGAGAGAACACAAAAGAATTAAGACTTTGCATTCATCTGAGTTCAAACCTATTATTACAAGAGTAGTCTGTTCCAAGTTATGTTGAAATAATTCATTTTTTGCATATAAATTCATGAATATGGTATGACACATTTCAAATTCCCTTTGAGTTTATTTTTCACTTGGAAATTCTAGAAGCATTGCATAGGGCTTAACTGCTTTAAAAACATCTTGATTTATAACTTCATCTCCCACCACCCAAAATAAAATTCAGTCACCAAAATCTTCGGTGTGCATATGGTAACTGATTTTCTGCAGTGTTTTAAGCCTGCGTGTCAATTGAGTAGCAAGACCAAACCACTTTGGATGAATAGGTCCTGACGTGAAAATGGCAAACTACATTGGCCAACATTTTGGAACTATTGAAACAAATAAAATCTTTGTTTTTAGGCCAGCGACGATTATGGGGAAAAAAATGGCGACTGTCACATGATGTTTTCACATCCCCAGTGACATTTTACTATTAGGAGTACTATTTTTAAACATTATCTAGATTGCTGGAATCACATCTTATAGCCTGTGAATTACCTGGTGATGTGCAGGGTCGGGGAAGATTGCATGGAACCGTCTGTACATGATGAGGAGAGGGAGCAGAGCCCAATTCTGGGTTGATGCTGTCGCTAGGGTGGCACTACCTGACATGGGCATGGCAGGGTGAACCAGCAATGCTTATGGGAGAGTTCTGACATGAAAACCACCTCTTCCTCCCTCAAAGTTGGTTTTATACTATGTAACTTGCTTTTGACACTATTTTAGCCATTTCCATTTTGTTAACGAGACTCTTCTTTCTCTTTCACTGTATATTTTTCAAATAATTTAGTGCTTCTCTTCGACTAACTTGCAGGTGACATATTAGTGCCAGGGAAACACAATGGAACAGCTCACATGGCTTACTGTGGAGGAAGCAAATATCAACAGATGTACAGAAAAGAGTGATGCTGCCATAATAGGGACGCTGTGATTATTTCTATCTTGTTGCCTCAAAGAAGATCTCATGGAAGGGTGACTAGGAATTCACTTGAGTTGCATAACTAAGAAATACATTCAAACAAAGAGAGTCTGGAAACCTGGAAGGGCAAGTATTATGCCGGGCAGGGTTAGTTCACCACTGTTGGAGCTGGAGGCTCAATCAATAAGAGAGATCTGGGACATGCCAACACAGGGAGTGTGAAAATAATGGGTGGTAGCAGTTTAAAAAGTGAAGATTTTCAATTTTAATTATTGTTTTAAAACATCTTATGAAAATTCGGGCTTACTTGGACCACCTTTAGGTATTACTTTAGATTTGGAGAGGAAATAATAATAACAATGTTTACCTTTTTTAAAGAGCCTACTCTGTGCTGGGCGCTGTAATAGCACTTTGCATAGATTCTTCCTTTGGCCGTCTCAACAATTCTACGAAGTAGATATTTTTATCTCTGGTTTTCAGATGAGAAAACCGGAGCCCAGACAAATTAACTGACTTGCCCAGCATTTTACCATTTAAAAACATACCAGCTGGATTCAAACCTAATTCTGAATAGAAAGAACCATGGACTTTCCCATATAATATACACAGAAATCGTACATTTAAGTGATAGATTTCAATCCATTTTCTTCTACTAACTTTCAAGGATTGCCCTGAAGGATCAGACTATGAATGACAAGAGAGGACACATGGATGATATAATATTAGAATTTTCAGAGATTCAGTTATTATGTTCACGTTACCTTTTCAATGGTTTAAAATGTTATATGTCTTTATAAGTACAATGGATGTTACACACATTTCTTTTAGAATCTCAAGCTATACAATAATAGAGAATGCATATCAATGGGAAAAATAAACAAAAACAATCAAACAGCAGAGACAATGCATGTTTATGATGTAGAGTAACTGAAGAAAAATTCCTGTTGAGTTCAAATGCACAACTGCCTTTTTGTCACTGTTCCTTTTCATGAAAAATGCAGTAGAATAATTATATGTGTTTAGCTATATAAAAGAAGCAATCATGGTTAATATTATATATTTTTTTTGCAAAATGAATTCCATCTGCTTTTATTAACAATAGTTATAGTAGAATGAGATACTTATTAATCCAACTGGTCTAGGTTAGGTCTAGTTCACTTTAATTAAAAAGCTGAATTTCTAAGGAATTGTGTGTATACAGAGACACTGAAAGCACCTTACATTTTAGATTTAACCTTTTATTTTAATCCTTAAGATTTCTATATTTTTTTAAGTACATGTTAATAATATGCAAGCTGATGCTCTAAAAATTCTCTGAGATGTGGTTAATGAAGAGAAACTGCACCATAAATTGGATCAAAAATATGCAGTCCCTGCAGATGTAATTTTTCTTGAAATACAGTACTTTGCAATAAACATTTTTTAGCTTGTTTGGATTTATTCTCTATTGTTTATAAAAAGTACCATCAGGCACTACCGCATAAAACAACTACATGCAGTAACAGGCAATCTTAGTTTAATAAGATCCTTTAGATAAAAATAGATTTCAGATCTATTTTGTGCTAGGAGAATGCAAATAGTGATGAAACTGCACACTAGTGTTTTTCATAATTTCAAGTTTGTCACTTGGTACAATGCACTTGCTCACTTTCCCCTGAGTTCTGCTAGAGGAGGCATAGTGACTTTGCCAGTTTATGATCAATAGAGACAGAATGTTCTACAAGGTATTCTGGGAACTGTAGTTAACAGAGAACATTTTTCTTTCAAATGCATTTGTTAAAACAATGCCCAAAAGAGACATGATATTCCAGCGACTGTCAGAGTTTCTATGATAAACCCTGCATTTTTCAGAGGGTCATAACTGGCAATTTGGCCATTGCTAAATGGCACCATCTGTAGTTTAGCCTGCAGGGTTGCGAAAACCGAGATGCTGCCACTATTTAGGAAAGTGTGTCTTTTAAAGAACTCAGGCAAAACTAGGTTAAGAAAGACATGAAGATAGTTGGTCTTTTCATTGATTTTCATTTCAGCCTGAAGAATCAAGCATAACAAAAAAGTGCTTGGAGTGGGTGGGAAAGATTCTGACCAGTTCATCTCACAATGGATTATTTTGCATTTCTGCTTATTTGACTTTCCATGTTACATTATTATTACTTGGGAGGGGTGGGATTGTTGCTGGTAAGGAAATAAGAAAATTCTATGATTCTATTTTTTGCTAGAAGAAATAAGTGTCATTTGGATCATAGGCTACCCCAGAAGGCAGAAATTAAAGTCTCGTGGAAGACAGGGGTGCATGGTAAATGAAAGAAATGGGACTCTGGCAACCTGGGGAGCAGTGCCCAGATGAAATGAGCAGCAAGGATAGAGCTCTAGCAGATGGCTGCCGTGCCCTCTGTTGTAAGCTAGTCCTATATTTTTTCAAAATATGTCAGAATTATGGATATTTTTACAATATCGAATGCCTTATTTTTTAGATGTTGGCATCATGTTCACATTTAAAATAAACATACTTCTGTATGACTAAAAATAACTACTTCTCTAAACCACATTTAGCCAGTCCACCTCAATTTGACATCTATGCTCTAATCGTACATCTTCACACCAGCATCGATGCCTTCTCAAAAATAAGTAAACAACACACAAAAGGTAAAATATTAGAAAAGTCAAATTTCACATTTTTGCTTAATCGGTTTTTATGTTTTAAATGAATGGATTACTTTTAAGTTATTTTAATAACTTCCTCTTAACTCTTTAATTCCTTGGAATATATATTTCTGTAATGTATGTGTTCATACTCTAATTACTTTGTAGTTCATCAGTATTTTCTATTTATTTAATGATTTTGTTTTGTTTTTTGAGATGGACCAAAATCCATGCATCAGAAATCATCATCGTAGAAAAATTAATATCATTAATTTTAAAGGAAGCTAAATAGCAAAAACATAAATGAATATATATTTGTGAAAAGGTTATTTTATAGAAACCCCTCTGGAAATTGAACAAAATAAATTGACGGTTATTGGCAGATATTTGTAGGATCTGTGATAATCGAGTCCTTCTTTACATACCTTTCAATGCCCTAACTTTGTCTGCATAGGGCGGTGGTACAATAACAATTGGTATTGTATGGAAAATTGTCACTAAGACAGGACTATGCAATTTTGAGAAGACATAAAAATGATGAGAAAGTCTCGTTTTTGTTTTGTTTGCTTTTTACAAGAATGCATATGCATGTATACAGATATGTAGGATTTCATTTTATGTATTTAAAAAAGAAACATGGAAGCATATCCAAAAATATAGTTTATTATTTTCATTATATACACCAAAATCAATGCATTTTATATTTAAAGTTGGTATAAGTATTGCTGTTGTCCTATATGTATTTAAGATCTACCTACAATTTTCCAAACTGTGGTTATTTTATTTGGAACAAATGTACCACGTTACCATATCAAATGACAAGCTATCTCACAGGAATCAGTTTCTACCTTATAATTATTGGATATGTTTAAAAATCCAAGTATGTTCCCTATTTGGCCTTTTAATAAATGCTTGTTGCCTTAATGTGTTCCCCTTAAAAGTCTGGTGATCACTGAAAAGAAAAACGAAAAGTACATGTACTCTTCATTGAGGCAGAAAGAGCTCTAATCGTAAAGTTTCCGACCAGAACAGGGTCACCTCCACTTAAATTTTCTGTAAACAAATAAGTGCTGAGACAGCAGATAGACTTCCTTAGTGCATTTTTCCCTAGTAAAATCAGTTTGAGATAAATTACAAAATAAATAAATGTCAAATAACAATTCCCATGACTAGTATTTGAACTGAATTTAATGATTATTATGAAGACAAAGCTGTGATAGGCCTCTGTGTAGAATGCTTAAAGGGGACAATCTGGAACGATTTTAGCTCGGAACCATTTTAACAAATGAATATATTTCTTAAATTGCCACATCAACCAACCCTGAGATCTAATTATGGCCAGCAAAAAGGACTACAGATTAACTATTCCAAAGCCTAAGCCATTATTTTGGTTGACATTCTTCAACATTTAGTTAATAAATCTGAAAAGCATTTTGCTTCTTAAGTCTTCTAGGTTTCCATTTTACAACTGGTTGGGGATATCATGGGAGGTTGTATTGCTTCAAATTAGACATTCTCTAAGGACTTTATTCTAATTCTGTGGTCTTGTTGGCCACCAATGTTTGAACCATTTTCCAGGTTAAAATGATCATGCTTCTTAGAATAGAAATTTAAGACATCTAAAATCCATCATTTCAAAATTATGTAATAAGACGAAACATTAATAAAATCTCCATCCTATATTCAACAGGGTGAAAATGGCCTAGGAGCCATGTGATTCTCTAGTCCCACCTGGCTCATTTTGAAAACTTAGCCTCTGCACTTACCGAAATATAGCAGGGCAGCACCTCTGAACTTGTCAGGGAGAACAACCTTGAATTCACTGATTAGCAAGAAGAATTTTAGAGCAACAATATGTAGAAGTATTATTTATAGAGAATATAGGAATATGTTTTCTATGTTCTAAATTTTATTTTTGGTATTAAGAAGTTTGTCCTTTGGAAAATTGTATACCTGCCAACATTAAATCAGTTTCTTGGTAGACTTACATTTGTTGATATTCTATGCACTTATTTTGAGGAAATCTTGAAATGTTATTATAAAACTTGGATCTGCATTTTCTCTCCACAATATATCACAGGCATCACTATTTAACAGCCATGGGGGAAATTTCTCTTTGCTGGGCGATAGAGTTGAGTTTTACCTAACCAACACTAATTGAATTTCCCTTGGGCATTGGCTACCAAAACTCTCAGAGCCATATTTATGGTCCACTTCTAGGAAATATATAAGGCTTCATGACTCTTCACTACCTTAAACATATCAGTATCAACTCTCCCACTCAAACTTTGCCTCAAAAAATTCCTTCAACTAATCTTAGGGTATTCATCTGGTTGTACTGACTCTTTGGAGTCGGCCATAAATCCTACTTTGAAAAGGAAAGTTATGAAAATTAGTTCAGAAATTTTTTATTTTGTCATACTACTTTTTGGAGACTATAAATTAAACAAGTCATCATCAAAAACGTTTAGAAAGTCTAGAGTTTTTTTTTCCCTAAAATAGTTCAATGTGCTTTTTAATTACTTGTTCGTTCTTATAAATTCATAAGAACACAAAAGTAATCACATAATTTAGGCAAAAGAATAAAACAGTTTTGCACAAACATATAGAAAGTGAGACAGTCAAACAAGTAAGTTTTGTCCTCCTGTTGAAAATACTAACTCAACTCTTGCTGGATAAATTTTATAAATAGATTCATCATAAGGCTACTGCATAAACATGGAAAAAAATGAGCTTTTTAAAAATACATTTTTAATAGCTAGTCTATTTGCCTCAGTTAAACAGGTAATCTTCATCAATCACAGCTTAATGATCTTGTTGCTTAAGAGGCCTCCCCTGGCCACAAGCTAAAATACTTACCTACTTACTCTCTTACATTCTTCCTCACTTATAACAATGCATTCTTTTGTTTGTTGCTTTACTTGTCAATTGCATTTCTCCATCCCTCCACTTTAAGCACCAACAGGTCAAAGAGCTGGTCTGTTTTGTACATTCACCACTGAATCAGCTGTTCCAACCTGAGGCTGGGCGCAATGTAGGGATTCAGTGACTATTTCTTGTTTAAATGGAGAAGTAGCATCATATTTAAAAAGTGAGAAAGTAGGCAAATAAGCAAAAATTGCATTGTCAAAGGAAGAATTCAACAAAGTCAGTAATTTAGCATCTCACCATAAATAAATCTTAATTATCAATGTGATGTAAAACAATATTTTGGGAACAAAATAACTTTTTTTTTTTTCCAAAAGGGCATTGAATAAGTTAAATAAGATATAAGGAATGAATTACCATATTGTCTACACTTTCATATCCATGAAAAAATAACTAAAATAACTACTTTTCATATATAACCACAATGAAAGAGTAAAGGATTTTCTCTCTTTAAAATTTATATTCACCCACTAAAAAGTTTCTTGAATATCATAGTATATAAATGAATTATCATTAGATTTATTTATCTAAATTTATCCTTCTAGCTGTCCCCTATGTATACATACAGATATCATTATAAGTATCACTAAAGCGATAAGTGATAAAGTATAAGAATTCTGGAATTCTAACAAATATGGGTGTCACAGTAAAGTTTTGGGAAGAAAACCCATGCCTTTGATCCCATATCCTTTTCATGAATCTAGTTCATTGATGCAAAATATTAAACCATTGAACAAGAAAATAGATTCTATGCAAGATGTAGTTTCTTTAGAGGTAGGGAATTTGCAGGACTGAAGACAAGATTGTCTAAGGATAAAATTCAAAATAACCACTGAAAAAAAACGTGAAGATTTAATTCTTTTCCAAGGGAAACTGTAAAGAAGAGCAAATGATTTAATGCTAATCTAAAAGCTAGTAAGAGTTAACTGTGGAATAAAACTTTTAAAAAGCTTAGTGCACATGCCATCTTTTGGATGTTTTCCTTTACCAAAATAGCTGCTAAAATTGTAAGGGGATTTAGGTATATCTTTATACTCTGTTTCAAATGTTTTTATATTGATTGTAAAGAATTTTGCCTACCTATGTGTATGTCTTTTTGAAGTGCCACATTGACACAAACCTCCCTTTTCCTTCTCCGTTTTATAAAACAAAATTTCCAACAAAAACCAAAAATAAACTTAGCAACAAGTGAAAGGTAAAGACATTTTTAATTGTAATAATATAAATATATCTATTTCTTTCTGTTTAAATATCCTATTTTCCTTCAAGTTTTCACACTCAGGTAATAAAAGTAAATGTTATCGTATTATAAAAAACAATACAATTATTTTACTAAATAAAAGTTGCAGTAATGTGACAATATTTTTTTTTTCCTCCATACCCTTATTTGGCACTATTCAAATGATTTAGAAGCATTTCCAGTATTATGTACAATATATGCCAGTAGGTGGTGGTAGTATTTTCTACAAGCAGTGCAATGCTATTTTCATTAGTAAATAACCGAAAAAATAGAGATCATTTTCACATATTCATAAATTGGTAGAGATATGTGTAGAGCAGCATAGAGATTTCAGAGATAATTTTTCCCAAGTTATATTCCCAGACTCTATTTAAAAACAAAACTAAGCATTTTAATCAGGGTATCAGATATTTGGGGACAGAGGGGAAAGCCTCCAATAAATTTGGTGGGCTACAGATTTAATTCAGCAGCACTGACCATTCAGATTTTTTCCTAACAGATGCTAGCCATTAAATTGGAAAATTGAAATTGAAGATAAAAGGTGGGATATGTATATCTAGCTAGTGGGTGATATTAACCAGATTTTCTCCTTCATCATGGCTCATTTGCACTGTGAGTACTCTGAAAAAGACAGTTTTTGTGGACTCTGCTGAGTTTGTTGCTCCTACAATGTAATG
Organism: Rhinolophus ferrumequinum; assembly: GCF_004115265.2. Lineage (NCBI taxonomy): Eukaryota > Metazoa > Chordata > Mammalia > Chiroptera > Rhinolophidae > Rhinolophus > Rhinolophus ferrumequinum. The sequence continues at coordinate 73,448,860 of NC_046291.1, forward strand.
CTATTCAAAGGGTCTGATTGTGTATTCAGATATCACATACATATTGCCCTGGGTCTGGGATTTCCTGTTACTGTGAATGATAAAGATTCTTTCCTATTTAACATACAATTCACCCATTGTGCCCACTAATGTGAAAGGGCACCCCTGAGGGATTTACATAAGCAGGGAAAGAGACCAAGAAACAAGGGGGTGTGGCTTTTTGGTAGATTATACAAGAAAGGTACATTTAGTAAGGGGAAGAAGAGAAGTGAGCAGTGTAGGTTGTCTCCTAAAGGAGCCGACTTCATTTTGAGATGGGATGGTTTCGAGAGTGATCAGTAAGTGAAGGCCTTCTGAGCTGCATTTTACAGAGTTTCTCTGGGAATCTAAAATTCCCTTTCCAGTTCTCAGTCTAATTTTATTTTTAGAAATCAGGAACTTGAAGAATGTACAGAAACATGATTCACATTAATAAAGCCAAGTTCTCTTTAAATTTGGATATAAAGAGAGGAGGAGAATAGTTTAGAACCATGTTACTTTCAAAGTCTGGTTCTGGCACTGGCAGCTTCAGAATCACCTGAAAGCTTGTTAGGAATGTAGAGTTTCAGATTAGGAATGTAGAGTCTCACCTTCCTCCAGACCTACTAAATCGAAATCTACAGTTTTATAGGATCCCATGGAGATTTGCACTCATGTCAAAGTTTGAGAAACATTGACTTAGAAGATTTCTAGGTAACAGAACCAACTTACTCTTAGAGTGGAGAAAGCAACCATTGAGTGGTCACATTATATATCACGTAACGCCTTAACAGAATATCTCATCTAGAGTCTGAATGTCAGTGAGTCAAGGTCCTGATTTTCCTATCTTAACTCTACTTTAGGGTCTGTTTATACTGTAATAAAGGGTTAAAGAAAAAAAAAAAAAAAACTGGACAGATGGCCAAACAGAAAAAAAAAAAAAAGTCAGGAGTGTGCTGCAATTTTGGGGACGATTGACTCTTAGAGATCGTTTAGTTCCTGGCTTCCCCTGTATTGGCAACCAGTGGCAATGACCTTACGTATTATACTTCCATCAGGGCGTGGTGACTAAAGTGTCCTGAAAAGCTATACATATAAAGACGGATATTGCAGCTCTTCTGAAGCCGAAAGCCAAAAATCCCAGATAAGGTTAAGTACCAAAATTTTGGAAATGTAGTTATCAGCAGCAGAATGGAAGTAAATTAAGCTTTTGAGCTCCAGTGAGTTTTCAATTGTTCTACAAGGTTTCCTGCTAAAATGAGTCTGGAAATGTTTGAAATATATTACAAGCATTTTAAAACAATTTAGTCAATTATTTCTATTAGAAATACTCATCTTTGTTTTTAAGTGAAAATAACCCTTTATGTTACTGTAGCCACCCTCACTCATAAACTTTTTGAGTAAAGAAACTCAATGATTGTATTCTGGTTTCAATACCCTACATGATATAAGAATACCCCCCACATTTATGTCAAATAGGGATTAGCACCATTTTAAAAGCTAGGAAATTTACATTGTTCCTTAATTCACAATTACTCATTAACAATAAAGATTAATCCAAAACTATTTTGCCTAAGGTATCAAAGGAGGTTTAAACAGTACATTGGAACAATCACGGTATAGCACGTCCTCGAATAATGTCATTTCCTTATCAAGTTATGAGGAAAAAAAAAAATCACTTTCCAGCCAGGGCCACTGTTTGTATAGAGTATGCATATTCTCTCCATGTCTGCGGGGTTTTCTCCAGGTAATCTGGATTTCTCCCACATCCCAAAGATGTGCCTGTCATGTTAATTGGTGTGTATACGTTGTCTCAGTCTGAGTGAATGTGGGTGTGTGTCGGTGCGCCCTGAGATGCAAGGGCGTCCTGTCCAGGGAGGGTCCCACCTTGCGCCCTGAGATGCCCAGGTAGGCTCTTGTCATCCACCACCCAGAGCTGAAATAACCAGGTTGGAAACTATTTATCTTACTTGTTTTTATTAATCTTCCTTAAATGTATGTATAGCTCACATTTATTTCAATGTTTAACATTAGAATTGTTTTGGGTCATTATTTAGAATTTGGTGATGTTTTTGTGACAAGAAATATGCCATGGGAACTTAACTCTTGTTTATATCAATTAGCTTATAATAAACTTGGTTTCTTTATACATTGTTTAGCTTAAAGTCACTGTTTCCACGAACTTATTGGTGACCTTAAGTGAGGACTTACTGTATTACACGATATATTCTAGTACCCTATGTGAGACATTCCAGGTAGAGAAGAAATGCAAATAGTCACCTGTTGCCTTAATGTTGGCCAGAATACTATTTGCAGTGACATACAATTCTGATTTCAGCTTACATTCACGTATATTTAGTGGTAGAAAGCTACTTTCTAAAATGCATGTAAGACTTTGGGAGTGCTTCAATCAGTTATTTTACTAAGGAAAAAGTTTATTAAAGTTGGAAAAGTCTTGGTTTTCAAAAGAATCATTAGGATTGGTTGTTTTCGCTACAGAACTCTTTCTAATGGATTTCTTTGGATGCCACCAGCATAGGGTTGGCTCCACTACCAGCCTGGACAATCTTTCCTGCTTGTCCTACACGGAACCTCTGCAAATAGACTATTTATAAAGAAAACCTTCTGGAAATATCAAATTTTAAATATGGCTTATGTTTTATTTTGAGACCCTGACAGACTCAGGGGTATGTCAAATAATTTAAAAATTTTTAAATGCAGATTTAAATCAAAGGACCTGAGGTGTTTGTCAAGTTGCTTGTTAGTAGCAGACCTGGATAAAAATCTTATGATTTACAACTTCCAGATCTGCTCTTTTTTTCTCTCTATCAAAACGGGAGATTAGATGCGGAATCACTTCCTGGGCATCTTTTCCCCTCAGTTCTCTCAAAGCGGATCAGGGTATGTCTCTGTACCAGGTAACTTTCTTCTGAAAGGAAGTCAATGGTCCAGGGTCAGAGCAGACACTACAGTGTTCATCTGAAATAAGGAAGCATGATTTCCCTTAATATTGTCACCTTGAATTTGACGCAAATGTAATTGATGAAACATACACTCGGTACTCATGACTTTTCATGGCTCTCTACCTTTGCCTGCTTTTTAAAGGGGTGATAGAAACAAGAAAGAAAGAGGAGTTGAGATCAGGTTAGTTTCACAAAAGCACACGTAATATCATTGAGGAAATATTATTCAGTCCATCACTTTTTATTTTAATACAATTGTTTATATACTCATATGCCATGCAATGTCCCCTACAACAAAGTAATTGTGGGATAAAAATGATAGATTATCTACAGGAGGTATCTGCTCTTTCAACACACACACATAAATACATACTTATTTACACACATATTACCCTGACAGATACAAACACCCACAGGTATATATTGATTCTGTCATCCATTAGATATAGTGAGATGAACTGCAGCCCTACAAAAAGTTCTCTATGTTGAGGTGGGCAGACATTCCCCATTAACAAAAGTCTGGAAATTCAGAGGTGACAGTGTGCTCTTGGAAACTAGGGGGAAGAGTACAACACATCCTAAATAGATACTCGATGATTAATTGAACAAAATTACTAGTGAGTTTGTCCAGAAACACTGCTTATCTTTCTATCTTAAATCCATGTTGGTGTTCAAGATTTTCTTCTAATGTAAATGTCCAGAGAGATTATTAAACTTCATCTGCTAACATATTCTCAGGATTCCCTAACTACAGAATAAGGAGACCCTGTCATGATAAGGTGTCAGATAATGCCACAAAGAAGAGACAGAGTTAGTAGAAAATGAAGGCAAATGGCCACTATGTTAAACTTAGTTTCTCTCATAGGATATCATGGGCCTAGGGCTGTGAGCATCCAAAGCACTGTTTGGAAGTTTTCTTTGAAAAACCTAATTAAATAATTATGGGGCTCACTTTAAACTTGTCATGTGGAAAAATGGGATCATTCTTCTGTTTTTCAATCTTACACTGATGAAGTACAACCAGGACTGGAGGGGCAGTGCTAGGCAGCATGTCCTCCCTGGGCAAAGTGAGCGAGGTCTGTCGCTCAACCCACGGAACAGAAATTGGCATCTACAAAGAAGAGGAGGAGGCCCGGGGGTAGAATCACGAGATTGTGAATGAGGTAGGCAGGCCTGAGCAGTCACTGTGCAGGAATCAATCAAGTCATAGAACTGGGTGTTTGTGCAGCATGTTGTGTGGGAGTAGGAGAAAAAGAGTCTCTTTCTTGGTCAGGAACCAAACTGAACACGTTTGCAAAGACCAGTTAAGTCATCTGGAGTGAAGCGGTTTCTGCTGATTTTGGGGCCCAGTTGTCTTTTCACACATGGTTTAGCGTATACTCTAGTTCCTTGGGCTGAGGAAACAAAAACCTGAAGTTGAACAAAAAATTGCCCTTTCTCTGTATCTGCCCATTTGACTTAGTTCTCATCCCTGCCCCTTTGGATCGGACTAACTCCATTTTCTTTGCTTCTTCAATTTTCTTTTTTCCCTCCTAAGAAAAGAAGGTGGTGATCCTAAAGAAAGAATATTGCATTCCAAGGCATCACAGACTCAGAGAATAATTAGAAGTTATCTTAATGATTCATCCTCAACTGCAGGGAGGTGTCCATCAATTGTATCATTCTCTGAGATTTAGGGATGCATTTTTTCCCCAAAAAATTACCTATGTATCCAAGCATGTGAGAATTAATGACTACAAACTATAGCCATTAAATTTTGTTACCTTTTTTTTTCATAAACAGAGCTGTATTTGTTTAAACTGGAAAACATGATGTTGACCAAAAAAAAAACAAAAAAAACAAAAAACTGCTGCGCTTGTGTGAGGAAAAGACATTTTATTAATTATAACCATTTAAGAGTATACTGTGTCTGCAGTTTTTTGTGTTTTTTTTTTCATTTTCAATTTACTTTGATATCATGTGACCATAAGTTGAAGGACCCTTAAAAACCATGTCTAAAAAACGTTTTTCTCCTCTGATTATAAAATACTGAATTCCAATTATAGGCATTTGAAAAATATTAAAAAAGAAAAGAATAGCCCATAATCTTACTCTTGAGAAAATCACTATTAAGATTTTGATGTATTTCTTTCAAGTTTTTATTATTATTATTATTCCTATGTAATTGTTTAAGCCCAATGCCTATTATGCTGTATGTCAAATTGTATGATGATCTAGCTTAACTGTTTTTACATATTATTTTCTATTTTAGCATATTATGGACATCATTTTAGTTGAGTTCATACTATCCTATTAGGAGGCGCTATGCCTCCTGATTTCAACTTATCGTCTCCTTTATAGATGACCACTCAGTTTTCCAATGGTTTACCACCATAAGTAATGCTGCAATAAACATGTTCATGCTTAAATCTTTGTCTGAGATGCTGACAGTTTTTTAAGATACATTTCTGGAACTGAAACTAATGCAACAAAAGATACAAAAATTTAGGCATAACAATTTTTAAGTGTTTAATAAATATTTCCAAATACCTTTCTGTAAAGTTTATAAAAATTAATTTTCCTATCAGTAGTTTAGAAGAGTTTTACCTTAGAAAAGTACATTTTTCGATTATGATGAGAATATAGTTTCCATTAATACATTGGTTAACTCCATTTCTTATTTAATGAATGACCTATGCATTGATTTTGTGCAATATTTTATTAAATAGTGGTCTTTTTTACTGGACTCAACAAACTATAAACTGGAAAGAACACCACAAGTCTATTATATAAATTGAAAAATTTGCCTTAGTTTTTGTTTACTTTGAAACTTTAATATATTGCTTTGACATTTATAAATTCAATTTAATGTTATAAAACCTATTGATTGCTCATTTGTGAATTCCTCAATTGTTTAGAAAATTCTACACAATCACAAATTTGATATTTATTTAAAATGCTACTATTTAATATTTTAATGTAACATTTTAACCAACAGGGAAATACTTTTAGCATTTAGATAAAGACAAGTAGTTGTCATCTAGAAACATTTAATTAATGTTTTAGCATCATTTAGTAAGAATCCATACTAGAAACTATTGAATCATGATGTCAGTTTAATCATATTCCCAATTCTTTTGTTTTGATTTTTTCTGAGCTATGAATCTGATATTATGATCTGATTTTTGATTTTACAGAAATTCACACTCTTAGATATTGAAGTTGAACAATACATTTTAATATGTTATAGCTCAAGAGTCCACCAGCTCTTGTTATTTAAAGATGTCATGAGTGGCTTATTGCATTTAATTAGAATGTGCATTTTTTATGTTTACAGAGCATTGACTTAGACTTTTTGTTTTAAATTACTTTTCTATAGATTGTTCTCTTTTAAGGTGATATATTTTACTATGACCAAATGTGTAACTTATACAAATTTCAAGGTTAAACTTTTGAAAAGACACGTCAGTGAAGTTATGTGCCCATTGTCACTCAACAAGCCAGTAAATTATAGATCTGGAATCAGAACTCATGTTATTACAAATTTCCAGCCTGATGCTTAACCCACTGAAACTCATAGCTGTATTGTTTATAGGCTGAGAAAAGGCCCCGCTGTGAGGCTCCTGGCTCACAAGAAGCTTTTCCTATGCACTGTGGAGAGCCTCTCTATTGGCTCACATTTTCTTAAAATCTTCATCCCAGAAAGAGAAGGTACTGAGGAAAATACCCTTCCTATGCCATCTTATCTTTGTGAGTTGGAAAATAAAATACTGTTTGAAATATCTATTGAGAATGCTGTTATAGAAATAGCCAGTCTCTCGGCGGGTAGGCTGAGGTTGAAAAGGGCAGGTTCCTGGAATGTTATGGGGGGCTAATGATATGCGTGTGATATAAAACAGTTTCTGATATTTTCCAAATGGGTTATTGTTCATGTTTAAGTGATTATAGTAGTGATTTAAGCCAAACTAAATATTCTCTTTCCATGGTTTACTTCAACTTACTCTAATCCTTCTTCATGCAAACGTGTCCAATTTTGATTTTTTTTTCTTATGTGGGTATTTGATCATGTGGGCAAAATTTACTGGGTGACAAGAACGTGGAAACTCAAAAAAAAAAAAAGAGAGAGAGAGAACAATACAGGCAAAGACTGTGTGGTTGGTAGGAGGTGGGGTGGGGGCAGGATTGATTGCAAGTGTTCTGAGAGAAAAATGATACATCCAACTGGGCATCAGGAGTCATTTCTTACCAATAAAATTTCTGAAGCTGTGGAATCATCTCTAAAAGAAATGATTGAAATCTCTTGTCTGAGCCACTTACACTTGTACCTAATAAAGCCTTTGAGAACTCTATACTGTTAGTAAGGGATGATGACCTAATAAGTCCACTCCATTGATTCTGTGATAGTCTTGGCAAGACCTACTCGTGGAATTACTTCATAATCAAATCTAAGACACCCTGCAAGCACTATATAAATTCATCTCTCTGATTTTAGATTACTATTAGAGACACTTTTGTATTTGTAAAAATACTTTTTCCTCACAAAAGAATGTATTCATCTATTACTGGAGAAATAAGTGATTTGGAAAATAAAATACAAACACAAAACAGTGATTTATCAAGCTTTACTATACAACAGCCATGATGCTTGCTACTAACTGTTGATGTTATTTCAAAACTAAAGACCCAATTATTAGTTTATCAAAATAAAAGTGAAGGAGGAAGAAGAAAACACACTAAGCTGACAATTTGCATATCACATTTCAACGTGATGTGATTTAAAACAGCTGATCTATTAAACACTCAAATTAGACTTTACAAGCAAATAACCAATTCTACCTTGACTTTAGCATTGCCTCTGGCGCCTTTATAATATGAATATCTGAACAAAATTATAAGAGCTTCCCTTTTGGTGCCTCGCAAACTTATTAACTATTTAATATTCAAGGCTAGGACTTCCCAATATAAAAAGTTAATGCTGAGACGTGATATTGGTCTGATTGAGCCTTGTGTATGTAGTTCCTGCAAAATACTAAATTGGCAGCTCCCCACTTTTTCCAAATATTGATTCCTTTTCTAAATCCTTTTATGTTCTAAATTAACCTGGGGATTTCCACCTTGACTTCTTTAGTTGCAATGAGAAATGACACTCAGAAACTTGCCTGTTAACCTATCATGTGGGACAGAATTTGGTTTCTGTAATCATAAGCTCAGAGCCCTATAGAGAGCTTCTAAGTGGTAAAAGGAAAGGAAATTGGAAGAAGGAACTGAAGATATTTTTCTCCTATGAATTAGCACAAATACTGATTTATAGCCTCCACATGTGTTTTGCCTTTACTGATGGTTGTAACTAGGGACACCTGTAAGACAGAGCCAAAGGGGAAGAATTAAAAATAAATGGAAGAAAAATGTAATAATAAGCTGTACTTCAGAGCTTGATTTGAAACCTAGTGTGTGAGACCTTAAAATTCCCCTTTCCTGGAGAATGTTTTATCATTTAGTTTATGTAATTTAGCATACGGTATGAAAGCTGAAATGTAACAACATTTTTAAAAAATATTCTTTCAGTATTTCCAACGGAAATGTTGAGCTAAGTGTAGAATTTGTGGGATCAGTTAGCTTATAAATAATGATCCTTTATGCTGGCATTGGGAAATCCCTGTTCCCACAGCTAGTTCAATAAAGCAATTAATATCAATAAATGCAGAAGAAAGCAAATCTCTGTTCACTTTTGTCTGGATTAGTTAACATGAGAAAAATCCTATCCCTCACCTGGAGTATTTAACCTTCTTATAGAAAGACATTCTAATGAAAGGTAAATAAAGTATGTTTTTGACATATGTTTCCCTTGTCGTCCATTGTCTACTTCTTATAAGATGATTGACTTTTCTCCTCCCTCCAGAAATTTTAAATGTGTTTTTCTTTTTAGACCAGGTTTTTGTGGCATTCTTGTATTGTAAATATACCTTAAGCATTTCTTCTAATATCTCTAAATTTACTATCTGTAAAGATGAATTTCTTTAAAGGAAATATAACTTCCAATATTCATATATAATATTTCATTTCTATTGTGTAATGCTTGCATTTTCCATACAGAATATCTCATGTGTACTCAATTTACAGGGCACATCTGAGAGAAAGCAATTTTTCTGTGCCATAATGTTTTAGTGAATCTCTTAAAAACAGTGTACACAATGGAAAAAAAATGCTTTGTCAAGGAAATGGGTGAGGTGAAAACTGACCCTGTTTATAGATAAGAACTTGTACATTCAGACTTCCATAGATCAGCATTTAGTAAAGCACTGTCATGGAATAGCCCCGAACTTTCAATACATTTGGCTAAATTATTTGAGATTTCACACACAAGCAGTAAAAAGCTTAAAAGATATTATCCTGTAGCGTCCAAGAAATGTGGTAATAAGGTAAAAGTTGAAATGTGTCGTTGGCCTAAGAAGCCCATGGCTCATGCTTGATTTATAACACACCCAGTTTCGTCAGAGTTGGCAGAAGTGTGCTCTTTCTGACAGTATGATGATAACATACTGCAAGAGTTGAAGCTGCCAATTCTTACACCTTCATTCTACTAGCAAAGAATTTTAAAACAAAATGTCAATATTGCTACAATGCCACTTTGCTAGTTCCCCAAAACTGACAAAACCATTCTGCTTGTTTATAAATTTGAGGAGAGATAGTTAACTTTAAATGTACTTAATTAAATGCACATACTTGTTAATTTTGTATATACCAAAGTTATATATAGTTAAAATTTGTGGTGAGGTGCCCACTACCAAGACATATACAGGTGATAGTTTAATTTTGAAATGGAACAGGCATCTCAAATCACTGGTTTCAAATTCAAAACATAAAAATAGGCAATATTATTACTCTTATTACAATAGATTAAAAATATTGTCATCCTGTGCATGGGAATTGAATAAACAAGAGGACAACATTTCTTACAGTAATTATATTTAAACTCAAATTATAGTAAAGCAAGTAACAGCTTTTTTTAAAAGACGCTAAAAATTTACTTCCTCAGTGTTAAAAGGATATACTTTATGTGGAGAAAGGAGTATCAGGAGGAAATTATTTGGTATGGAAAAATAAGAATACTATTAGCATTTATTGTTTTTAACTTTCATATTAGTCATTTTTAAAAAAGATTTTTGGTTTTAATCTAATTGTACTTTAATCTAAGTATACTTTAAAATACTTTATGTGTAAATTGAATTATGTTCAAAAGTGAATAGCATTTTTGATGTTTATATCAAGGGATTAAGTAATACATTAGAGTACAATGTGTGTCATTTAAACCTTCTACTTGAGATATTCACATGCAGTTGTGAGAAGTAATGTGGAGAGATGCCATGTACCCTTACCCAGCTATGCTCGGTGGTAAGATCTTGTATAACTACTTATAATACAGTATCACAAGCAGGATATTGACATTGATACAATCCACTAATCACTTTTAGATTTTTCCAGTTTTACTTTTATTCATTTGTGTGTGGATATGGGTAGTGTGTTCTATACAATTTTGTCACATTTATAATTCATGTATCCACACTTCCATGGTCCAGGTATTGCAAAGTCCCATTACCATATCCATCCCTCACACTTTTATAGGGAACTTCCTTCTCCCACTCTCACTCCTTCCCTATTCCCTGATGACCACAATCTATCATCCATTTCTAAAATTTTGTCATTTTAAAAATATTATATTAATGGAGTCGTACAGTATATAACCTTTGGTAATTAATTATTTCACTCAGCAAAATTCATTGAAGACTCATTCAAGTTCTTGAACAGTTTGTTTCTTTTTTTATTGCTGAGTAATATTCCACGATATTGATAACCTACAGTTTGTTTAGCCATTCATCAGCTGAAGGGTAGCTAGTGTACTTCCCTTCTACCCCGTTTTGGCTATTATGCCAAGTGTCTAGAGATTTTTCCATTGTCTTTCTTTTGTTAAATTATTGTATGATTCCATTATATTCAGAGAACATACTCCATATCAGTTTAATTGTTTTAAATGTATTGAGGCTTGCTTTATAGCCTAGGATGTGGATGCTTGGAAAAAACAATAATAATACTTTACTGTTGTTGGGTGGAATGACATAAATTGATAGATGATAGATAGATAGATAGACAGCTAGATAGATAGGTAGATAGATAGATAGATGATAGACAGACATATGGATAGATATCATTATGTTATGTTGACTGATTTTATTGTCGGTACCTTCTGTATTCTTGCTCATTTTCTGTGTAGCAGATATATCAGTTGCTGAAAGAGTAATTTTTAAAACAACAACTATAATTGAGGGTTTGTCTGTTTCCCATTCCAGGTCTATCAGATTTGGGTTTGTATTTGGAAGGTTTATAGATGTACTTAGTGAAAAGGAGGAGGAAGAGATGAATCTACTTAAGCTTTTCTGAATGAGTTTGCCACACCGTATATTTTAACCATGAAAATACTATGTTTTTTTCCCAGAAAGTTGATTTAGAAAATTCCAACAAAGTATATGGGAAAGGTAGAAATAAAAGACTATGCAAAATAAGAGGTTGGAGAGATAAGAATAGGTCTGATGCTAAGTATGTAAAACATCAATTGAAAATAATATTTTAGTGTCATTAGTAATTTTATTCAATAAGTACAAAATAGCCCATATATTATACACATTAAGAAAAAAGGGAATTAGAAACTTGATATTTTTTCAAAATATCAGTAATGTATTATTTGTGTTAGTTTAAGTAATTTCCCTAAATCTTTAAAAGCATGGTGAGAATAAACTAAAAGAAATTAGATACTAGTGCACTATTTTTTTTATTATGAAATTGTTGCTTATTGCCACAGTTTCAAAAATAATGATTCTAATGTGATTTAAAATTTTAAATAAACCAGGAATAGCATAGACAACATTGAATAAAAGAATAAAAATGGACAATTTATATGAAACACAGATGAATACCTAATAAATCTAGAGAAACTGGGAAAAAAAGTCAGGAAATACAAAAATGAAACAAAATAGAAGTTTAGTGATGAAAATTTAGCAATTTAGTGATGAAAAATATTCAATAAATAGCATTGGGTCAATTGTATATTCAAATAGAAGAAAAATTGACCAAGACTTTACAGCATAGTCAAAGACCAATTCCAGATGAACCATAATGTAATTTGAAAGGTAATACACTAAAACTAACATAGGAGAAAAACTTCATAAGCTTGAGCCAAGGAAAGATTTCTTAAGCAGAACAAGAAAGGACTAATCATAAAAGAAAAGATTTGTAATTTGGACTATATTAAATTTTTAAACTTCTGTTCATCATAAGACAATACAAAGAGAGTAAAAATACATGCCATAGAGTGGGAGAAGAAATCAGAAATGCTTATATACAGTAATGGACTCTTATCTAAAATATATACAGGTATTTTACAATTAAGATAAAGAAAACAGATGATACACTTGAAAAATTGTCAAAGACTTAAATACTACTTTATGCAAGAGATTATCCAAATAGTTAATAAGTGTTAAAAGTTGCCCAACTTCATTATTTATCGAGGAAATTAAAATTAAAACCAAAATGAAATTATACTACACATCTACCAGAATGGCCAAAATGAAAAAAGATTGAAAATCAAATGATGGAAAAGGTGTGGTGCAACTGGAATTCTTATACATTATACCTGACAGTGTAGACTATAGAACTATGTAAGTTAATTCAATTACTTTGTAAAAATATTTGGCAGCACCTTTTAAAGTGAGTACATCATCATCCTGTAACCCAGTAATTTCACCCCTAGCTACACATATGCAGATATATGCACCAAAATACCTGCAGAAAAATATCCATAGCAGCTTTGTTCAGTACACATAAAAACAAGAAACAATTCAAAGCCCATTAACAGAAGAATCAGCAAGTAACCTATAGTGTATCTGTATACTAAAATATCATAGAGTCAAAAAAGAAAAAAATGAAAAGAATTACTGTCACAAACAATGACATGCAGACATAATATCAAGCAAAAGAAATCAGACACTAAAAAGTACATACCTTATGATTCCACTTATTTAAATCTTAAACAAGATAAAAGGACCAGTAACAATCTCTATAACAAAAGTCAGAATAACGGGTTAAGTTTGGTTGTTTAGTTCTTGAGAAAGGACATCACAGAAGCTTCTGAGTGCTTTACTATATAAAATTTGCACTCTAGTATATTTACTCAATGACCAATTTAAATATTTACAGAAAACAGAACCTATTTAATATTACTTAAAAATTATATCACAACTACTTGTGAATGATTACTAAGATAATGTATAGAGAAAAGAGCCAGAACTATTTTATTCACGCCCCACATTAAGACAAACAGACAAACAAACAAAACAACAACTTAGGAGGACATAGGTAATTAGAAATCAGAGGATGTGGATTTGAGTCAAGACTCCTCTGCTCACTCATGATAAAATACAGCATGTCACCTAACAATTTAGCATCAGTTTTCTTATCTACAAAATGTAAATTAAAATGCCTCAATTAAAATTATGTGGATGGTAGTATTTGAAGACGACAGGAAGTGCTGTGAATTAAAAAAATTTACAACTTTTAAAACAAAGGCAATTTAAGATAGGTATTTCATATTTTTGAAACACAATCATGTTGTGCCTGGGATTACTTAGAATAGTAAGAAGAATGGCAGGCATTCTGGAGATGGTATTTAGAAGGTTAAATTAAGAAGGTGTAATTTACTAATCTTTTTAGTATTTTGAGTGATTTCAATTTAATACAATTAAGCATAGGGCATTTCACTTGGAGAACCATTTCATAGTCCTGCTACACCCATTTTATCTGCAGTGGAGCTCTTTATACACAATTTGGTTGCCCTGCCTTCTAATTCCTCTTATACATAACCCATCTAGCTTCCTAAATGCCCCACCTTTTAACCTCAGTACCTTCCTTACCCTGACCATTTCCCTCACCCTCTTCTTCCCTTCACAGCAAGTACCAAATCTTTTTGATCCCACCTCCTAAACTTTCACAAGTTATGCACTTCTTATTCTCCATTTTATCACTACCTAATTCAGACTGCCCTCATCTTTCATTGATTTTTATACAATAACCTCCTGTGATATTACAGTATCTATAAGAGTACCATACAGTTGCCAAAGTCAGCTGGCAAAAACATAGATCTGATTACTGCCATATAAAAATTCCTCCATTGTCTTGGATGCCCTCAAGATAAATGCATATTCTTGGGCATAGCCTAGTTATTTTTTCATAATTAGATTCATGTTGTCTACTTTCAGAGCTGATTCTTAAAATCCTACTAGTCCATTATTTGTCCCTCATTAAGAATCTTTTCTTCAGGCCCACTAAAGTACTTGCGTTCTTGGAAAAACCAATACCTCGATATGGAGCTTTGTTACATGTTTCCTCTGCCCACATCCCTTCCTGCTGCCCTCCATCCTGTCCTGCATCTCATTGCAAACTGATACATTCTCAGATTAGCCAGGAAAACTTCTCAGGCAAAGCTGGGTGTGGAGCCTCTCCTAAGTGCTTTCCAAGCAACTTAGCCTCTCATCAAACTGTCTTGAGGTTGCCTGCTTATGGGTCGAGTCCCCAACTAGAAAGCAACCTTCTCTAATATCAGGTTCATGTCCCCCTTATTGTTATCTTCAGTATCTGGGAGAGTGCCACATATTCGGTAGCCATTTGATGATATTGTCTTGAATAAATAAATGACTATGTAGGCATCAAATTTGCTGTTCAGAGTCTGTTTAAACTTCTGCCACTCTTTACTCTACAAATAGATGTAGTGAGCTTTCAACAGGATGGAGATTGTAATGTAAAGGAGAACTCAGAACTTACCAGAGGTAATTAATAGTCTGGGAGACTCATAGGAAAGGTGGAAGAGGAGATGTCTGTGAATGGTTGGATGAGAAATCACTTTTTCAGGCACTCTAAGCAAAACAAGATCCTTTGCCCTTACTGAACTGCATAGAGTTGTGAATGTTTTTGGAAAAAAAAAAAAAAAAAAAAAAAAAACAACTCAGTAGAATTTCAGAAAGAAGGGATTAATGGAAGCTTTATAAGAAAAAGAGTGACCTGTGGCAACTGGGAGTTACATAGATTACTCTGTAACTATCAGGAAAGGTGTATTACAATCACATAAAAACCCAAGTGAAAAGACTTGACACACCTACAATCATCACAAAGAAAGTAAAAGACACCCATGAGCCCAGAAATGTAGCAGCCTATGGGTAAAAAATGAGCCAAAGAGGGATTAGCTAGTTACTGTATTAAGGTTGAATATCAATTTTTTAAAAATAATTTTAATGAAAATTTTACTTTTAAAGTTGTTTATGCTATAATTATAAGCTATATACATGGGTACGTTATTTCATGTAGACATTATTTTTGAGACAAAATACATTGTATTGGTCAAGATGGATGTTAATTGCATTAAAAAATAATCCCATGTTGAATGTTTATTTAGTGATTTATGCTACATATCCAGTGTGTCAGCAGAGAATCCAGATCATTTTAATTACTCAGGTACCCAGGCTGCAAATGGCCCAGATTGACATGATCTTGCATGATCATCAGAAAGAAATCACACTTTCTTACACTTTTCCCTAGAAGTAAACAGTGTCCCTGCCACTCATATTTAACTGACTAGAGGAAACCATGTGGTCACACCCATCTTCATAAGGCATCGGAAAGTGAGATCCAGCTAAATTCATACACAGAGAAACAAGAATGTTCTTTGACAGTCCTACTGATAGCTTTGAATGGGTCACAACAAGTAGGATAGTGAAAACATTTATTCTGGGCCCTCTAATGAATAAAATGACACTAGAAAGGTAGGGCAAAGAAGGAAATTAGGTCTCTGAGAAGGAGAAGCAGATGTCAGAATGAAATGACCAATAATTCACAGAGCTACAGTTGGATTTCAGTTTTGGAATCTTCCTTTCACATTTTTTTTACATAGTACAGTACAACCAACTGCCTCCACTTTCACATATTCAAAAAGGGGTCTGTGAATACCATATTCCGGTGGAAGTCTGTAATATGCTATGTTTTGTTTTGTTTTCCACAATACTCCCTTCACCACAAAACTATCAGAAAAAGACATATATTAAAGGATACCTTGTATATCAAGCCACCTTGGTTTCATAGGTATATAATCATCACTATATTTAAAGGAAATTTAGTGAAGAGCTAAATAAAGAAATTCAGTGAAGAGCTAAATAAAGAATTTAGTGAAGAGCTAAATAAAGAAATTTAATAAAGAGCTAAAGTGCTCTTTAGCAATTATATATATATATAATTATTATTATTATTTTTAATCAATATTAAAGAAAACCTTCTTGGCACTGGAAACAAATTTGCTCCAACTTTTTAGTTGAGATGGACCGACCTTATGACAAGTAAAAACATTTAACTAAAAGAGTGACATAAAAACAATCAAATAAATCATGACTCACTCCTATTCTGCATTATTAATGGAGTAGAACTTTAGCATCATTCCAAAATTGTTACTATCAATTCCCAGTCTGCAATGGCAAGAGGATCATCTGCTGACACATTGATTCGGGAACAACTACTCTCAGGTTTCTCTCTAATTTTATAATTTCAGGAGTAAGAGGATTATGCAACCTGAAAAACTACCACTCTACATTTAAAAAAAATAATGCCACATACTGGGACTATCCACACTTATGATACCCCCTTTTATTCCAAAAAGCTTATAAGAGATTTAACTGTGATACTTAATCAATCACAATTTGCTAATGATATCAAAGTGGCAGATTCAAGTGCACTTTAGATCGTTTGAAAAGCCTTTTATTTTTCATGTACTCCTTTTGTCTGGTGTAGAATAACCTCTAAAACTCTGCCTCAACCCTCTCTTCAGTGAAAAGACAGAGACTAATCACAAATGGGAACTGATTGCTGTACACCAAACTTGAAATAAAATGCAGGTCTAAAGCTTCATATGCAGACAAGATAGAGTCCTCTTAACTCATATTGAAATGATTGCCGCCTCTCTCCTCACCCTCTGACATCCATTACCATATTAAGGACATCTTGACAGAGAGGGTAAGGAATTGTAGACTAAAATGTGACAGTCATTCTGATTCTACCAAATGTTTCTTTCATTTTTGTTTGTTTTACCTAGTTTAACAGGTCTCCAAAATGTCTCTTCTTTCTCAAACCTATCATCTCTAAATTTTCTTAGAAATTATTGGCATTCCCAAGGTCTCTACCTGAAAATAATTTAAATTCCTGGGTTGTTTATGTAAAGAAAATGTTTAATTAGCAGTTGTTGAATTTCTGGCCACTTTTCAGAAACACGTATGTCCAGAACTCCCCACTCACTCTCCAAATGAGAGCTTACACACGGGTTTCTTCTGCCTTATTTCATGCCTGCCATAGCTTTTATTTGGTCTGAAGTATGTGTGTAAGAGTGTGTGTGTATATGTGCGTCTATATTTTAAACAGATACATACTATATTAATATAATCATCCAGATTTTGGGCTGCTCTTGAACATAATCAAAAGGGCCAACATTCTTTCACAGAAATTGTTTTTCTTATGTAGCAACTACACCCTTGCTTTTGCGTTGCTGTCCTCCATACCTAGCCGTCTTTATTCATGAGTGTTTTCTTTCCAATTTCTACAAGCATTTTTGTTTGTCCATCAGAATTTATACATACAACAATTCATTTCAATCAACATTATTGAGGGTGACTTAGTCACATTCTTCGTATTTTACATACTAGATTACTAGTTTATTATAAAAGAATATAACTCAGGAAGAGTCAGATAGAAGAGATGCATAAGACAAAGTATGTGGGAAGGGCTGCAGAGCTCTACTGTCCTGTCCCGAAATCTCTCTGTGTTCACCAATCCTGAAACTCTCCAAACCACATTCTTTTGACGGGATATATTTTTGTTAATTATTTTGAAATAAAAATTTTAGTATATCTAGAGCTGATAATTCTTGAGGAACAATATTTTAGAGATATTTAGCTCTTCATGCAAATCAGTTCTGTATGTGTTATAATTTTATAAATGTAAGGTAATTAATATATAAATTTAAATGTAAATTTATACGAGAGCATTTTAATGTTTCTATTGACATTTCCTGTAACTAGTGGCAGTTGTACAAGACACAAAAATGGCTTCATGACTTGAATATAATTAAACATTTCAAAACACCTGTTTATATATTTTATAGCTGCAGCTTCAAGAACAAGGAAACAAATACTTTTAAAGTTGCCTTCTTCATAACTAATTGATTTACTCAGTTTCACATGAAAATAGTGTTATTATCTGTCAAAGATGGTTATTTTATTTATTTTATTTATTTTTATTTTTAAATTTATTGGGGTGACAATTGTTAGTAAAATTACGTAGATTTCAGGTGTGCAATTCTGTATCACAAAGATGGTTATTTTAAATTGAATTGCTGTTAAGTCTGTGAACATGTACTTTGAAATGTTGCAGCAACTTTTAAAGTCAGTGATTTTAAACTCTGAAAACTTCTAATATTTATCTGATATCCTTCATCTCAATGCACATGAATATGCTTTTGTTTGTTAATAATGCACAAACAATGTTTAGTGCCTGAGCACTGACTTTGCTTGCAATGGTGCTCAGAACAGATCTTTGATACTTGCGTCTGTGAGATGCCGCAGGCACAGGTTCACAGTTTTTGCTCTGCCCTATTAGAAGTTCTCCTCTCTCAAGAAACCATGGCACCTGAAACCAACTCTGTTGCTATCACTGCTGTTTCTGCCCTTGCTTCTTCCAAGCCCAACGTAGGTCCCTACCTAGCCACCCCCCTGGGGCAATGGAGTGCCTGGACTGCCCTGGGTATGCACCTGCATCCCGTTACCTTCCTCTACTCTTCTCCTAAATCCTTTGTTTCATTGAGTTGAAACATCATGCATTCAGTTTCCCAAGCATGCAATCCAAGCATTCCTTTATTTTCTCCACAAATATCCAAGTTTTCTTAGTACCTATATTACTCCAATTTTCAGCAGCATTTGACAGAATTGAAGAGTTATTTTGTCAATATCCTTCCTACTCGCCTGTTAGGACACTAGACTCTTATTTTGTCCTTTCACTTACTGGTCACTCCTCATCTCCTTTGTAGTTCCCTCTTCTTCTCCTGATCTCTTAGAGTTGGAGTTCCCCACAGGTCAGTCCTCAGGCCTCTTCTCTGTCTGCACCCACTCCCTTTGTTATCTCATCCATTCTCATAGCTGTAAATATTATCTCTATACTGATGACCATCACATTATGTCTCTAGCCCAGGTATCTTTCCAAAGCCATGATGCATATATTCATCTCTGCTTGAATCTTTAGAAGACATCCCAAATTTAACATTGTCCAAAACTAAACTTCTGATCTCTCCACAAAGCCTGTTCTGCTCTTCCCTTTTCTAGTCCACTTAATAGTAACTGTGTTCTCCATGCTACCAGCTCAAAAAAAAGTAGCTTCCTCATGCTTAATATCGAATCCCTCAGGAAATCTTATTAGCTTAAAATTTAAAATAAATCTAGTTTCTAATCACTTCTCAGGACTTCCACTGCTACACTTCCAGATGCAGTCACCATCATCTCTTGCCAGAATTCCTGCCATAGGTATCTCCCAGTTTATTCTTGTCACTCTTCTGTGTGGTCTTCGTAAACCAGTCAGTATCAACTATTTAAACATGGAACTTTAATCATAGCATCCGTCCCCTGCTCAAAGTCCCCTTCTTACTCAAGGCCCTTACAATGGTCTACAAGGCCTTAAATCATCTGGGTTCTGTTGCCACTCTGACATCTCTGGTCTTCGTGTTCCTTTAACATGTCAGGTATGTTTCTCCTGCCTTAGGGCCTATGTGCTATCCTTCCCTCTGCATGCTATGCTGTTCTACCAGTTTTAACATGGCTCACTTTTACCTTATTCAAGTCTTCTTCAAGCCATCTGTCTTCCAAGGTACCAGGCTCTTCACTTATTCTAATCAGCTATTCGGGTACCACAGGCTCCTTTCTGCATTTCCAAATCTGCAGGTAGGTATGGCAATGGTCACCTCTCCTCCTTTGATAACCTTGGGAAGTACAGTGGTAGCAGCTGTGGTAAGTAGCCTCTCCAAATTCATAGACAGCAAATATTAGTTATTCAGTGGTCTCCCCATGAATTTCTAAGAATCTCCTTACAGAGGGAAGTGTTATATGTGTGGCATCCTCTCTAAAGGATCACCTTGTTTTGCAGAATTGATGACATAGGATCCAATAGACTGCTTTTTTTGCCAGCTGAAGTATGTTTCTATAGCAGCTGTGCAGGGAACACTCGGCTGCTGTGCAGTACTATTGTATTTAGGTCCCACTGTGTGAATGATGAACCTGGCAGGTAGATTCAATAATTTAGTCAATATTTCTTCACCTGTCTGGCAATCTTTAAGTTTGTAGAGGTCCTCCTCCAAATCAGGCCTTGCAAGCATGAAGATACTCTCTGACACAAGATTCCTATCTGTGAGCCTTTCATTGCTGGTATCCACAACGACTGCACAGTTCAGAAATGCCATATCTCCTTTCTAAAGAACCACTTTTCCATTGATGTCCTTATTATAAAGAAAAGGTGATCTCATAGGGTCTTCCTGAAGTCTTTCAGTTGCCATATTAGAAGCATTTAATTCATTTTCACATGAGTTGCCCCATCTCAGAAGTGTATTTACATCCACTAACTGAGAAGTTGCACCCAAGCAATCCATGAAATGGGAAACTCAGCTTGCCTTTTCCCAAATTCCTAAGCAATTTAATATTCACTGGAGACTTTAGTGTACTCAGGTGGTCCCATCCAGGTGGTAGGCAAGGAGAGTTAAGCTTTTTGTGGAAGGCAGGGACGTAGCATCAAAGTGCCTATTACATAATAAGAGCTCAATAAGTATTTTTTTTCTTACTTCTCACTTAACCATCTATATGTGGTTGTACTTATCATACTCTCTTATAATCACCTGTTCATTTGTCAGAAGACCTCCACTAAACATGTTTCTTGAGGGCAAGGAATATGATGAGATCACATTCATTCCCCTATAACTTGCAAACAAGTGGATTGATTAAATAAAGCCCATATCAATTAGTGACAGGATTCTACCTTATTGGAAAATTTCAAGTATTTGCTAGAGAATGATTCAGGAAGTTATTATAAGGGTAATTAGATCAAATGCTCAATAAATATCCACCCTAATGCTGCACATCCATTAAGAGTAGCAATACTGCATATCAAAATGTTTCACAGCAACGACACTGAAGAATTGCAAGAGTCTCAATTATCAAAAATAATGTATTATTTCAGGATACTAGACTTATTAAGGCCCCCTCCCTAAAAAAATAGACTAATATGTTCTAAGAAATCTGTCAATGGTGGTTGAAATAAAAATATTTTCCTTAACATTGTGTTATCCAGAAATGTTAATGTATCACATGGTACTTTCTCAAGTATCTTGGTGTATCAAATGTCATTATATAAAGATAAAAATCGTGGATTGTAGGTTAATCAAGGAAGTATAATCTTATGGGAACATTTGTGTGTAAAACAAAATTTTTTTTAAATAGTAAAAAAAAATCCATAAAAGCTTTGTTATAGAAATAAAAAGTTGCACATAATTATCAGTAACTATACTTTTTAAGAAGAGGAATAAGAGAGGAATAACTTCCTAGAGAGCAATTTATCAATTTTCTAAAGTATTTTTCAAGAGATTCACTAATTTTATCCTACTGTATTTGAACAATTTTTAAATCCAAGTTACAAGGTATATCTTATTCCCTAATGATGAAACTTTAGATGATATAAGACAAAATCTTTTGTGATATTAAAACAAATCCACATCAACATGGGGATGGAAACGTTTCCTGTTTGTGCAATTTTACATTCATTACATAGAGCAGTGCTGTCCAATTGGGATGCAGTTAGTACGAAGAGGTTCTAGATTATCCATGTACAATGCAAAACATTTTTGAAATAACAGAAATGTCCTTGTAATCCAGTACGGTAGGCATCAGCCACAAGAGGCTATTTAACACTTGAAATGTGACTAGTGCAACTGAGGACCTGAGTTTTTCCATTTTATTTCATTTTAATATCATTGAAATAGCCATATGATGCCACTGGCTACCATTGAACAGTGCAGCTCTAGAGAAAATTTCCTTATGTTCTGAATTGGGAAATAAACAAACATTTTTAAACCTATCTCTATATTTTATCTCAGAATACATTAACTGGTAGGTTTTTCCCACATGTTGATCGTAGTGCAAGAGT
Organism: Rhinolophus ferrumequinum; assembly: GCF_004115265.2. Lineage (NCBI taxonomy): Eukaryota > Metazoa > Chordata > Mammalia > Chiroptera > Rhinolophidae > Rhinolophus > Rhinolophus ferrumequinum. The sequence continues at coordinate 73,471,113 of NC_046291.1, forward strand.
AAAACTCTTTTCAAGATGCCATCTTTATAAATCAGAATTTCTTTGGAAAGAACCAATGATGGAATTTACTCTAGATCCACAAAAATTAGGCTGCTTGCATTATGACTCTCCATTATTTTGGCATGCAATGTGTTACCTGATGTAAACCTATACCATTACATGTGTTCATATGTTTATATTATGTCATCAATTTAACTTGTTTATCTAAAAGAAATAGCTATTTTCTTCTAATGCAGATAAAGTAATGACTAAAATACTCCGTTGGCATTTATTCTAATACTGCACAGGTGCTACTTTCTATAATTTTATAAGATATACAAATTATGAAAACAAAAATGTGTTAGGAAAGAACAATATGATATAAAATTGATTTTTTTAAAAAGCGTAAGTTACAAGCATGGTATTGCTGGAAGATTCGTTTCCACAGGTGGGAAAAATGTTTACTAGATATTTTATAACATATTATTAAAATAGATAATATTTGAGTTTTGAAAACACATGCACATTATCTCATTGGCCTCTTAAAGCATGTGTCATTAAGTGAATATCATGTGCAAATATTTCAATAAAATGTATTAATATTAACAAAATAGAATAACAATTCTACTATCATTTTATATTGTGTCTATGACATCTGCCATCATTTGAGATGTTCAAATAAATAAATCTGACACCCAGGAATCTGGGAATTTACTTCTAGGTGTTTCATCTTTAGACAGAATAGACAGCCTCTGTGATCCCAGATTTCAGCTTTATGTTCCAAACAGATATACTGTTCATGGATGTATATAACTTAAACAAAACCAATGACATACTTTACCACTTAAAAATGCATTCTTTGATGAAAATGTAATTACTTTTAAATATTATATGTTAAAAGAAAAAATACAAAGTAAACGAGGACAAATCGACATAATGCATATAGTTATCAACTTCTCATTAATACCTAACTGCTAGAAATACTTTCTTTTATCATGATTTGTACCCAGCTTAATTTGGCAAATTATTTGATGCCACTGAAAATAAAATATACATAAAATATAACTGTAAAAATTGAAACATAAAATGTAAAATGACACGATGTTAGATAAATTAAAACTCCGAGAGCTTAGGCTAATACATTGACTGTAACAGAACATTAAACTCAGCCCAAAGCTTTCTGGGAATAAAAACATTTTAAAAAATTAAAAAGGAAGTCTAAAATATCACAAACATAGCGTGCTGTAAATGGTTATGGTATTGTAATGAAAGAGGATGAGTAATTTGACTTTTATAATATTGCCCTTGATGTTAAAATATACACCAGTCTGTGATAATAGAAACTTTGTTTTTTCTCAAAACTGAATTCTAAAAGTAATTTATTAATGATCTTTTTGTGAGTGATTTTGAACAACATGATGGAAAATTCCCTTAATAGTGTTACAGAAAATGCAAGGACGTACTTCCTATGATCATTTGATTTGGAGGTTTTATTCTAGGGGAGTAGGCTAATGATATCCAGGTATATGGATTGCTGGTTCCAAACTGATTTTTTTTTCCCATAAAGCTTAGAAATTGAAAGATAAATGATTAGTTAGCAAGTGTCTCAGCCATCCTTTTTCAAAAATAGATTCCCCAACCTATACTCTCACAGGAACATTGCAGTAGTGCCAGGCTGAACTGGAGCAAATGTATGAAGACACATGTTATATTGTCAATTAACAATGTCCTCACTCTTTGTACGTACCGCGTGCCATAGTCACAGTATTTACTCTGTATCATAAAAATTCAAGAACCTGAATTATAGGTTATTTAAAAAAGAGAAAAAAATTTCTTACGTAGGTGCAGGAATAGATTGCAAAATCCATTCAAAAGTGACCCAAATATTTCCCAAGTGGTAGTACTGTATCTGTTGAATTATCTGAATAAATTCTCATTTGGCAAGCCAGATTTCCACATCGTAGAGCATGCTAAATTACTTTGGCCAGGAAAAATTGAGAGTGGGTATGATTATCCACTTTGACCATTAAATTAATTGCTATTACTCATTGAAATATCTCACATTTGCATGGTTTTCTAAGGATTTAAATAATATGTATTCCCAGACCAATAATTTGAAAGACTTCTAGTATATAGTCATTGTAATCAAATATCACTTAATTATTTTCTTTTTTGTTATTTAAAAACTCATCCGAAATTTTAAATATAAAGATAAAATTCTTCTTGTATAGTATAAATGACTCTATGAATCTCAGGGCAGGTTGGCATCAAAAGCTATTTCTTTCTTCTATTTATTTTTCTTCGTTTGACAAAAGTTATACTTTAACATAAAGTATACTCATACACATTTTTGTTTACCTTAGTGGAAATTATATATTTAAACACCTATCTCTTTTGCAAATAGAGATAATATCCAAATTCATAAAAGTTTCATAAATTTACATTTAGGAGTTTATTTCTCTGTGCTTCAATATTATTAGACATATACTTCCATTGAATAATCATTATCATGCTGCATTTTACCTTTTGTACATAAATTTGTCATTCAAACTTAGCAGCAAATTTGAACCAATTGGGAAGGTTTAAAATTACTGATTGTGGACTTTCTTCTATCTCAAGATTCTGATTTAAATGGTCTGGGTTCATATCTGCGCACTGGTAGTTTGCAAAACTCTCCCAGTGATTCTTAGGTGGAGAATTAAGTGGACAATTGCATCTCTCACCTATAAGATTTGTGAAGGTAGGAACTATGGCTTATACATCCTGGTATTTGCTTAACAGAGTGCCTGCCACATGTATTTAATTTCAGAACATACGTTACTGGATATTATCTAATAACAAAAACCAAATCATATAGTTAACTTCACACAAGTATTTTAGTGTTTTTAAATAGCCATTTTTTTAAAAAATTTTTTTTGGCTATTTTCAAGACTTTAGGTTTTTCTCTCAGCAATTTTGATACACTTTCCTAAGATTAATTTTTTTTTTACTTTTTCCTTTTCATAGACAAAACAGAAAAAATGAAATAAAAATATGATGTCATGTTACTTACAATAACAAGAACTAAATACTGTAATTAATTTCTCCCATTTTAAAAAAATTGTCTGGTTTCTCCCTTTTTAGTGTGATTTCTGTTAACTCCTCATTCCTTCCAAATTTACTTTACAATTAAATAAATTACATTCCTAAATGTCATACACACAAGACTGGCCTGCTTTAGAAATTTCTTCTCTGTATAAGCATTTAAGCCAAAATCATAGTTGAACATGATTTTAAACAAGTGGTTCTCAACCAAGGACATCTGGCCATGTCTGGGGACATTTTTTGTTTGTCACAACCTGAGGAAAGGAGAGTGTCACTGGTATCTAGCGGTTAGAGTCCAGGGATTCTGGTAAACATTCCACAATGCACAGGACAGCCCCTACAACAAAGAATCATTGGCCCAAAATGTCAATAGTACTGAAATTGGGAAGAAAAAACAAGCAAATTAAATATAAGTATTTTAAAATATATTATATTATCTTTCCATGGTGTCTTTTCATGCTAAGGAAAAATCAATGAAATATTCAAAATATATGCTTACCAGAAGTGCTGATTTCATAAGGTATCAGAATAAAAATTCAAAACATTCTACAGAAATGGAACTGTACAAGTGGGTCAGGAATTTCTGCCATTGAAAGAAAAAGACACTAGTGGCTGCATGTTTTACCCCAGTGAAATTTAAATTTCAGGGCCAGGTTTGCTCTGGATATGTTGTAAAGTTTGTCAACATTCTCCCTCCCTAGTGAATATACTTTTTACTTTTAATATTTACCATTTTCCCCAAGTGTTCATTAACTCACAAATCTTTAATTCATTGTCCTGGATTATTTGGTCTAGTTCTATGAAAAAATGCCATTGATATTTTGATAGGAATTGCAGTGAATCTATCAATTGCTTTTCGTAGTATGGACATTTTAACAATGTTGATTCTTCTTGTCAATGAGCACGGTATATGCTTCCATTTATTTATATCTTCTTCAATTTCTTTCCTCAGTTTTTTATAATTTTCCAAGTACAAGTCTTTTACCTCCTTGGTTAAATTTATTCCTAGGATTTTTTTTTTTTAATGTACTTGCAAATGGGATTGTTTTCTGAATTTCTCTTTCTGATAGTTCGATATTGCTGTATAAAATGTAACAAATTTCTGAGTATTAATTTTGTATCCTGCTACTTTACTGAATTCATTTATCAGTTTTAGTAGGTATTTTTGTTTGTTTGTTTTATTTTTTTGTTTTTCTGTGTGTGTGGGATCTTCAGGGTTCTCTCTATGTTATCTGCAAATAATGACCATTTTACATCTCCCTTTCAAATTTAGATGCCTTTTATTTCTTTTTTTCTTGCCTGATTGTTGTAGCTAGGATTTCCAATATTATGTTGAATAAAAATGGTGCAAGTGGACATCCTTGTCTTCTTCCTGATCTTAAGGAAAACTCTTTTAGCTTTTTACCATTGAGTACGATGCTAGTGGTGTGTTTGTCATATATGGCTTTTATTGTGTTGAGGTATGTTCCCTCTATTCCCATTTTACTGGGAGTTTTTATTATAAATGGATGCTAGGTTTTTTGAAATACTTTACTGTGTCTATTGATATGATCATATGATTTATATTATTCATTTTTAATGTGATATATTGTATTACCAATTTGCAATATCAAACCATGAAGTAACAAAATCTGAACAGACTGATAACTACTAGTGAAATCAAATCAGTACTCAAAAAACTCCCAGCAAATAAAAGTCCTGGATTGGACGGCTTTACCAGTGAATTTTACGAAACGTTCAAAAAATTAACACCTAACTTTCTCAAACTATTCCAAAAAATTCAAGAGGAAGGAAGCCTCCCAATCTCATTTTACATGGCCAGCATTATTCTGATTCCAAAACCAGACAAAGACAATACAAATAAAACAAAGAAAGAAAGAAAATTATCGGCCACTATCCCTGATGAACATAGATGTAAAAGCCTTAACAAAATACTAACAAATCAAATCCAGCAATACATTGAAAAGATCATATTCCATGATTGAGAGGGATTTATTCTGGGCATATTCATCTATCATCAATCAAGCTCCAAGCCATAGCTAATCTATAAAGCTTCCCGTCAGAATTCATTTTAATTAAAGTTTATTGGGGTGACAATTGTTAGTCAAGTTACATAGGTTTCAGGTGTACAGTTCTGTTATACATCATCTACATATCACATTGTGTGTTCACCACCCAGAGTCAGTTCTCCTTCCATCACCATATATTTGATCCCTTTTCCCATCAGAATTTAATGCTTCATGTGATTTCTCTGTGTGTGGTGTGCCACCTATGTCCCCTTTTCAAATAGAGGCAGTCATTTCACCAGCTTCCAAGTGTGTTGGCTACTGACTGCTCATAGCTGCATCTTTCTGCAGAAATTGCCTTTCGTAGCAGCTGCCTGCATAGAATGAACAGCAAACGAGAGGCTACAAAAGCCCACACTTTTGCCTCAATTAGGTGAAACTTTTGAAAGCTCTTTTCAGTTCTGAGACTCCACGTAGGACTGGCATTAGCTAACGCCTCGATTGTAACTTATTACAGTTCAACATTCCATTTGTCTAATACTGGCATCTCACTTCCTCACATGTGTTCCTGAGAGCATCCTCAAGAAAATTCTGCTTATAAATGTCAATCTCAGAGTATGCTTCCAGAGAAATTGATACTGAAAATGATGAAACTCTAAAATGGGATTTGGGAACTATATCAGCCTTGGTTAATTGACACTCAGAGCTCCATAACCAGTGGTAAGAGGAGTATTAATAGCTGCAGACGTGTTATAGAGTAAATTGTTAAAATTTCCTTTGGTGGTAAACAGGTATTAAGTAACAGTGGGAGGGAAGGTGATGGCCAGTGCAATAACTCAGGTGTTTAAGACAAGTGGATAAAGTATTAATTGTAAGAGCATTGAGTTAGATGGGTTTTGATAAGAGCATTAGAAAAAGATAGGCTGAAGAAGACTATTGACAATGTAAAACAAAGTGTGATGTGAAAGTACCTTGATAGCACATAAAGAAATTGTCATTTTTTCAGCCAAAAGGTAGAAGAAGCCAAGCACCTGTCCAGAATGTACTTCTAGAGAAGGTCAAATTCTCAATCCCCGCACATCTGCTACACTAAGATAAGGGCACTAATTTAGAAGGAATGGCCCTTCCAGATTTGAAATAATTACATCTGGGTCAGTGCACTCAAGAATTTTGAAATGCCAGATCTTTCTGAACATTCTGGACCTGTAGGCATGGCTCACTACCCCTATTAATATCTGGATTTTTCTCTCTTGGTGAAGAAAATGCAAAGAACTCAGTTTTGTATTCCAATAACAACTTTATTTCCCCCCCAGGATCTACCAACACCTCTCCTCCCGACCAACAGACCAATAATAACATACCATCCAGGGAAATGCTGGAAGCACAGGTCTTGGCAAACATGTACCAATAATAAATAGCCTAGAAAATATATATAGAACTGGATATTGAAGATGATGGATTAAGGGGAATGGAGTACGAAGTTGGATAAGGGAGAGTTTATCCAGGTAAGAACATTCTTCCATGATATAGCAGTTAACATCCTGGCTAAAATTCAGGGAGATCATACTAACATGCTCCTAGGACGTCTCGTGGGTCTTGATATATGTGATCAGTGAGATTTGTATAAGTTAATTCACATTCTCTAAATTTAGGTTTGTTTTCTGAAAGAGGGGATAATAATATTGATTGACAGAGATAGTTCTTCAATTAGTGACAATATACTAGTAGAATATCTGACCCATAGCAGGTGCTCAATTTTATTATGAGCTGCTGAAAATATAACAGTGAGGTTCAAATTCATGATTTCTGCTCAACTAGAATGCTCAGTCCTGTTCTCCACCCAATGCCACTTTAGGCCATCCTAATAGCAGGTTTAATATTTTCCCTACTCATGAAGTCCTTCTATATATGAATCATATACGTGTATGTCTGATGAACTGGTTCCTATGTGCTGTGAAGTAAACATCTGTAGGAAGAAGACAAACAAGGGATCTGAGAGACATGGCGTCACAGCAGTGCATCTTTGACTCAGTAATTAAGACATAAAACAGGACCATGAGTACTTGCAACTTAAAGAATATAAGAACTTGTAGTCCAGTTGCAAAATTGATTGTTAGAAAGGTCAGGTGTAGATAGTTCTAACAAAAACCATCTGAAGATGGCTTCCACTATGTGGGCCTGAGGATGTCTAGAGCTGCTTCTCTCATGTATACTTTTTTTTGATTTTTCAAAGGCTCCCTTCTGTGTGCCTCTAAATTCAGCTTCCTTAATTTGGACAACACCTTTCCTTAAACTAGCCACTCTTCATCTCCACCAAGTTTCTGCATGCCAGCAGTATAACTCACAACATCTTTTTGTCTGGGTCTCATTTTCCTGGTAGCTTGTCCCTTTGGACAGTATGACTTAAAACACTTCAAGCCAACATTCCCATTGGGGACACTCATCTGTTCCCTGGAGATTCATGAATCTTGTTGGCTTTTTGGATGGGAATGCCACTCTTTCACTGACATAGCCCTCTCCTCTATGCCACAAGATGCTTAACTTCCCTAGGCAGCAATCAGGAACTGAACTTTTGGGGTCCTAACTGAAGGATTATGGTCTTACTGAAGCCCTCTCACTGGACATGCAAAGAAACAGCTCTCATCACAATCCCCTATTCTCTAAAAAATGCTCGACACACACTCCTTCCTAATATCCATGCTCTTGACCCATTTCATTCGTCAGTAGATGTGAGGGAGGTCCCGAGGCAGCTAAAGTTTGTCTACTTTGGAATTCTGCCTGTTGTCTAACGTCTCCTTTAATATAGCAACTTATGGAGTCTTGGTGCCTCAGCAGAAACTTCCAATTGAACATCTTGTTACATGTACCACATGGGTGGAGATGCAAATTGGAGACTAGTAAGGTACTTTTCTTAATGGAACGTAATTAGTACTCACATGTGTTCAAGGGTGAGGCCTTCGGAGTGTGAATTACAGTGCAATTAACATTTGGTCTCTCTGGATCACTGTGAAGGTTTCTCAAAATATGTAGCTATATTCCTTTGGGAAAATGAGAATGAGTTCTCAAGATAAAAATTGACAAATGACAATTCTGGAATAAACTGAGTGTAAGTTAAGAATACGATCAAGTTGGTGATTTACTTGACACTGAAACACTCAAACAATGATCTCTGACCCAGGGGCACGTAGTTTAGAGACGTATGGCTGGAGCCACCACGTAGGCTATGGTCTAAGAACAAACTGTTGATCTTCAGAAAGCTGACAATACCACCCAACTGTGCACAGTTATAAGTGTTGTTGCAGTATGCCAATCTTCCAAACAATTGAGCAAGTGAATACTATTCATCCAGAACAAAATCTTTACAAATCAGAACAAAATCTTTAGTTTTTGATGATGTTTACTTAAAGTTTTCAGTCTAATTTATTCCAGCCGTCCAACATGGCTTAGGTAAGCTTACAAAGTGAATTTGATGATTTGTGACTTTGAATGTGGGCAGCTTCTACATTCCTTGTGATGCCTTGTACTTTGGAATCTGTTCATAAATGCTTTTTGAATTTTATGTAACTTGCCTATCGCCATTCCTAAGAAAAGATAATATAAGTTAGTCTGCCAAAGGAAGACAAGTGCAGTCATATTTTATGAAAATAATGCTTTCTTGAATAAGTCATAATTTGAAAGTCATATAATTGAAATTTAGTATCCCATAAGAATAAATATAAAAAAATGGTGTTTCAAATTTTGCACCAAAATTAAGAATTTATTAATCTTTGATATTACACTATTTCAAACTACCGTAATCCAAATTTACATAAAGTATGACCCCTCTTTATGTACCTAAGCAATGACAAGGTTACAGGTATGTGTTATATAGCTAAATATGGGGATATATAGCTCTTCTGTTTCTTTTGTTGTTGTTTTTGACAGATTATTAATGGTAATCTCCATAGAACTAATTCTAAATATAAACAGCAATGTTTTCTAGAGTTTAAGTATGTGAGAAATGAATATTGAATTAGTGATATACATCATTTATCAAGACAATCTGCATTTTTATATCCAAATTTAATGGAAAAATCTTCCTGATTTCCAAGGTTTGAGCTTAGGATCTGTGCCCCGATAGTAAGGGAACATCAATTCTTGAATTTGCTTCCAATGTTAATGATTTCACCAAATATCTCTGAGAAATAGGCACTGGTTCTGGCAGCCAACTGCAGAATGCTTAAAATGAGTGCCTTAATTCTATCAGAGTATGTAGTTTGTGGTCTGTTAATATTTTGCATTAAGCCAATTTTGAGCTATTAAAGGTTTTTTTTTTCTTTCTTTTTTTTTTTTTTTTTTTTCCTTTTTAAGTTTGCTAATCATCAGGAAGCACTCACTTTCTTCTGGGATTTGATCCTGTTTCCTCAGGTCCTGTGCTTCATACCAAGCTTTCAGAATTAGTGTTAGAAGTGGTTGCAGTGCAGAGTTGCTGGAAAACACAGACTCCATCCTACCCCACTCGCCATCCCAGTGTACTCCCACTGTTCTTCCTAGGATTCATGGAATTAAAAATAAAGGGATAATGATAGACAGCTGGGAAAATATTTCTACTAATTTTACAAACAATGAACAGACTTGGAGATATATGCTGACCGTATCCATTAGGAAAGCACTTTATCGTATTCAATTATGCTGATTTTTCACTGTAGGCATGTTGAAGTATTTTCTACAAGAGTTTGAAGTCCTTTTCTGAAGACCAGTTGTATTCCCCTCATGGCTTAGAATCCCCTGCTCTATCAGTCAGGTTCCCAGCAAGAAACATATGATATATTTAAAACAGTTTAACTGAGAATGGTTTAATAGATCAGGATTAAGGGAACTAGATAGAAATGTTTTAGGCATTGTGATACACTTGAACAATGAGAAGCCTGAAGGAGAAAAGCAGGGGACAGTGTTACTGGAGTCCAGTGAAAGATGGAGTGATGGAAGAGCATCTGCCCAAGATATCCAGTGGGAAAATAACCAGTATTTCTCTTCTAATCCCTCTTATCTTGCCTGTAGCTCTCCCATTCATTTCCAATAAGCTGAACTCAAGTGGAAGCCCACAACAACAATAACAACCACAAAACAACAACAAACCTGGCAATATAGTCCATAAAAGCTGAAATGTTTAAAAATAACATAAATTTATTTCTCACAGTACTGGAGTCTGGAAACTCCAAGGTCAAGGTGACAGAATGGTTGTGTCCTACTGAGTGCCCTCTTCCTGGTTCATAACTGGTGCCTTCTCACTGTGTTTTCACATGAAGAAAGGGTAATGAACTCTGGGGTCTCTTTTATACTAATCCCATTAGTGAGGGCTCCACCCTCGTGACACAAGTGCCTCCCAAAGTCCTCACTTCCTAATGCCATCATTTTGGGGGGTTAGGATTTCAACATATAAATTTTGGGGGAACTCAAACCTTTAGACGCAACACAAAGTAAGTCAATTAATTCATGTTTCATTGATGGAGTGCAAGACACAATAAGCTCTCTACCAGGACTGGGAATAAAGACACAAAATAGGCAAAATCCCTGAACATTAGCATAAAGCATGATGGCAAGGGGCTTGAAAAGGGAGTTGGAATGGGAGGCACATCAATGCATTTATTACCCCCCACCCTATCCAGACACTTCCACATCACCCAGTTTGCAGCCATTCATCTTTGTCAGCAACTCTTTCCACTCAAGCCCTATTTCTTTCCATGGGTTCAACCCTGCTGTCCATCAGAAAACTAAAACTCCACTTACACAGACACATACACATGTATACACACACACACAAACACACACGCACACACACATATTGGGTAGCTCTTGGAATATAACAATGTAATGTTAAGGAAGTCAGTTATAAGTAACAAGAGAGAAAATAGAAAATGGAGAAAGAAAAAAACAACATGCCTTTCACTTCTTGTCAGTTTCCCTGATATTAGTAGGAAAAAATATAAATATACATGTACATACCCAGGCATATCTCTAACCTTAGAAAATAACCAGTGAAGGTGCTTCAGGCAAAACTAGTAGTTAGGAGAGAACAGTCCAATTCTTTTCACCATCACACATAACATTTTCGAAATGTACAAGGGAGCCAGTGGCAAAAGAGCCTGTTTTTCACAACTCATTTGCAGGACCCTTATTTGGAACCATCCCAATCAACATGCCCTTGATTAACTGTAACCCTGTCTTAAGCTGCTGGAACTACTTCTATTTCCACTACCAAAAACATGGTAAAGGAGAGGAGAGTGGTACACTTAAATATCCCCATCCTACTGCAAAGAGGACTGCTGTTGACCTCCACAACATTTTGTCATAGACACATTGTTTACACAACACAGCTGCTAGAATGGCTTTGATGACAGGAACTTATTAAGGCTTTGGGGGATGATGAGATTTGTTGAAATCATGATGTCTGTTTGCTGCCCTTGGCTGATTAACCATCACCCGTCCCAGGATTCAGACATACTATGGCATCAACACGTTCTGTGGGCTGAACTGCGAACCTATCCCTACTATGAAAACAAATCAATCCCTTATTTAAAAGTTTTCAGTGTCTCCTACAGCCTGAGAGATAAAATTCAAGCTCCCTAACAATGTACATGAGGTCTCTTGGATCTGGCTCCTATCTGCACCATTCTCCTTACTGGAAACAATTTATACCTACCCAATCATCGTGGGCTATTTCTTTCCTTCCTCCTAGAATGCCCAGTCTACCCTTAATATCTCTGCTTATATTTAAGACTCATCTCAGGCATCACATCTTTACTCAGCTTTCTTTGTCATCCCTCTCCTTTTCACTTAATTTTTTTTTTAAACACCAATAACATTTATAGTTTCTTCTATTAGTGCTCTGAGCGCATTGCATGGCGATGGAGCCCTGCTATGCTCTCCAAGGCCGTTTTCTCTTCCATAGTCCTCCTTCAGGCTGCATCGTCCTGTCCTGTGTCACTCCCAGGTTCAAAGTTTAGCCCCATAAATCCATATCTTCCAGTAGAGATCCATGTATATTTGGCTTTTCATAAGTTTAGTAACTTTTCTGAGGATGTAAGGGCTCCAAAAAGAAGAATACATTGTACGAGTCTCTTCTTGTCTTTTTTTTTTTTAACATCATACTGAGGTACTTTGCCTCAGTTCCTTCCGCAGTCCACCATCCTACTAACTGCCCTAACCAGCTGTGAACAGATAAATACCAGAATGAAAGGGGTGGTTTATTTCACCACTCTGACCTATCTTATAAGAAGCAGCCATGCCAATCTGGCCTGCCTTACCCATCACAGCAGGGATTCTGGTAAATATAATGTTTCTCCATCTGCTGGTGTTTTTATTACCCTGAGAAGACCATGAATTCCTTGAAGGCAAAAATTCTATCTAATGTATCTTTACATCCCCAATGTCAAGCATAGTACATAGAAGATAGTGGATCCCAATAATGAATAATAGTATTATTAAAAGAGGAAACTACTTTAAAATTCTAAACAACCATTTTACAATGGCCTTTTGGAACCTCTTTGGCCATTAGAGAGTGCTGTGCTTTACAATAGGACGGAGGAGAATTCTTGACTTCAGGAACCTACCAGCCTCAACTATAACTTTCCGTTTGTTTTTACTAAAAATTTGGAAATAAATTGCTGTTAACAGGATTTTTGATTAAAGGGATATGAAAGCGATAAAGATTATCTTGTTTATCATCATTGGTTTGCTTCGGATTTCTGTCCTTTGTCTTTCTCTAGCTTTCTCATTTCTCCATATTTCCATTCTACCCACTAGGTGCCAGTAGCATCCCCAATTTGTGACATTCAATAATGTGCCCAGAGATTACCATTTATAGGTACTTCTGGGCTTTTTAGATTCCAACTTCAAGAATTCTAGCAAAATTGTATATTGCAAATAATCTTCTGAACTTGCCTTATAATAATAGCAAGTATGACAAGTATGATATTCTGGTACCGATTTCCAACATGTGTGCGTGTGGTTTTCCCACACCTCCAAGCAATTTTGTGACACCAGCTGGTGTCCTAGAGTTCAACTCAATTCTGACACTGTCCAGCAGGACATAGCATCAGATCTCCCAGGTTAAAGGCTCTTTCCACAAGACCTCCCTCCACTTTGTATGCCAATTGCTAGCCCTGACACCCTGACTATAAATCAGAGGGTCTCAATCCCCCTCTATTGGTTGATTTAATTTTCTAGAGCAGCTCACGGGGCTCAAGAAGCTCATTGAATCATTAGATTACCAGTTTATAGTAAAGAATATTAAAGGATATAAATCAACAGCCAGATGAAGAGATACATAGGGTAATTTCCCAAACACAGGAGCTTCTGCCCTCATGGAGTTTGGGGCCTGGCACAGTGACACATGGAAAAGGTCTGGTTCCCTAACCTGAAAACTCTCAGAACAATGTCCTTCTGGGTTTTTTATCGATGCTTCATTACATAGGTCTGACTGACTAAATCATTAGCAATTGGAGATTGATTCAACCTCCAGACCCTCTCTCCTTCCAGGAAGTCAGAAGGTGGGACTAAAAGTCCCAACTGTAGAATCACACCATTGGTACTCCTGGCAACCAGCTCTCATCTTTAGGTACAAAGCTCACCTCATTAACAACAAAAGACATCTTTGTTCCTATTATCACTTAGGAAATTCAAAGGGTTTTGGGAGCTCTGTGCAAGAATGAGGGTGAAGACCAAATATATATTTCTTATTATAAATCACAGTATGACAAGTACCCATCAACTTACAGGTGTCTTAGATGAGGAAAATAAGATTATACCTACGTATGGTTTCAGATTAATGCACAATTTATGTGTCAATATATGAGTAACCAATTTTATCATTCCAAAAGTAAATCCATGTATTTACTTGGGAGTGGAGAATGGGGAGGACTGTTGTACGGGAGTAACAGTAGGATTTAACTGAGTAATTAACAGCAACAGTTCAAGCTTTATTCAACACCAGCTTGTTCATTTTGCTGTTCTCAATGTTCTAAAATTAATAATTACTACCATTGAACACCTGAGATCTACCAAACACCTGAGATCTGCCTATATGAACTCATTCCCTTGTATGCTATGAGCTTGAAATCTTAGCAAAGATGTGAAGATGTTTCAGATACAGAAGCATATTTTTGGTCCAATGTCATAGATAATAAAGGTCAAAAGAGGTGGTAAGTCCCAAGAAGTAAACGAGATTCCAATAATTCAAGAGAAAGCTCTTCTAAATTGTTACTTTTCTTAAATCACAAAACTATCTTTATTTTTAATCTTCCCATGGCTTGATATCATTAGCAATGATAGTAGCTTCCTATAACATTATTTTATTCTGAACTGATTAAAATAAATACCTGATTCTGGATAAATACCTCCAAAAAGTATTGCCTTATTTTTTGTTGTTTGACTCTATATTAAATTATTCATTTTTCAGATCCAAAATAAATACTATAATTCATTCATCAGAAATAAATGCAGTATGGTTCAATCATGGGTGGTGGGGTCCTTGGATTTACTCGGTAATGCAGTAATTAAATTTTTTAGTCTTCATTTGACTTAGCATAGAGTGAGCTCAACAGTTTATTCACTATTCCTGGTCAGATCACCTAAACTGGAAAAATCTTACATTTTAATAACATGGGTATGATAACCTTCCAGAGGATTGAGCTTCTGAATGACTTGAGCCCTACATACCCAATTTTGGGGGCAATTAATTGTCATGGGGGAGCTCTGCCAAGAAAATTAAAAACAAACTCTTCCCAAAGTGCCAAATATTTCTTCATTATGAAATTTCCATGAAATTCCATGGAAAGTCTCTCCTGTAAAATGAGACTCCATACTTCTGCACAGCTGCAACACCTGGCAACCCCCTAGCCCTGGGAAGCTAATAAAGCAGACAACAACTATACTGGCTGTCAAAACCATGAACAAGTTCTGGAAATGGCAGTGCACTGCTGCTCTCACCACGGAAAATGAAGAACACACCGATTTTATTACCTGTGTCGTCTCAACTTACAGGATGCTACTAAAAGGACAATCAGAACAGTGGTTTATTACAGGCATGCCGTGTGCCTTGGTAGAATCAATCGTTTTTTTTGTTTTGTTTTGTTTTGTTTTCCTTTGCTGTAATACTTGACTCTCTCAACAAGATGACTAAGCAATGCTAATGGAAGAAATCGGTAGTGTGTGCCTAAACATGCTAGAATTCAGTCAGCAAAGATGGGCACGTGTGTTCTTTAGGAGTCTTTCTTCCTTTCCTTTCCAAGATGGAGAACAATATGCCATGTTGTGAACTAAACATGCCCCTGCCCGACACTGAAAAATTAAAGATGAGTGTTCTGCATATCAACTGCAAAACAAATCACTCTGTTATCCTCTTGAGTTTGCAGAGAAGATAACTCTTACTTCATTTGCTATAGGGCGGTGTATCTTTCTGGCATCTTCCACAGCACTGTGCTGTTCTGGACTCTGTCCAGAGTCAACAGCTGAACAGCATGATGTAGCCTATGATTCAAAGGCCCAGGGCAGAAGGGAAATAATTCCCCAGTGCCACTTCATATTATCTTGCTTTTTACATAAATAAATCAACATCCTCTGAAAGATATTTGACTGTGTAGGTAGTAAATTTAAGGTTTGCTTCATGTGAAGATGAAACAAGAGATATTATGCCCTTTAAAAATTGGTCAATGTTGAGAGAAGAACTACACATGTCAGAAATTATTTTTAAGATATGCATTTGGAGGAAAAAAATCACTGTTATCAGAATGTCATGTTCTCCCACAATGAATTTTTTTTCCCACAAACATCTTATTTTCACTACACTAAAAATATAACTTCCTTAAAGAGCAAAACAGAAAAAAATTATTTTGCTAAGTTTTATATATCTTATTCACAGGCCTTAGCAAATATATGTTTTAAGATATATGTAATTTAAGCAACTTTTAATTCATTTAAAATGAACACTAACCTGTAACATACAAGCCTACAGCAGACCAGCTCTCCAGCTGTGCACTAAAAAGTCCGTATTGGATTAGACGAGGTAAATATAACCCAGTTCATGATTCTTATATAGACTTGACATTTACTGTTGGAAACATATAGGATCTTTTGCTACTACTTAGTCTAGAAGAAAATAATGAGTCTTGGATTCCACTTTTAAAATTATGAGGTACCATAAAATTTTGGCATTCTGTGGTCTCTCCCTTCCTAATTTGAAAAAGGATGGAGCATTTGAAACAGGGTAGAAATCTCACTTTTATGGTCAACTGTGCTTAACAAGATCTAGAGCAAGGTTTCTCAATGATGGTACTATTAACATCGTGGAACCATTTTCGTTGTAGGTGCATCCTGTGCTCTGTGGATGCTTAGCAGCCTCCCTTGCCTCTACCCACCAAGTGCCAATAGCACCCCAAGTTGTGACGTTCAATGTCTCCAGAGACTGACTACCAAATGTCCTGGAGTGTGGGTGGGGGTCATTCCTAGCTAAGAACACGGCTCTAGGGAAAGAAAAATGTAACCTCCCAAAATTTGAACAGCACTTCTCCATCCTTGTGTAGAATAATCTCTGCCAAGTTGACACCACTGACTCCCCAATCATGAAAATGTGTTCTTTCCCCCTTCTGTGTGGTTTCTGGGGCTCCTCTCGGCTGCCTATCTACCGCTGTCTCTTCATCTTCCTGCGTGCCATTCAAGTCTAGATTCTTTTATCTGTTACCACCATCTTTCACCAGGTAATTTCATCCATGACCATGGTTCACGTAATACCGATTTTTTTCTAGTTCAGACTTTTCTAAACTCCAGATTTCTACCTATCTTCTAGAAACTATGAGTTGATACTTAACATTTACTGTAAAATCCACTTACCTAAAAATGACTTAATTTCTCCAAATCTCTTCATACTTCTTTTTCTCTTAACTATTATTATCCTTTCCAGCCTCCAGTTATCCCTACTTTTAAAATAGGGACTTATCTCTTCATTACAATCAATATACAATTATCTGATGGATGGACTTAGAGAACATTATGCTAAGTGAAATAAGTCAGACAGAGAAAGACAAATACCATATGATCTCACTTATATGTGGAATCTAAAGTAAAGGAATAAATGAACAAACTAATCAGAAACAGTCTCAGAGACATAAAGGAAAAACTGAGGGTGGCTAGATGGGAGGGGGGTGGGGATAAGGTGGAAGGTGAGGGGATTAGAAAGCACAGGCGGTAACCACAAGATGGCCACGGGGATACAAAAGTTAATTTGGGGAATGTAATCAATAACGTTGTAAAGATTTTGTAGGGTATCCCATGGACACTTGTCTCATTAGGGAGATCACTTCAGGGATGATGTAGATGCCTGATCACTGCAGTGTACACATGAAACTGAAGCTGAACAATAATGAATGCCAACTATAATTATACACACACACACACACACACACACACACACACATATACACACACACATACATATATATGTCTATACACGTATATACATATATATGTATGTCTATACGTGTATATACATATATATTTACAAGAAGTGGCGTACGGTATTAGGAATAGAGACAGTGGAAATGTAACGGCTGTATGTGATGTCAGAGGGGTAGTAGACTGGGGGAGGGGAGTTATCACTTTGTGAGAGATATAAATGATAAATGAAACTAATAATAAGAATATATATATATATGTGTATGTGTGTGTATATATACAATTATTTGCCCACCAATTCAGTTATGCAGTCTGTCCAGTCATTTCCCCCTTGGAAAAGCCTCTTTTATCTATACCTTCTTTCAGTGACCTCTGGATCTATTTTAGTCTACACTGTCATTGCTGCTTGCCCTATGTTTAACAACATCTTACCAATTGCCCCCGTCACTTCCTGTGCACTGATTAATGGACAGAAACCTCATTTAAATTTGAGGTGGGAGGATATGTATGGGAGTACTCATGCCCTGCCTACCACTCCCTAAACAGGAAGAGTCATACTTTCTATCTCCAACAGGAAGGTGGTTTTCCACTCTACTACCCCAGCAGGAAAAAGAAGAATTTTCTTCTTGCCAGGCAATCACTCAGCCAATGAAAGATTTTTACAACTCAGTCAATTAAAAGCCACTATATTCCAAGTTCCAAGTTTTCTCCAATGGACTCTTTGTTTATAACAAGCCATCAGAACTTCCCCCTTTTCTCTATAAAAGCACATCCCTTTTTATTGTCCTCTGGACTTGCCCAAGTTTCACATTAGAAAACATGTCCCAAATTTCATTTATTTGTTGTTCCTGAATAATACCATTTTCTGGAAAAATATCTGGCTGTCTATTTGTTTAAGGTCAACACCTGTTTCTCCCCTAGCTACACAGTTTTATAAGAGGATCCTTTCTCAAGTATAATATTGAATATGCCATTTCCTTATCAAAACTAATTTTAATTGCTCCCTTGTCCCAAGATAGTCAAGACCTCCATGATCTAGTCCAAACTTTATGGTAGGCTTTTCAATATTTCCTTTCCATTTGTAATATTAGACCAGTAAGTGTTAACTTAAGATAGCTTTGTTTCTCACTTTGTTACCTTTCGTCTAGCTCTTTTCTTTAGCATAAATATTATTTTTTTCCTTTGCCCAAACAGTCCTATCTAAGCATCAAGATTCATGTCAAGATAAAACTTCTTCAAGATTCTTTACCATCCTTACCTAAATTCAACATTTGTTATACTTATTTATATACATGCATCTCATCTTATTAAGCAGTGAGTTCTTTGTATTTCCTAAATTATGTAGCACAATGTCTTATTCTTCATACGTACTCAATTAACATTTATTGAATTATGTGTATATCAGGAAAGTTGGACTTCCTTGAGCCCTAGCTTCATAAATAGTAAGAATTTAATATTACATATGAAGAAACATTCATTGTCACATTCTCCCTAAAATATCAAATTCACTGTGGCAGATTGAAGTTTTGAAAAAATGGCCACAGAGTCATTTCTCAGCCCACATGTACTTCTAGGACCTTTCCTCTACCCTATGAGAAAGTGTTATCAATTTCCCCTCCTCTTGAAATTAGGTAGACCTTTGTGATTGTCCTAACAAACACAATGCATCACAAGGATGCTATGGGATTTCCAAGAGTAGGAACTAAAGTGCAAGCGATCTCTACCTAGCACCCTCTCTCCACACTCTTGCCTTTGGAATACAATCATTATGAGGTGAGAAAGCCTAAATTAACACACCTAACAGACCACTTTCCCTCACCCCCACCCCCATATGGAGAGGAAATAAATCTAAGTCACCCAACTGTCAGCCAGTATGGAACACTAATCTGCATGTGAATACATGAGTGAGCCTTCAGATGATTCCTCCAGCACTCATTCTTTGATTTTTTTTTTTGCTGAAGAACCAGACATCTTGGAGCAAAAAGGTACACCCATATTTGTCTGTCCTGCCTATGAAAACTCTTGACCATGAAAATAAGTGATTGCCTTAGAACACTATACTTAATTTGTTATGCAGCTACAGTAATTGAAACATATGCCTAAGTAAATAGTTAGAAATTATATATATATATATGTATATATATATATGTATATATATATGTATATATATATATGTATATATACATATATATATATACATATAATTTTCAACTATAAGATATGAAGCTGTTCTCTCATAGAGACATAGAGACAGTTTCTTACAGTATATCATGACAGGATAGAGAAACAGGAAAACTGAAACAAATTGATGGGAAGTATAGGGGAGAATATATAGAATATAAGACTGCAGTTTTAACAAACAAAAAAACTGATTATTTTGAGTATGATAATATTAGGTCTGTGAATAATATAAAAATTTAAACTTCTGTCAACTTCAGGGAGATTTTGCAAGTACTGAATAACAAATGTAGGGCAGCCAGAGGGCTCAGTTGGTTAAAGTGCAAGCTCTAAACAACAGGGTTGCCAGTTCGATTCCCATATGGGCCAGTGAGCTGCATCCTCCACAACTAGCTTGAAGACTATGAGCTGCTGCTTAGCTGTCTGAGGGGCGGCTGTGCCTCAACATGGTTGCCTGTTTAATTCCCGCATGGGATGGTGGGCTGCACCCCCTGCAACTAAAAGACAATGACTTGGAGCTGATGGGCCCTGGAGAAACACACTGTTCCCCAATATTCCCCAATAAATCTTTAAAAAAATAAATAAATAACAAATGCATGCCTTTAAGTAGAGACAAAAATCTCAAAGAAAAGATTTTCAGGTAAATTAATAAATACTTCTTGTTACTGTAAACTTTGAAACTTAATGTTTTTATGGTATTACCTTTCATATAGCTCACTGGAAAATATTTACTCTGAAGGAATGTTGGTCTTTCTAAAGTTTATCAAATAATTTTTGTAGACTATTTTCTAATCAACGAGCTGCCTTTGTATAATATTATTCGTCTATGTAAGAACAAATCACAATCATTTCCTGGTTCATTCCTTTGGGAGTAGTGGTCCTTTTAGCTTTTTTCTCATGATTTCCAATAGCTGAGCTCTCTTCTCCTTTTCTGTTGGTGTTACTTATGTCCAACTGACATCTGGCAGAACTTGTAGTTTTATTATTGAATTACAATGGAAACACTACTTTTAAAATAGGGTAACTGCAACAATCATGAAATAGCTAATTTCATAATTAATTTCTTAATAGACTTATGAGAGTGATGGTGCCTAATACAGTAACACATTTGAAAACATAATTGAAATGAGTTAAAAGATACATTTTTCTGTATGTCTAAAAATATAATGACTGATTTAAAAACAAAACAAACAAGCTTTCATAGCCCAATGAATTAGGTATTATTTTTATAACTACACAGGGGGAAAAAACCTTCCTTTATTTACACGTTTTTCCAGATGTAGAATTATTTTCTGGCATGTTTGCTTTACAAATTCATTTTTAACATTTTTAAGAGAAATTAGTACTTAAGTGATTGCAAGATTGAATTATTTATAAACTTATACTCAAATCTTAATTTTATTTTATAATTTCAATATGGATATATAATGAGAATGTTAATAAAAATTATAATAGCGAATATTTCTTGAGCGCTTATTACATGCCAGACACTGGTAGACATTGATCTATTTGAGAGTTAGTCTCTCAAATTTAAGTATTAACTCATTTAATCTACACAACTTTATGGGTTAAGCACAATGAAATTCTCCTTTTATTCAGATAAGTAAAGAAAATCACAGAAATATATATATATATATATATATATATATATATATTTCTGTGATTTTCTGTGATAAAATATATAAATATATGTATACATATTATATATAAATATATGTATATATAAATATATATGTAAATGTATGTATATATTTATATCCATTTACTTATCGTTGACACTTGTTTGTGTGTGCTTTTTGTAAGTATAAACACAATGCACACGTTAGTATAATTGTGTCATTTTCCTGAAGGAATGACCCATCACTATAAACTAGTACATTTTCTTCTTTGTTTTAAAGTGGATATAATCCAGTTCCTGTCTAACAATTGTCTTCCCTGAAATGCCCATTTTTCTCATGAAATAGTCTTTGAGTGGAATGTTCTAGCTGAGGGGCTCACTGTTATAACAGTCCCTGCAGCCATCAGTACATTAGCTCCAACTGCTGCTGTAGCCATTGCCATTTACATTTCTCCCAGGAGGATTCACATGAAAAAAGGAAACTGTTAGTGCTAAGTGTGTGCCAGGTTTGAATATATTCTCTAAACCCCTTCTAGCTGAGCCTAGAATGAGAATATTTTCTCTTATTTTTCAGCAGGCAAAATACTATGTTATAGAGTACAAAACTTAAGCACATTAAAATAAAAATAATGGTACAGTAAAAATACACACTCTTATAAGGACAGAAAGGATTTTCTTTGGAACACTAGTTTTGAAGCTAAACTCTGCTTTCCTAAGTTTAAATACTGAGAAGCCATGGTGCCAAAGATCCAATTTAGTCACTGAACACTGACTGACTATTTTTCCATTTTGATCTTCCCTGACATTTGGTAACAAACATTCTCGCAATTTCAAATAGGGAGTTTTAAATTAATTCAAACTGAGGATTTTAGCAATTTTATCTTAATATCGCCTCTCTTGTCTTAAAGCCATATATATGAATATACATGTAGATACACACATATATTTATTTGCTATTTTTATCTCTAAATGTTTTATTCTTGCACACTGCAGTTTTGCTGAAAGTTACGTTCAAAGTTGCAAGCAAGGTTTCATGCAAATCCTAAACCAAGAAGACTGGGGTAAGTCATGTCTTTGGAAATTAAACCCTTTATCTTCCAAATGTGTTGTTATTGCTTCTACATGCAAGTTAAAGGCTGAAACCTGCTGCTAAATGGCCCGGCTCAATATGTTTATAGGTGCAGCTCAAAAGGAATCCATGGAACTACTTGTTGTTTTTGTGCAAGTAGGTGATGCTTCACAGTCAATATGGGAAAGCCTGACATACTCCGCAGAGAAGGGATGATGCACTGTTAGCTTGAGCACAATCGGGAAAGGTATAATTAGAGAGTGGAATCAAAATAACTGAAGAAATATAAAACTTTAAAAAAATAAAAGTAAAATACAACAAGGAATTGGGAGTAAATATTCTAGTAAAAGATTGAAACTAAATGCAAGCCATCCTCATAATACCCAGCAAACCACAGCCTCCTGGAATTTTCAATTATATATATTACAGCACCGTAAATCCAAATATAGGTGACTTAAATAACAATTTCAGAATCCCACAAAACCATTCATCCATGCTTTCCCTCATCCAGTAATTAGTGTAATTGGTAAACCAAATACAGTATTGTGGCCCTCTGACCATCTCAGACACAAGAAGTCAGAATTATAAATCACAAAGGTAACATTAAAAGCAATATTGAAAAATTCAATGAGATAGGATAATAAAAAAAAGACAGTCTTGGTAAATGATTAAGTGACTGTTATGTTTTTGTAAGGGTGAAACTCAGTAGATCAATGTAATTAAACTTAGCCAGTCTACAGTTTGATTTATCCTGATATTCAGCTGTTTTCTCTTTGTTTCTCCCCTCACTAATTAACTAACTCTGTTTGTTCCCTTTTTCAAGGCTACTCATACCTTATTAATTAATATCCTACCCTGAAAAAAAGTGGCTTCTTTAATCTTCAGGTGTGTAGGTATCAGGACTCGTGATCTCAACTCCCTAGCAGTTCTTCATGATAACTTGCCTGCTGTGGACAGTAAGGTTTAAGAAAACACTGAGACAGACCTGAGGCCTCGGAAGATGCCAGGGGACAACATCTCAACTATCAGCCCTGAGTCCTGCTTTCCTTTTTTCTTTCCCATTTACCTACTTATAAAACCCCTTAATCATTTTGGCTCGGGGAAGGTGGTTTCTTAAACATGAGTCTGCCATCTTCCCTAGCTGCCGGCATCTAGAATAAATGACACTTTTCTCCTCACCAACCCTTGTCACTCTAGTGTTTTGGACTCTTCGGGCGGTAAGTGGCACTGAACCTGAGTTCGATAACATTTTTATTGGGTTTAGTAGTTCTGGAATATGTATTGTTCTGGTGGAGTGTAAAAGTGATATGAAAGGAATTGTTTTCTCCTAGGTAATTCCACCCTTTTCCTTCTGAATAGAAAGAAAAACAATACTTTGTTTTATAACTCTTACCAGTCCCACATACAATTTTCCTTTGTTTTCTACTTTTTTTTCTTTGTTTCTCAAAGTTCCAAACCTAAGAGAGCTGATAAATGAGAGTT
This sequence comes from Rhinolophus ferrumequinum, assembly GCF_004115265.2. Lineage (NCBI taxonomy): Eukaryota > Metazoa > Chordata > Mammalia > Chiroptera > Rhinolophidae > Rhinolophus > Rhinolophus ferrumequinum. Next base: position 73,494,958 of record NC_046291.1, read on the forward strand.
CATGACGAGCGAGTACAATTCAATTCGAGAGATATTGAAGGAGTGTATTGAGTCATCGCAATACATTGTGCTGCCTAACTTAACCCTAGGTATTGGGCGTATAAGTGCAGTACATTGATAGCATTGATGATCTGACAACTTTACCCTTCTTTGTATCCACACCCTTCGCAAGTCCTCTGAAAAGAACTGGGGTCTATTTGCACATCCCTTGCATTTGGAAATAGATACATGATTTTGATTTAGCCAAAAGGATATTAACAGGTGACAAATAAGCAAGGGCTTAAAAAACTGCTAGTACTTTCCTACTTACTTCCCTGAGAGCCTAGCATATCAGATGTGGAGCATAAAAGACCAGGTGGGGCAGAGTTCAATTATCCATGCCAATGACTTCCTACATCAAGCAGACCCTAGAGGACTAAACAGTTGACCACAGATGTATGTGAGGACCTAGGAGAGCCCAGCAGATCCTAGCAGAGTTGAACAGAAGCCTCAGCCTACCTAAAGATATGTAAGAAAGAACTAATAGTTGTATTGAGCTACTAAAGTTTTGGTACATTCATTAAGCAGTGACAGCTAACTTGCACTGTATTTCAAAGATTTATACACTGAAAATTTAAAAGGAACATCTTTTGGCATTTTAACAAACACTCCGTTTTTTTCCTGTGCAAGATAGTACTTAAAGGACATTATTAATATTAACATATGTTTTTATCCCCATATCTTGTAATGTGAGTAATATTAAAATCCACATTTCAAAATTTAAAAACTGAGATTAGAAAGGTTAAATGATTTTCTGAAGATAACACTTTAGATAGGGCCTGGCTCCCCACATAAGAACACAGGATATGGTGAGGCCAAAAAGGAACACCCATGGAACAATAGATAGGGGAGTCATACCACTATATTCTCACTGGTGTCTGGGTTGGAGATACAAAAGCAAACATCCACCAGTACCCCAACAAGGGGTCTTCCTGCACCCCAGTCTCACTGGCAGCTGGTCGAGACAAACACAGGAAGTAGGATCCACATGATCTGCAATCCACCGTGTGCTTTTCTGCCTGCTAACCAACCAGCATAGTCACGGCAGTTATAACAGTGGCCAATAGGCTAACTGATTACAGCTGATGTTCAACCAGTCACAGCCGATGGCCATCTACCACCTGAGCCAGTACCTTTCCACGTGAGGCTGAGAGCCTGGAAACGACTCTCTGGGACTCTGTCTTCACACCCAGGTAGTTTGGCCCCAGAGCATGAGATTTTACCTATTAAGCTATTTTAAATAAGACTCCCATGAAACATGAAAGAGAGATACAGGGTGAAGGAGTAAATGCTGTTACTGCTTCTTTTCATATACATATTGAAATTACTGCTAAATTATAGAACAATCAATCTGGAGAACCATCTAAAGTCTGACTGAACAGAAGTTTTATAACTAAGGATATAAAGAAGCCACATCACGACTGGCAATGGGGGCAGAGATGCAGACCAGGTTGGCCCCAAACCTCCCTGTGACAGCTGAGAACTGGGAGGGTTATCTCGACCATGGAGGTTTCCCCCGATGAGCAAGGGACCCCAGCCCCACACTGGGCTCCACAGCCTGCAGTACTGGTGCTGAGAAGAGGAGCCCCACAACATCTGGCTGTGTAAAACAGTGGGGATTCCAACAATCAGGTGGGATGGAAGACTGTGGGAAACCCAGACATCCTTTTAAATGACCCGCGCACTCACCTTGGGCTCCAGTGGAGGAACAGTAACTCAGATGGAGGTGGAAGCATATGGGGATACAGACTGAGGTGTGTGGCTACAGGAAGTGGGTGGGAGAACAGTCATCATTTTCCCTGTATGGGGCCCTTCTCTCAAGCAGCTGGCAGGCAGTCTTCATCTTTCTTGTGTTGAGCCCGCCCCCACAGGCCAAATCTGAGTCTGATTGGCCTAGTGAGCTCTGCTGCTCCAACCTGCTGACTCCATGAGACCCGCCCCACCCAACTCACCCAGCACCAGAGGCACTTTCTTTAAAGGAGACAGCTCTGCCCGCATTGCACTCTTTTATGAAAAACTATTAGAGTCAGCAGGACCCAAGCAGGCAATAGATGGCCTCCGTGAGCTCTGAGGTTTCTGCTGAGTAGCTCCAGGCTCAACACTGGAACCAACCAGAGTTTACATTAACCTGCTGACTGCAGTTCTTCCCACTCCAGTGATTCCCTGAGACCCTGCTTCATCCAACTCGTGTACTACATGAGGCTTTATCAGGGGCTAAACCTTAAGAGAGCAAATAGGTGGCAGCTAGCCTCGTGGTGTCCCGTGTTTTTTTTTTTATTTGGAAATAACTTGCCAGGTACTGGTGGCAGCCATCCTCAGATTGCAGTGTGTCCTATCCTATATGCCTCCACGGTTAGCACGGGGTGGCTGGATGGCTTAGTTGGTAAGAGTGCAAGCTCTGAACAACAGGGTTGCTGGTTCAAGTCCCACATGGGCCAGTGAGTTGCATCCTCCGCAACTAGATTGAAGGCAGCAAGTTGCCATTGAGCTGCCGGAGGGGTGGCCGGATGGCTCAGTTGGTTAAAGCGCAAACTCTCAACAATAAGGTTACCGGTTCAATTCACACACGACATGGTAGGCTGTGCCCCCTGCAACTAAAGATTGAAAACGGCAACTGGATTTGGAGCTGAGCTGCACCCTCCACAACTAGATTGAAGGACAACAACTTGGAACTGATGGGCCCTGGAGAAACACACTGTTCCCCAATACTCTCCAATAAAATTTATATATACATATATATGTATGTGTGTGTGTATATATATATATATATATATATATATATATATATATATATATATAACTTTAAAAAGAAATAAAGAGCTTCCCAGACATGAAAAAGCTAAAGGAGTTTATCACCACCAAATCAGTATAACAAAGAATGTTAGAGGGACTTCTTGAAGAAGGAAAAAAATAAAAATAAAAATTGTCAATAGTAAAATGCCAATAGCTACATATCTATCAACAATTATTTTCAATGTAAGTGGATTAAATGCTCCACTCAAAAGATGCAGGAGGGCTTGATGAATAAGAAAGCAAAACTCTTACATATGCTGCCTACAAGAGAAAAACTTTAGATTGAAAGACATTCACAGATAGAAAGTAAGTGGATGGAAAAAGGTATTTCATGAAAATGTAAATGAGTAATACAAAAAAAGCTGGGGTAGCAATACTTAGCCCAGACAAAATAGATTTTCAAACAAAGGCTATAACAAGAGACAAATAAGGACCCAGTAATCCCATTTCAGGGTATTCATCTGAAGAAACAAATGCTATTTTGAGAGTACATATGCATCCATATGTTCATTGCAGAATTGTTTACAGTAGACAAGATGCAGAGGCAGCCTGGGTGTCTTTTATGGAAAAATGGATACAGAGGAGGTGGTACACATATAAAATGGAATATTGCTCAGACATGAAAGGGAATGGGTTTTTGCCATCTGCAGCAGCATGGATGGACCTGGATGATACTGTGCTGAGTGAAGTGTAAGACAGAGAAAGACAGATGCAATATGATTTTGGTTTTATGTAGAATCTAAACAACAAAACAAACAAAAAAAAAAAAAAAACAGAAGCAAACTCATAGATACAGAGAACAAATTGATGGTTGCCAGATGGGAGGGCAGTTAGAGGTGAGTGAAAAAGGGGAAGGGATTAACAAGTACAAATTGGTTGTTACACAGTAATCATGAGGATATTGGATATAACATAAGGAATATAGTCAATAATATTGTAATAACTATGTGCAGTGTCAGATTGGTATTAGATTTGTTGAGCTGACAGATGGGAGAGTGTTGGGGGCAGCGTGAAAATGATGAAGGGATTAAGAAGGACAACGTAGTAGTTACAAAATAGTCATGACATGTACAGTAAAGCACAGGGAATTTAGTCAATAATATGGTAATAACTATGTGTAGTGCCAGGTGAGTGCTAGACTAGTCAGAGGGATCCTTTCCTAAATTATCCAAATGTCTGACCATTATGCTATACACTTGAAATTAATATAAAATAATATTGAATGACAACTGTAGTTGAAAATTTAAAAAAAGAGGTAGAAAGGTGAAGGGGAATAAAAGGTCTAAATGTCCAGGTATAAAACAAATAAGCCATGGGGATGTAATGTACAGCATAAAAAATATAGTCAATGATATTGTGATAGCCTGGTACACATGGTTGCTAGCGTGTCAGATGGTTGCTATAATTACCATAGTGATCACTTTTTTAGATATATAAACGTTGAATAACTATGATGTATACCTGGAACTTATATAATATTGTATGCTAGCTATATTTTAATCAAATCTTTAAATAAATAAATAAATAAATAAATAAATAAATAAATAAATAAATAAATAATAACTCCCATTATTTTGGTAGCATTGCCTTCTTTTCAAGCCTAGACTAAAGCTTTGCTTCTTTTAGAATTTTCTTCAGTATGTTAATTTTTATATTACTTCTAATATTTTTATATAAGCTATTGACATAGGTCCATGGATTGTTTCCTTTGATCCAAAAAATGGATTATAGCATTTTGAAAAATTGCCTAGCATATAAAATAAATATAGTCTTCTTTCTTGCTCTAGCATTCTATGAATATGAATGTTTATCAATGTGTCAAATATATAAATGTTCAACTAATTTTAAGGACTATATTTAATCTAATTAACATTCTTCCCCTCTTCTCTTAATTTTTGTTTTTTTGTTTGTTTTTCAGAATAAAACTTAAGCAAGTATCCTATCATACACTAAGCAAGAAGTCTCCATTGAGAGGACCCATTGGCCATACAGCAGTCAGTCTAGAGAAACACCCATTTGGGAATCAAACTGGATATCCTACCACCTGACTTCATCTTTTCACCCCCAACTCCTTCCAGGCCCCGCTGAGGTAATTAACAGGGTATCATGTCCATTTCTAGCATGGGGTCTATTTCATAGCTCCAGGGATTCTCCCTTCCTGGATGATTATTTCTCAATGTTTTATGGAAGATATTGACTTAAACCCGTGATATCACTACAGGAGAATGAAGAATGTACCAAAAATATCTGGGCAAATAAAGAAAATATTAAACATAATTGGTGGAGGGGAGGAGACAGATTCTGTATTTTAAAACACAAAATGAATGAGTCTGTATTTAGAGAAAAGACCAGTTGTATGTGAAGAGCTGAGTAAGGCCTTCAGAGTCAAATGACACTTGTTCATTCCTTCCTACTCACCACAGTGTGGAATATGAGAGCAAAGGGACCCTCACTGGATTTAAAGGGCAATAAATATAGACCAAATAAAAAATATTTTTTTACACAGCCTATAGTGAAACTGCAGAACTTCTGGCTCAGGGGGACATTTAATTAAGTAATCTACACAGATAGAATTAAGTAATTTTATGACCACTAATAACATTTTCAGTGCTATAAAGTGAATATGGTAAAGGTAAATTCAACCCTCATCCTTCAGGCATAAGTCCATAATAGTCCATAGCAGAAAAGAAGAATTTTGTTTCCAAATGCAAATAACACTGGACCACCCAGTAAATCCCACTGACTTTCTTATGAGTAACCAGAGAGAAACTTGGAATAACCTTTCCTTCAGTCATGAAAAACTGACCCCAATGCAAAATACAACATTGATGCCAAAAACATTAATGATTAAATCCATATTGGCAAAATTTTGGGATAACTATTTTTTTCTATTATGTTTTACACCCAAGTAAATTTTATAGCAGGAAAATCTATGAAAGAAGGGAAATATAAATTAGAGAAGCTAAAGGTAGTTGTGAACAGTTACAATTATACAATAAAAAAGTAGAGTTTCATAGTTTACTGCTACCCACAATTTGGTATATCTCCTGACAGCTAAGTTTGGTAATTGAAATACAAAGACAGCATTTTTTTTTTTTTTTTTTAAGGAAAATGTTGGAATACTAAATGTATTGGTATGAATGGGCTGCCATAACAAAATACCAGAGATTGTGTGACTTAAGCAACAGAAATTCATTTTTTCACAACTCTAAATCCTGGAAATTTGATATCAGGGTGCCAGAATATCCGGGCTCTGGTGAAGGCTCTCTTACTCATTGCAAACTGCTGCCTTCTCACTGTGTCCTCATATAATGGAGAGAAAGACAAAGAGAGAGGAGGGCAAACTACTTGATATCTCTTCTTATAAAGGGTACTAATCCCATATCATAATAAGGACACCATTCTCCTAACTTCATCTAAACCTAATTACCTCCCAAAGGCTTCATGTCCAAATACTATCACATTGGAGGTTAGGGTTTCAACATATGAATTTTGTTGGGCACAAATTCAGCCCACAGCACTAATGTTTACTAAATGCCTAGTTTAATCAATAAATAAACGTTCATAACAACCAACATATCGCCAACTCCTACTATTTATCAGGCAATATTCTGGGCATTGGATGCACAAAGGTGAAAAAAAAAGATTCTTCATCTTAAACAGTTTTCAGTTTAGTTGGGGAAGACCATATACAGATAAATTAGCTTAATGTGTTAAATAACTTAAAGAGAGAGTATATCCTACGGCTTTGGAATCACCTAAGAGAAAGAGGATGATGGTAGGGAAAAAAGAAAAAAAAAAATCTAGTCTTAAAGTATGAGTAAGAGCTTGTCAAACAGACATGAGTATTTCAAACAGAGTTAACTGCAATTCCATAACCAGGCAAGGGGAGACAGTATTCACATTCTAGATGTGGCTAATAATTCAATGTGGCTGAATCATATCGTGAATGATAGGAACTGATTAGATTCATCAGAAAAGGTAGACTGAGATAAAATGTCACACCAATTGCTTTCTGCAGAACATTATAAAGTTACATTTCTAAACTAGAGAATCAGCATTAGAAAAATACTGTGTTAGTAAAAGAGAAAATCTCTTTAACGATCGGTCTCAAATTTTCCACAAGTACTAAGAAATGCCTTATAAAGTGACCGATTTGTACTACTCATTCCTCCAGAATTTTAGAAGGGCATTGACAATAGGGGAATCTGGAGTAGCTACACAATTTTAGAGCATCTACATGAAAAGTTAAATGTGTGATGGAATCATACTTACCAACTCCTGGGCAGATGGATTATGGGTCTTCATACAATTGCTGAAAATAAAGATAATTGGAAATAAATCATATTAGGAGGTAAGTTGACTATATTGAATCAAATTGAACTGACATGGACAACTGAAAGTTTCTTGTGATTCACTTTTACACCCTCTTTTTATTGCCAATAAAGAAGGCTTTTGCCTGATACTAGATTTAGACACTTGTCAAAACACATGCATGGCAGAGCATTCTTGGTTATTTTGAAGGTTCATTACAAGGTACTATTAGAAGCAAAGAAAAAATGTGAACATATAATTCAAGTGACTAGGTAAAAATTAATTAAAATTATGAGTCTCCAGAGAAAATATCAAATATTAGAGATTTGTATTATAGATGTGGCTTGAGACACATAAATATTTATTATTATTTTTATTGATGTAATAGACTGTAATTTCTCTCTTTGCTGCAGTAACTTTACTTTGTTATTATAAACAGTAATTAAATTTTCTTTTACATATTTGTCCACACAAAGTATAAAACTGAAAATTAAGTGAAATTCAAATATTCCCATTTTTTAATTGTATGACATTTTTATCTTTGGAGACTGTCAAATAGTATTGTTTAAAGGAATGAAGTTTTTTAAATGATGAGGAAATCAAACTGAAGTCAGATGATTATTTACTAAGACAAAATTTGTGATATTTCAGCAAAGTCTTTTACTGTCTTTATTCAAGTCATCTTTTTAAAGCTGTGGCTTATTTGTTTGTTATATTCAAATAAATAAAAGCACTCTAGATCTATGTGTTTAAATAAAACTTTAGTCATTTGGCCTATAATTTATACATTTTCTCCTGTATTAAATGACCACCATCTACATCCTTGACTCACCTACTTTTACAATTTTCTGTAGGAAACAGGTACATACATGTTTACCCTGGATTACCTATTTATTTAATTTTAAAAAGTCTTACAATTCTCATGTTTTGCTCCATTACATAAATATAAGTACATCTGTTCATACTTGTTTCTAAAACTGAAGAGCATGATTCTAGAAGACAGAAATTTAAAGTGTATAAAATATCATACCAAATGAACAAAGAATATTAGAGGCCCATATATTAAGCAGAAATCATCTCTCATAGAATACATTTTATGGGTAATTTTATTCAATGTTTTCTGAAATGATTCAACTCAAATACTGTTTCTGCCAGTTGCCGTGTTTACTATAAATAAAATTTTATGTTGACCATAAAAAATTTAAAGGTGCTTATAGGAAACTGACTAGTTATCACTTTTAAGCATCAAAATAAAATTTACAGTACCCACAATCATTCTCTTTTGACTACTTCCTTCCTTTTTTTTCTATTTAAATTTTGAATGCTATTAAAAATACAATAAAGTTATGTAATGGAATTTATACACACTTTATTGCTACAATATAAGTTCCATGTACAGTTACAAGCAATATGGCTGTACTTAATAATTTTACATTACAAGCCTAATTATGGTATCAAATTAGTAATTTTCACAAAGTACTTGCATTAGAAATTTGTATGATACAATATATTTCAATTCTCAGTTGCACAGGAAGATAACAATTTGTTTAATAGGAGGACTGGGGATACAGTTCATACTCTTACTTCTGATTGTCCTGCTTTATACAAAGCTTAGACTCATAGCCATAGAATTTTAGGGCTTGAAGAGACCTTAGAGATCTAATAGTTTAACAACTTCATTTTACAGAAAAGAAAGTAGAAGTTAAGGGAAGTTATTTGACTTCAATAATATAGCACAGAAAGTTAGTGACAAAGCTAGACTGAAAACCATTTCTTAATTGTCTCAGGCTATGAAAGGAAGTTGGGGCAAAAGACAGGTTTGGAAACCTCATGCACAGAAAGGATACTTAAAGCCATTGGGTTGAATTCAGTAACTGAAGGATTAAAGAGGAGGAGCATCTCAACCTGTAGTTGTTAGAAGAAGACGGCTGCAGAGGAGTAGCTGGTAGAACGACAAGAAAACAAAGACAATGTGGGATAAGTGAACCCACAAAAAAATTTAAAAAAAATAAAGAAAAAAAAACAAAGAAAAGAATAAAGAAAGGGCTATGACTGTATTAAATGCTGCTGAAAGACAAAGTAACATATGCCAGCTTAAGTGATCACCAGGTTTAGCAACAGGGAAATAGCTAGTTTCCCTGACAATGGAGCTCTGATGGGGTGGTTAGGACAAAAGCCTGATTGGAGTACATAGAGGTTTGAAAGTGGAGAAGGTGATTAGAGGCTCAGGATGTTTTTCAATGATGGCAGTAGCTGCAGGGAAAGGGAAGGTTAAAATGACATCTTCATTAAGCTACTTCTTCAAGTTTGTACTCCCAGAAACAAAAACAACAGATTAAATTGCTATGAGAAATTGGCTGTAGATTTTTTACAGGGGGCCTATGCATAGCACTTTGTTTTGGGAGAAGGGGGCGAATTATTAATTAACCACCCATCCTAGAATGAAATGTTTGCTCAATTTATAAGATGCCATGGAATCCCTGAGGGTGAGGAACAAAACTTTTTTTTATTCTCTGTTCTGTCTTAACCTAAATCCCGAGCCAAACCCTTAGAAAACAATCCATGGTTTTCTCTGCAAAACCCTCACTTAGACACTCTGTATTTAAAGCGGTCCACCTTAAAGACGGGTTTCGTTTAGCAGGAGGCTCATCAATATCTGCACAGCCTTGCAGGCAGCTAGGAGGCCCGTCCATTAATGAAATGTTAATGACTGAATTAGACCTGTAATAACTGAAGTAGGAGCACTGCTGTGAGTCCATTAGCATCAGCAGACCCTGCTGAGGAACAAGTAAACACTGCACACAATGAGAAAACTTCCCAGCAGAAGAGTGGGAAGTGTTACACAGGTGTTTTCACATGGAAAAAGGGCATTTCCCTGAAATAGGATTAGTTTATTTAGGAAAGCTAATCCCAGTCACTGTATTTCTTCAGTCAAAAATAAAGAACACAAGATGGATGACGTAGTTATTCAAGAGTGTTTGGATTTTTAAAATTCCAATATTGCACAATTGTTTTTGCAAAACTCTTTAGGATAATTTATATTTGTCAGATGCCGATTATCCTCAATAACTATTGCTCTTCTTTTCCTCTAGCCTCTTTCTTCTAATGGTTTTTAATGTTTTTCTTAAACTCTTTTAAAGTTTTTTTAATTTTTTCTTCCTTTAATTGTCATGTAAATCCTACAATCTTTTCAATACTGCCTATGCCGTTTCAAAAAGGAGGCAAACATAAGGAAATTTAGGACACATTTTTAGCCTAGATTAATTTAAACTCATTGTGGAATTCACTCCTGAGATGTAAATATAAATCATGTGGCATATAAAGTGAAAGCTGTTATATATTAGCATCTAGCTCAATTCAATAATATATTATTCTTGTAATAAACTTGAAGATTTACCATTTTTATTTAAACATATATTGTAATTCAATAATATCTGAATTGCAGCAACTTGATGTGAGGCAAAAATAATTGCTATCTCAAGTTATTATAAAAGACAGAATAGCTAAGGCTAATTCTATTAGATTTCTTTATTACATCTATTATGGGTCTTATTATTGTCCCATATTCATATTTGGATATCTAACCACAGTTAAAAATAATGTATATGTGGTTTGAGGATTAGACCTTAGTGTTTACTAGACATATGTTTTAGAAATAAGTATAAAAAATCTACAAAAATCAGTATCATATTGTTTTTGTTAAAAAAAATATTCTGTATCAAATAAAGCAGTTCATTCACATGGATTGCATCTTATGTTTAACCTCAAACTTCCTTCCAGGTTCCTAATTCCATATTTACTGATAATTAATCGTGTGGCACTAAAAAAGTCTTTTAACATTTCAGAGATTTTTTTTTTAATATTTAAAAATAAAGTTTTATAAAAAACATCTATATAAATATTTAAACTTTACATTTATATGAACTGAAAATTCATATGATTTCAGTTTCTGATATATTAAAAATTACGAAGTGGAAATAGGAGATGAGAGAGAATGAATTTAACAGGCTCATTACAGTGGTGCTGCTTTCCCTCTCCCACAATACCTCACGCTCTTTCTTTCTAACTTGGGCCGCACAGGATGGCTCCCGCAAAGAAGGGTGGTGAGAAAAAGAAGGGTTGTTCTGCCATCAATGAAGTAGTGACTAGAGAATACACCATCAACATTCACCAGCGCATCCATTGAGTGGGTCTCAAGAAGCGTGCCCCTTGGGCACTCAAAGAGATCCAGAAATTTGCCATGAAGAAGATGGGAACACCAGATGTGCGCATTGACACCAGACTCAACAAAGCTGTCTGGGCCAAAGGAATAAGTAATGTCCCATACCGCATCTGGGTGCAGTTGTCCAGAAAGCATAATGAGGATGAAGATTCACTAAATAAGCTCTATACGTTGGTTACCTACGTACCTGTCACCACTTTCAAAAATCTACAAACAGTTAATGTGGATGAGAACTAACTGCTGATTGTCAAATAAAGTTACAAAACTGCAAAACTGCAAAAAAATAAAATTAAAAAAAAACTGCATAAAAAAAGGTGCATTACGAATTTATCAGCTAACTCAGCCTCACAAAAAAAAAAGGAAAAGTCATATCGTGGAACCCAAATTCACAGGAAAAAACTATACTCTACATGAGCACAATATGAATATTTCAATAGAATTTACAAACACAACAAATAATAAAACATATTGTTTTAACAAAATATACTCTAGTACCAGCATTAAGAGGTTAGATTTGAATGGGACAAATGAAAATACTAGAATGTTTTCTTTTCTAAAACCTGAATGTTGGTTTATTATGCAAATCATTTATTCATTGATTTACATGTCTGGAATATTGTGGTTAACTTTAGACTTTAAAATACATACACTCACAAGCACTACCCCACCTGCACATACCTAAGCACCTACCATCTTGGTTCATGACATTTTTTTCAGTTTTCTTATTTCATTTTAGTTTGCTATCCAAATTCAAGGGGAGCAGTTCTGCACGGTATTTACAAATAGCAAGCATGACACCTAAGTTGAAATTCTGACCATGCAATGAACTGGCCTAAAAAAGATGATGTCAGTGACAAATGGTAAAACCTGACAAAAAGTACAATTTTGATTATAGCTAATGGAATGCTTTTCTTCATTCAGAACTTCCAGAATATGTAAACACTCCCTTACAATTTTAAATGGAGATGAAAGATAAATCTATCAAGTCCAAATGGTAAAGTGATAACTATAAATATGTAATTTCTGGATAATCTTTTGGAGGTATTTTCTGGAAGAGTCAAAGATCAAGTATGGTGCATGAGAGTAGTATCAACACCGTATGAGTTACTACAAAATAATAAGCTAATAAAAACACAATTATAAAAGTTTAAAGCCAATTTGAGGCAGTAGTCTATGAGCTTTGAATTGAATCTTGGCATTTAAGATTAAGTTTCTTTTTTTTTTTCATGGACAACTATTGATTCTAGAATGAAACATCAAAAGTCTTTGATAATGTGAAATGTATCCCCAAAACCTTTTTTTGGCTTTAGTTAAGTATTCATTGTTTTGTAGAATAATGGATAACTATTGTTAAAGTTTAATTCAATGCAAAATTTCAAGGGAAAAGTCTAAACATATCTGTTATTTTTCAATCAGGATAAACACCCATTAGCAATACATATATATGCAATCATACCCTATGTTAAAGAGTAGGATTGAGATTATAAAGAAGCATAGTAAATGCCACATTCTTTAAAGGCTCTTATAATTCTAAAATGTTCACAATGTAATAGAATATACAAATATCATATTACTATGGATTAATAATGTGTGGCTTATCCTACTATGAAAAATAGAATGAAATTTTCCAAAGTAGAATTGAGTCAGAATTCACTAAACTTTGCACCCCCAAAGACTGATGAAGCCCAATCATATTAGTTGACTTAGTATAGATTCCAGGGTTCATAAAGCACACATGACATGCCCCCCTTACTTGAAACTTTATTGGTCCTTCTTCAGGCTGCTATGTGCCTACCTGCTGACTCTTACTCTAAAGAAATTATAACGTAGAAGGTAAGAATCTTAATAATTGTAATCCAGAAACCCCAGCAATTATACTCTCTTGTTCCTCGTGTGTTGTTAACACTTAGAAAATCTCTCTGATCCACTAAATTGTGGATTGAGAATAAGGTTTTCTAGCTAATCAAATAGCTATTTTACTAATTCATTTATTCATATATTCTTTCTTTTATAAAATTATACTAAGCACCTACAGTGTACAAGACAATTTATTTATATTTGCTGTTATTTACTGCTCTCGACAATTTTAAAGTTCAATAAGGTATTCATTCGTTTAATCATTCATTCATTCTTTCATTCATCCAGATATTTCCTGAACCCTTATATTCCAAGCGTTTCTAAACACTAGAGTCACAGACATGGGAAAAAAAAAAAAAAAAAAAAAAAAAAAAAACTGTCAGAGTCTCTACTTTCCTGAGGCTCATGTGCTCACCATGGAGAGAGTAAAAATTAAATATAAAGTGTCAACAAATAAAACAAATGTAACATGAGATTGATAGAAATCAAGAAGAAAAATAAAGTAGATTGAATCTATAGTAAGTGGTTGAGGTGTTATTTTAGATAAGGCAGTCTGAGTAGGCCATTTAGATGTAATGTTTAAGGGGAGACCTGAACAATATACTATTGGGGAAGAGCTTCCAGGCATAGGGCAAAGCAAGCACTGTGGGCCCGAAGTGGGGGTAGACTTGACGTATTTTTGGAAGAGTAGGTAGGCTCCTGTGACTAAAGCAGTATGAAGGTAAGTGGGGAGTCTATTCAGAATGAGCCCTTTGAGCAAAGGTAGGAAGGATATGCTAGAGATTTGGGGACTTAATTCAAAGTGGGAGTGGAAGATATGAGCCATATACATCTTCATAAAATAGTTTAAATAAGCAGTAAAATAATAATAATAATAATAATAATAATAATAATAATAATTAATATGGAGATTAAAAAGAAGAATGACAGAAGGTCTGACTTCACCAAGAGTGTAGAAGTATTAGAGGAGGTTGGGGAGGATCAAGAACCTGTAAGCAAGAGGAAGCTATAATCTCATTGAGTTGGTTTTGAATCTAGGAATCATTGCATATGCTTTCTCAGCTATTTAAATGTAATGCATCCTAAAAAAAAAAAATAATAAAAAAATAAATAAAAATAAATGAAATGCATCCTATCCATGTATTCTTATTGCAAATTATTACTATATGTAACGCGACTTAAGACAGATAAACTTCAAAATGCCTTCAGATGAATTGGCTAGGAAAGTGGAAAGGAGAACGCAGCTCACTGCTGACTTGAGAGGGAACAGATGTCAAGAAGGCTGGGCAGAGGAGGGGAAACTGGGAATCCAGCTACCTTGTTGGACTTAACCTGTACACCTGCCATTTCCCAGAGATGATAATGTTTTCTGCTTTCCTTCTCAGAATGTTTTAACCCAAAAAACGTCTCCTTTGATCAGAGAGGGACAAATGATTATGTCTTTGATTAAGACTTATTATTTCAGATGTTCATATGTACTTGTTTGTTCTGCAGTAGCCTGCTTGTTTTGACATGTTCTTACCAATTACTCTATTGTTTCTCTGAATTACATTTATCTTCCGATTAGATTTTATGTTGTAGATACCTCCCATTTCCCATGGGTTTATTGTTTTCCCACTTCTGAGTTATGTTTTTTTATTTGATTTTTACTTTGTATTTCCGACCATTGTTGAAGGTAGCATTAAAATATGTCTCTAAGTTAATTTGTTTGAATGTCTCTGATGAAACTTCAATTTCAGCAATATCTATTGTTACCTTTTTTTCTATATTGATCTTGATCTTGAAGATAGTTATAAAATTTTCTTTTAAGTCACATGCCTCTAGTCTTGGATCAGGTCAATATCATAGCCCTGGAGACAGGGAAGTCCATGATCAAGGTGCCAGCAGATCCTGTGTATGGTGAGGGCCCACTTCCTGGTTTGCAGATGACTGTCCTTTCCTTGTATCCTCACATAGTGAACAGCAGAGAGCTCTCATTGAGTTCTTGAGCTTTATGAAGGAAAGGGGAAAGATTATATTTTTCCCTCCAGGTTAATTCTACTCAGCAGAACTTGTCAGTGGTGACTATAATTGTGTTTTTAAGCAGAACTCCAAGTGTTCAGGGATGGCAATTAATCAGCTTTTTACTAAAAATGTAACTACCAAATTATCATACCTGCTTGTTATATTCCAGCAAATTTGAAGGGAAGTTCTGTGGTGAAATAGATGTAGAAGATTTCTACGTCTCACTTGGAGTTACCTTCTATCCAGCAATAATTTTCCTTATTATTATTATTTTTAATCCTTGAAAATTTGAGTTCAAAAGGACCTAATGACTGTTGCTTTTTCTCTTAGCTGTGTTAAAATTCACACCTTCAAAAGGCAATCTGAATGTAAACTAAATTGAAATTGACCTCTAGTAAAAACAAAGTCATGTAGTTAGTGCATCTATTGAGAGTAAAGAAACTATAGATAAGGTTTTTGAAGACAAAAGCCAAGGCAAAGTTCTCTCTCTCACATCAATTTCAACAAGAGCGTGGGCAAGGCACAACCCTCTCCATGAGGAGTATCTTAAGGGAAAAACAGAGTACAGTAAACAGGGATTTTTTTTCTATGGACTGGATGGCTTCCGATAGGACATGAACAGCAGTGTTTATCAGAAGCTCAATGATGCTTTCTTTGTCCTGAAGCTTTGGGCCAAGGGGACACATTCTAGAAGAGATACAATGAAAAGTTAACAGGAAAAATTACGTTCTTTGCAAACAGAACATTTTCCTTAGCAAATCTCTGTAAATACCCTGATTCATCACAAGTTCTGAGGAAAGAAGAAGGCAAATGATTGTTGAGTTCTTACTTTGTATTGTTGTCTTTATATGAATAATTTAATTTTGGCTTCATAAATCATTATGAATTAATCTCTATTTTGAGATGGAGAAACTGAGGCTCAGGGAATTAGTTAGCTGAGATTTGAACTGCATAGCTCTAAAGGCCATGTCCTGCTTACTGGGCCACTGTCCATGGGGCTTTCTACAATATGGGTTCCTGGATTTAGACCCCAAGTAGTCCGACTGAATGGGTCTGAGGGGAGGCTTGGGATTCTATATTTTTAATAAACTTTCCAGGTGATTCCTCTAACAAATCAGTTTTGTGAATTACAACAACCGTCTGTGCATCCTCTCAAAGAGTAGAAATGTCATCCTAGTGTGTGCTGAAAGGAAAAACAACAACAACCAAAAAAAAAAAAATTGTAAAGACAATACGCCAAGGACAACATACACTGAGTAAGTGAGTAAAATAAGTTATTTTTCTGAACTATCAGAAATATGTTTTCAACTCTGTAGGAAAAGCCAATGCATGAATATGCGTTTGTAAAAGGAAAGATACAAATAAAAATATCCTGTAATAGTGACACAGAGTTATACAGGGATGTACTTTAGAGTGTCAGAGAAAACCAAATAGACGTTGAAGGTTTCAAATGAAAAATAACTCTGACTAAGAGAGAAAGAATGAAAGTGTACTGCTGATTGGTAGTGGAAGACATTCAATTCCCTCCCCTCCATTCCAATGTCAGTGACTTTCCCAAAAGGTGGAAAGTGAGAGGATCACCAAAGAAATGGAGCTAATGTCCCTGTGGAAGAGAGAGATGTCAATTAATCTAAGGTGAGCTGAGTTTTAATGCATTCAATGGATTTCTGGAGAGTATGCTGGGAGGCTGAAGATAGAAGCAAACGGAACTCCCGGGCTTTACGTGCTCATTCAAGAAAATAACTAACATTTGAAGGGCTGAAGAATGTGAATGGATTACGTATTTTAACTTAGGAAGCTTTAGTGTTTGTTATACCTCTAGGTATATGCAATCGTTATACCTCAAGGTTGGTTACATGATATTTTCTTTCATTTAAAAGTTGTTAGACATCTGTAGAGAGAGTACCTTTGCTGTTTTTCAGTTATTTCTGGGAGAATGCAGGAAGGGGAAATGTCTCAACCCTACCCAAAGGGGCCCCTCTCATCTTTTTAATAAACTGTCCATCAGGTTTTCTCCAGGCCAAGGCTACACCCAGCAGAACCTTATCATAGAGGCTTCTGTAGCTCGAGATCAATTGAGCAGGAGCAGACAGGGACTGATAACACCAAAGTCATGGCCATGAAATGTCCATGACAGCAGTTCTTAACCCTTCCCACAATTACAATCACATGGTTAGTTTTTAAAACATGTAATACCCAAGCAGAACCCCAGACTAATTAATTCATAATCTCTGAGTGTGTGGCCTAGGCATCAGTATTTCGAAAACTCCCAGGGTAAGTGTGAATAAGTATTCAATGTTGAAAATCACTAGTCAGAGACTTTGCCTGTTTACGTCAGAGTTTAAAGATTTTATCAACATCTTATAATATAGCAAATAGAATTCAATCAATGTTACACCTGTAAATACATAGTTAAGTAGTTACGTATTCACTCTGAAAACCAAAATGGATTTATTGATGCCATTATTTTACTTCTAAATCAGTCCTTATTTCAAAAGTCCCAATCTAAATATATTAATAGATCTTTCACATTACACAAGAAGAAATGAATTAACATTCAAGAACTTAACTGACCAGATTCTTATAACCAGGTCATCGTTTGCAGTGATAACAGTTATGGAACTAGTACCTAAACAAAAACCTCTTCTCTTTAGCTGAAACAATATTATAGAATTTAAAATAAAAATAAATTTTGAAAAAATTTTTAACAGTAATAATCATTAATTCAGTCCCAAAGCCTGGATCAACCATTGGCACAATTACTTAATGTCACAGGGAGAAACACTGTTTCCACCACGATCTTCGAAAGCACTTGGTTCATAGGTAAACTACAATTTTCTTTTCTTCCTTTCTTACCACTTTTGCTCTCTGTTGGTTTGCTTGTTTATTTGTTTTGTTTCATACTGAGGATGAATGATAATTGGGAGGAAGCCTGGTAATATATAACACAGGATTAAATAGAAGCCATTCTCTCCCAAAGTAAGTCAGTTTATTAGGAACTCTAGGCACCTGGATGTTTAAATTTCTCCAAGGTAAGAAAAGCATTATATTAAGGACTTTGAGACCCTCCTGCATCACATATGTTGTAGCAAGAAAAGTCTGGATTAAGAGCTGGGGTCGAGGGTAAGGAAGCATAGCTCTTGAATTAACAAGTTGTACTATCTTGAACAAATGACTTAACCAACCTCTCTGACATCAGTTTTGTCATTTGTCCACTAAAGGGCTTGGACAACACTGAAGAGCTAAGTCCCTTTTAACTTGAACTTATTATGGAATATATTTCAGATTGGTGACCTATGGAAATAATTGCATTTTGAGGAGTTTGATGGAGATTCATTTCATTTGTTACAAATCAAATGTAGAATGAATAAATTATGTAGGGTTCCCAGAAGAGAGTAGAAAACATTTCTTTCCTGTAACTGTGCTTTTTATAATTGCAGGTTACATGAATTTCCATATTATTTCAGTTGTAGAAGCTCTGCTCAACAATGATTTAGAGCATTCAGATTATATTAAATATGATACCTTTATTAAATACCTTCAATAAAATTGCATGATATGTACATATAATTAAAGACTCTGGTGTGTGTTTTTGGACAAAATGTTGTTGCTGCACTAAAGAAAAAAAAAGAAAGAAAGAAAGAGAGAGAGAGAGAGAGAGAGAGAGAGAGAGAGAGAGAGAGAGAGAGAGAGAGAGAGAGAGAGAAAGAAAGAAAGAAAGAAAGAAAGAAAGAAAGAAAGAAAGAAAGAAAGAAAGAAAGAAAGAAAGAAAGAAAGAAAGGAAGGAAGGAAGGAAGGACTGGATCCAAAAATCAAACAAAACCTCAAACACCAAAAGCTGTATAAATCAAAGCTTAAAATCCAAGTGGTAACAGCAGGCCCAGATCCATGAGTATAAACTGACGGAGGTGTGGTTTCCAAAGCAGCTCAGTCCACTTGTATACACAAAGCTTAAATTTATTGGGTTTTGCAGCAGTGACCATTTGCTTCTATGGCTCAAGCTTTGTTTCCTTGAGGGTTTCCCAATCTGTCTCCCTCTTAAGCAAATCGCACGAGATGTGTTCTTTTTATTTAAGCCATTTGCATTCCTCTAAGTCTTTCTCCTTTTAAGGTAAAATATATTTTAATTCATGATAATGCCAATGAAATTTGGCATATTGTGATTCTAAGGCATGAGATTTCTTTCCCTATAGCTCTTGATCTCTATATATTTGAAAGACAGAACAATGAGGCTTGAAGACTCATTGCAACGTCATCTAAGCCATATTCCTGTTTCCACGCACGAGAACTCTTGAACGGAGGAGAGAGCTTCTCAAAATTGTCCCCTGCTTATTTCACTCAAGCAATCAAATTTCATCTGAACGAATTATCTTAACAGGATGTGACTATTTACTCATCCACAGCACCCAAATTATGGTCAGAGATATTGGATCATATAGAATGACAGGCCTGGTTTGGAGGCAAAGAAGAAACAAGCTCTTGCATTGCTGTCACTTTGACCTGTATTGCACAGGTGGAACTTATGCTGACAAGTGAGTCACAGTTTCTCAGAGATGATATATATATATATACTCTGTCAATGTACGCATTCTGATGCTGCACATAATTTGATGGTTCAGAAGAGTCAGCTTCAAATATCGTGTTTATGTTCTAGGTCAGAATCCTGGAAGGGCCTCTACATATAGCTGTCGGATAAAAATGACAATTCTTTCCACACAGTACTTTTTGGTACGTACACTGAAGTATTAGATCGATGTTTTCCTATGTTTTAGGCTATATTGTTGATAGGCTATATTTTATCTTAGACCTATTAGGATCCAGAAGCAAAATAATGCTTATTTTCTGACATACTTTCTTCCAGGGCTACAAGAAAAAGAAAAAAAATCGAAGGCCTTGGATTCTCTCCTCCCTCATATCTGAATCTAACCCTTCTCTAAACATCTGCATTAGAAAAAAAAAAATTGTAAAGGCTCCTAAATAAAATACATAGGTGATAAAAGTGTATGTGAAAAAAAAGAAATCTAAGTCTTATAGTTTGTCTGTTATCAGTCCTCTTATTTTCATACTAAGACTATCCATTAACACAGGAAAAATGTCAAACTACTGGTATCACACAGAATAATCAACTAATTTATCTCTAGTTCTCATTGAAGAAATTTACTGAAAGAATTTATGCTTGCGGTTGTAGCCAAGAGTTGAAAGAATATATATATCCAAAAAAATGTATACACATTTTCAGAAAGGAAAAAAACTATATTAAAATTGCAATACTCAATATATACTGATAACAAAAGATGGATACAAATCATGTATATACATTTTTTGGCTATCTATCTATATCTATCTATCTATCTATCTATCTATCTATCTATCTATCTATCTAGAGAGACACTACTTAGGGCAGGCAATCCCATGATTTTATGATGTTGGGCCTACTCTGATAGTAAAGGACTTTTAACTATTGATGATTTTTCTGTCTGAAGTCTGAAGAGTTTGGCTCTGAGCAGGTACCATTTTCTCCCTCAAAACATCTTCTCTCCTTGGGATGTTGTTTCTTATGTATTCCCATGTCTAAATGTCTCTTATTCTTCATAACGCAGTGAAATAGTCATATTTTCCATAAAACATTTTGGTTGATGTTTACACACAAAAACAATCCCTTCTTCCTAAAAAACCCCACAGCATTTCATCTGTATTCTGTTTATCTTCTCTCCTGTTTTGTGTGTGCGTGTGTATATTTATTTGTATAAAAATTTCCTTGAAATAACAGTGATAATAATAATAACCGTTATTCATCTCATTCTGTTTTGCATCTTGCACAATGCCTAGCACAATACCTTAAGTTGTATAGATAATCAATGCATATTTTTGAATACATGAAAGGGAGAAATATAATACTTTTATTTCTTGTTATAGTGGGACAGCACTTCTATTGCACTTTGTAACATTTTGATTCCAGCTTAAACAAGGGAAACAATTTGCTCATGTGGGTTTTGCATCCTGCTCTGTACTCAGGTTCTAAACTTAACTTAGCATCTGGCTTCTTTTGAGTTGAGAATCACTTATTTTATTCTCTGTCTTTCTCAGTGTCCTAATCTACATCTGATTCTGTCAGATGTGCAATGGCAGCAGAATTTTATAGCCGGGCATCACAGGTATTTTATGAAGTCAGTCTGAGTCTCCTGAGCTATGCCAGGTAACGTAACAGGCCAAATGGTGAAATTGTAACTAAGATTTCCACTTACTTAACTATAGACCCAGCAAACAATGCCCAGAATATGCACATGGTTAAAAATATAAGAAGCTGACTTTGTTCCTCACAGAAATCTTCCCTATGATCAGTAATCTCAGTAGGACTCACTGAGTGAGTTGCCACCAGGCTCTCATAAACAAGGTTCATTTTATTTTTCATAATATCTTAGGTTAGAGAAGAACAACATTAGTAGAGGTCAACCCTATTAATATTTACATTTCATATAAAGAAATGTTATACCTTATAGCCACCTGGGCCACTTGAAATTTTGGTCCTGACCTGGCTAGCATAGTCCTCATTTGAATTTATGCTGGAACTGTCATTGCTTTAAAATTGTTAGGAGGTGTCTAAAATAATAAATGCAATCTAAATAAGATACGGGAAAGAATTGATACATTTGACTAAATTTTGTATGTCTTTTATCGCATAAGAAAAATTACAGGGCAAATTACATACTCAGTTAAAATATTTGCTACATATAAAATTGACAATCATATAATTTTGGATATAAGGAGATTCTACACATTGACAAAAATAGATTTAAAATTGACAAAATATCAATAGGCAATTCACTGACAAAATATTAGAAACAGGCAACACATACATGAAAAGGCAACCCATTTGTAATAAAACAAATCGACTTTTTAAAAAGTTCCTTTTTAATTATAAACTAATATAATATATTATATATATTATATATATAATATATATATAAAGATTGAAAATATCCAGAATTGATGTGGTTGTGGTCACCTTTATATTGACAATAAATTCTAAAAATTGAATGTCCTTTGACCGTATTTCTACTTCTGAGAATTCTATAAAAATGCCACCACAATTCAAACAGATATACATTTTTTTATAGTACTATGTGTAATAATACAAATTTTTGAAGAGCTCAAGTGTCCATCAATGGGGAGGATTAAAGTAATTCATTATATATTCATATGATACATAGATATGATACATAAATATATGAATATCTTAAGCTTATCTTAAGGAATGAGCTAAAGAAACTGAATATATTGATATGTGAAGACAGTATGTTGAATAATACAAACAGTATGACCTCATTTCATATAAAAATAAGGAAATTATTAATGTATATAAATAAAATAAAAATTAAAGAAATATGTATAAATCTTTTGAAAAATAATTTTTATGAAGTAGAATTATTGAAGACATTCAACTTGTAGAATATTGCTTGAATTTTGCACACATTTGTATTACTTTAGTCTGAAAACAAAATATGCATTTGTTCAAAACTTTTAAATAACATGCGCCTAACAAAACACTGTAAATATTCAAAATTGGTAAAAATTATAAAATAAATCTGCTTGAAAATTAACTTTATGTGCAGTTGATGAATATTACTAGTTTAATCCACATTTTTGGGGCATTAATCTATGACAAGATATGCAACAATACAATTTAAGAATCAACATAATGTATATTGTTTATGATTTTTAATACTTTGTATATTTTTTAAACCAATAAGGTATAGATAAACTCTCTTTCAAAGAGAATTATTAAAAACAATTTCTCCTATTGAGTGTGGAGTGAATCTAGAAATTTGCTAATCCTACAATAAAATAATCGCGTCCCCAGAACACTGATAAGAATAATTCCAAAAAAATAAAATAAATCCAAGAAAAGGCAGTTACCCTTTTTCAAACCCTTCATAATAGTTATTTTTTTTACTCATTATATTTTAATCACATTTTATTGTAAATATTAAGCAAAAATAGAGTTGAAAACAAATAGGTGCTTTTAAAAATAAAATATCCGTTTCCTTAAAATTGCATTGCCACCAGTTGCCAATAAATCAGTTGTTGACTCTTAAAGGGCAGAGGTCATTATTATTCTTTACTAGGCATAATTTCACTGTGCAATTAATATTCTCTTCAGAATTTGTCAGGAACAGATCATTCTACCTCTTTTTTTTTCTTTAGCTAGACATTAAATATAATAAAAAAATGTTTTGGCTGGTCTTTTGCCCCAAAGGGTTTTTATAAGCCTTAAATATATATTTAAATTCATGTAAAATGCAATACGATACTCAAACTTCAATATAATTCCAAAAATTTACAAAAATAATGTAACATTTAAATGACAGTAGATATGCCAAATAGTATAATGCTTTTATAGTCCATAGGAAAAAAAAAATCTTTCATATATTTAATGCTTTTCAACGACAACATAACTGGTGATTCTCACTTAACACATACTGTCTCTGAGACAATACAAATAGAACATGGAGTACAATCTCTATTGGGTAGCATTAACCTTTACTCAATCATTAAACAATGAGAAATATTGGGCTGTTTTTGTTATGGATTAAGAAAATGCTTTTGGAAGTAGATAAACATTTGTCCCTGCTGGAAGCTCCTTCAGCAGTAATGCATCATTATGCCTGACCAGCCCTAGAAACCTTGGAAAGACAAAATATGTACATGCTGGTTGTCAAGCATATGTGATATGTTTTGCTTTGTCACTTGGCAACCAAAAGATTTTTGAACTTTGCCAAAATCCATACTTTTGAGACTCATAAGCTGCTTATTTTTTTATATTCATAGAATGTAACTCAAGGTATATTTTTCTTTGGAAATCTAATTGACTTCTTGAGTTTTGAGACATTTTGTTTAACTTAGTTTTGCTGAACTTAATTGTCAGGCATGACAACTTCAGTCCAGGTCAGAGTCCATGCTAGTTATTTAGACCTTCATGAATGGTTGATGAATTTTAAAAATCACATCGATTTCATGTCTTTATCCTGACTTGATGTAGCCACAAAAGTGAAATGACTACAGAACGGGAAATCAGGGGAGGAGAGTTCTACTCTTGCTTAGCTCTGTTATTTAAACTAGACTTGAGACTTCAGAAAAGCATGTAATCCCTCTGGGCCCAGTTTCTCCATTTGTAAATTAAAGAGTTTCAATGAAAATGTTCAGAGTCTTAAAAATATTAGAGGTTTATATTCCCTTTTAAATGGGAGAAAGGCAAAAGATTTTCAGAACTCAAGTGACACTTGAGTTCTTAGGCCTTTCATTCTTTACACGGTTAATTGTTGAACCCCACCTTCTATCCCCAAACCATCCAGGATGCTCTGATATATAACTAGTACTTCCAGGATATAAATCCCACTGAAAATGCATTGAAAGTGTGAGAAACTTTAAAAAAGTATTTCTATATTTGCTATTACTGTTCACCATCAAACATATTGAATCATTTTTCTCTTCATTTTTTTTTTAAATCTGTCCACCCTTCCTCCTTATTCAGTTTTTAATATGTACTAAGGATAAACCATGCTACTCCAGTTTAATTTGGTTACCTGGATTTTTACAAACAATGGGCCCTCCTGAAAGACTGAACTAAATTGGAATCGATTATAATTGACAAAGCTTCTACAAATACCATCTTTATAAAGCACCTAAATTGCTTACTCCAATAATATCTCAAATAAGGATGGATAGTTTCACTATCTTTAACATCCAATTTCGAGATGTTGTATCACTGACTGTGACATTCAAAGATATGGGGATGATAAGTAAATATTTGTCACTGGAGATCATCAGCCTATGGCAAAATAGACACCAGAGCACTACATAATTTGTGTTTGTTCAGAGAAAGACTATTCAGATTTTTTATTATCCTAATGATAAAAAAATTGTTATTGCTACTTGTTCCAGTAAAAGATAGAGATATTCTTAAATGCTAAAACAATAGTAGCTCCTTTGGTGAGTGATGCGCCACTTAGTAATAATGTGTACGTTTTGAACAGATCTGTAGTTTTTCAAAGACAAACATCAAATAGAAAGAAAAAGGTTATGTCACCTTCACCCTCACAGTACTGTCATTTATATGCTATCAGCTCATTAAATTCACATTAGGATACTCCATGGGACTTGAGTTGCTATTAGTGCACCTAAAATGGCATAACAAAATCTCAGTTCACTTTAAGAGAGATGGCATTGCGACATTTTGTATTTCATCACTGAATTATTACAGTCTCAGATGCATTCTGCTGTGATGGTAATGGAAGGAGGAGTACAAGAGAGGAAAGCTGTCCATTTGTTGTTCCCCAGGGAAAGCAAAAGCAAAGTTTGATTAAAAAAAATTTAAGGAAGTGAAAGTAGAGCATTAACAATTTAACTCCTGTATCAAGGCTGAAAATGCACAAATAAAGGAACATATTATTTTTTGAGATAGGCTTAAAGGAACGTAAGGTACAGGGAATATACTAAAATGCTCAAGAGTCTGGTTGGTTAGTCGGTTTATGTTGACAGGTGGATGGCCTTCTGGAATCCACTTTACCTTTAAAAAAGTATTTGCTGGTAACAGAGCACTGTCCTTTTCTATTATTTTCTCGCTGGTTACATCCTTGTGAAAAAAATATATATATATGGGTAGCCTCTCAAAGGTAAATAATCTGTGACAAATGTTGTGAATGTTGATAGTTCTCTCCATGATAATCGAAGCCTCTCCTGATGACAAACAAAAGTTTGTTTTCTATTCTGACTTGCATGCTTCTAGTCAAGATTTCATGAAGCAATTTTAGCACGATTTACAGTGATCAAATTGTGCATTGGTTCAAAGTAGTCACCAGTGGAAGAAGCCTGCATAGCAATGGTTTACATATAATACCAGGATGAATTTGCCTCTCAAACCCAGGACACTTAGGAGATTTTTTTTTTTTTAATATTGAATCATAAGAAATAAGCATACTACATCCCTGATGTAATAGGCACATATTATATAGAAATAGAGAAATAAGCATGTTTATTATAAGATGAAGTATGCTCTCTTCGAAAGATGATTTCTTAGTGATAGAAACAGAATTTGAATAGAAAAAAACAAGACTAATTTTAAATCTTTGTGTTGTCTTAGATGTTTAAAAATAGTTATCACAATATTTTATAACTGAGAGCTTCTATCATACCATATTTGCATAGTATTTTAAAATTGCAGTTGTGCAGACAATTTAGACTTAATAACTATTGCTTTTCTTTTGCATTAATTGTTACATAAACTCAAAAGTGTATAATATATGTGGAAATATGAATACCTGTTGCTTTCCTGGAGAACTGGGCTATAGCTGAAACTCTGTTCCTAACTGTACAGTTGGCAACTCCAATCTTTCGAGCATAGATTTTCTCACCAAAAAAAAATCAAGAGGTTGAACTAGACAATCATTAAGATTTCCTACAATTCTCAACATCTGTGTGTTACAGAAAACAGCAGAATGCTGGAGAAAGAGACCCAGCAGGAATCTGGGGTATTAGTATTTACTTGACTATTAACAACCTAAGAAACTTAAATTAGCCATTTATTTATTTCAGGCCTTAAAACTAAGGCCTTTCTATAAAATAAGGCAAAATACTTTCTCATCTCCAAAACACGCAGAGATCTAAAGTTCTATGTCTTTTTACTCTCTAATGCTTTCCTACCTCTATTAACAATTTTACTTTGGGATATTGGACAAGGTACTAAAGCATATACAATACCCATCACTTCCCTTGGAAATTACATGTAATATACCAATCTACTTCTAAGTCTTTATATTATGTTGCTTAATATGATCCCAAATAAAGAGCTGCAACTATGACATCTAGATGCGAACGTGTAAGGCATTTAGGTTTGTCTTTGCCTCTTTCCTGCCACAATCTCCTAGAACTTTTTAGTTTCCTAACCTCAGCCCAGTTTAATCATTAGGTTACCTGCCTAACAAATACCCATAGCCATCTGAGCTCATAACCTAATAAGATAAAGAAAATGAGACCCACACAGGAGAAATGACTTATCCCAGGTGATATAGCAGAGAGCTAGGATCAGAGCACACTGATATTTCTCCTGAATTTCAGTTCAGTGCTGGTTCAGGCAGTGTCCTTGTTGAATCAGGGTTCTCCCCTACTCTCTTTCATTCAACTTTCACATGGCTGACAGCAGGGTGAATTCTTTGAGGGAGATTTGCATTCCATAAAAAGTAAATTGTTATTATAACATGATAAGACTTTAATGATAGAATATGCACAATAAAGCACCATTGAGGGTGAATTTTTCAAGAAAAACCGACTCATCTTTGATACCCTCTGAAATAGACAGATGGTTTTTTCAACCTGGGAAATTCTGATCCATATTTCATACATTCAATGTACACATGGAATTGCATTCTGAATCTTATTTGTCTTTATGTCCCCAAGCCAACTGCAGACCCTGGGCATAAGGTTATATTCCTTATAAACATATCCTATACAATCATTAACAATCATTAAATATAAACAATCATTAAATATGACAATCCTTGAAACGGACCAGTGTTTGCAGTTGTGTACCTCTCAGACGTGTCCTCCTTCTCCATTTTTTAAAACAGTTTTTTGGTGTGTGCGTAATATCTCTACACCAAGCAGCAACAGAAAGAGTACTTTCCTTATGTAGTCTGTACTTTGATATTGTGCTCCGTAAGTAGAAAAGAGCCCATGCATGGATATGGCCATTAAATGTCATCCCATGAAGTGAAGCTACCATCGAGCAACACAAAATGAATGAGATTCTCCATTTGCAGGAGTAACCCTCCCTAAGAGGCTATTTTACATGTCTTGATGATGAGATAAATGGGTGTCCAAAAATTCAGCAAGGAGCCTACGGAACTTTCCCCACAGCCAACAGGGGACACAGTAACCAGAAATGTAAGTCATGAAAACTAAGTTAGAAAGTAATTATGTGAAATACCTATCATATAGAAAGGTTATTACAGAATTGTCTGTTAAGTGATAAGAAATACTGTTTTGTTTTGTTTTGTTTTTAAGAAAAAGTAAACACTACAATCTGCCAGTGCTTATTCAGCGATGACTCAGAAAGAGGGTAGCGAGTTCTGTGATGTTGCTCTTAACTTCTTGGCAGGTATAAACCTGAAACGCAGAAGAATACATCAGCCTACCACTAATTGAACACAGTATTCTCCAGTATCATCCAATTCCCTTATGTTTGGCCTCTTGACTCACCACAGAAAACATCTGATCTTATTTTGATTTCCCAAGAAGACTTTTTTTTTCTGTTTTTTTTTTTTTACTCGGAAGGAGCATGTACTTGCCAGCTGATGCAAG
Source organism: Rhinolophus ferrumequinum (assembly GCF_004115265.2). Classification (NCBI taxonomy): domain Eukaryota; kingdom Metazoa; phylum Chordata; class Mammalia; order Chiroptera; family Rhinolophidae; genus Rhinolophus; species Rhinolophus ferrumequinum. The sequence goes on from NC_046291.1 coordinate 73,523,543, forward strand.
TATTCTGTTACAGAGTGCAGTGTGTTGTTCCGTGCAAGTGAATAAACTGGCATTCTGGTTTATAAATCTGTTTCCTGTAAGCTTATTTAGCATTAATGAGCCCTCTAGAGTCTAAGAATCCCTGGGAAAACTGATAAAATAGTGTTCCTGACTAGGCGAAGGCAAGGCCCACACCCTGGTTTTAAAGTAACTCATGCAAATATTATTTCCATGGCATGTGTTCCTGCTGGAAACAGCACTTCAGCCGACCTGTCTCTACTCCTGGTAATTACAAGGGAGAGAAGCTCTGAGGATGAAGACTCTCAAAGTGAACAGGACTAGTGCATACCATATGCATATAATCATGGATTATAAAAGATAAGAGATAAGTCGGATTCATATTGCACAAACCAATATCTCTCAGCACCCCAACTTTTTTCTTGTGACCCACATTAAACTTTCTGGGATTATAGTACTATGGAATACTCTGTTTTGGGGACGTTATTGTTCTAGGGGTCCTGAAGAATACCTGGCAGTACAGCTTCTCATCAGGCATTTCTATCTCGTTTGGATATAGTTAAAAAGGGAAAATTTTCCGTATACAAATCCCAGCAATAATAATGTCTGACAAGGTAATAGGAAAGTTAGTTTCACGTGGAAGCTGCATTGATTTGCTTGACACTAGTGCTTAGAAGTGCCTTCAAACCGACATTCTTCTGTTTAGCATCCTTTTATGTAAGAGGGTTCCTTCTAACAAAGAATCTGGAATATGGTTTTTAGGGCAGCTGTAGAACATCAGTTAGGGTGGTTCTGTCACTAAACTTTATTAGAGTTAAACAGTTACAAAAATTAGTCACATCCTACTGTGTTGGAGTCCAAGGGGGTACCCAACAAACACCACCTCTCTTCCCCATCAGAGTTCTGAAACACAATCCAGAAATAAAATAGTGGCAGATGGAACCCAAGGATCACTTTATGTACTGATAGAGACTAGATGGGAGTCCCTTGATTAGAGCGACAGCCACTTGGACCTGCCAACTGAACCTTTGAATTTAGGTTGAATTATCCACCTGGGCCAGTATATTGGACTGGGCAGGTGAGGAAAAGGCAGCCGCTGGGGGAGTAGAGAAACTGCGTTCTCCTTGTTGGAAAAACGGGGCGGGGCTGTCCCGAGAAGGCCCACTTTACTCCTCAAGTAAAGGGCCTCCATCTGGGAGGTAGTGAGTGAAAGGGCAGAAATTTTGTTGTACGTATGTGGAAGGGGACATCAGGAGTGGGGAAAAATGACTTCCTTCTAACATTATTTCTAGTAGAAAGAGAGCTAAATATAACACCTAAAGTAAACATTACAAGGAAAAAAATACCCCTGAGATTTAAGCACAGTAAACTCTTCCTATAAGACAGAGCCGGCAGGAATAAGTTAAACGGAGAAGCAAATTACGTAAATGGACAAGAGAAGAAAAGACAAAGGCGGAATGAGATAAGAACTTTTATGAAGACAGAAATGTAAAGGAATCATTTTCCCTTTCTACTAAGTAATGCACTGATATTAAAGCCATGGCATTTAAGTAGTATGTATTCCTAGGACTGGTACACCATGTGTTTTGTTTTGTTTTTATCACGTTTATTCTTTTTTCAAATATTTCAAAGGGGTCACTGGTGTGCAATTAGTGATTTTAAAAATCTGAATATTAAGCATGCTTCAGTTTAGACTATTGGGCCATGGAAAATTAATCAGTGTCAACCTAAATCACAGTCAGCGAGATGATTTTATAAAATGCATAACACTGCAGATTTACAAATAATTTCATTAATAGCAATCAATCTTTAATTTCCTTGTGCGGTATAAATTTATTTAAACATATACATTTTTATGTGCTTACTAAATAACTGTTTATGAGGTCCCTCGTTATAACATGCTCTGCCTGTGGTATAACCTAGGATTCATATAAAATATAACAGACCTTTTGCATTTGAACAGTTTTGATTCCCCTAGGAAAAGACGCAAATCAATGACTATCATGTAGCAAGTCAATGTCATACAGCATGAGAGATGCTAAGGAACTGGTATGTACAGGGTGCTATGGGGGACACAACATCTACATCAGACTGGGATGTCAAGAAAGCTGGGAGGTTGTGCTTAAGCTAAGACTTTCATTGGTCTTTTTTTGTTGTTGTTTGTTTTTTTGTTTTGTTTTGTTTTTACTTCCATATATATGATTTCAAGTAAAGTTGTTCTGAATCTTTTGGCAATTAATTAGATATATCATGCCTTTTTACATTATTATCTCCTAAAAACAGGGACACTGCAGTGATCAAAACCACAAAATTGAACACTGAGATGGTGATACAGTACTACTTTCTAATGCATAATCCATAATCAGATTTTGTCAATCACGCTAATAATGTGCTGGATTTGTTTCTTCCCGAGTCCAAGATCAATTCCGGGATTACTTGTTGCAATTAGTTGCCATATCTCTTTAGTTTCTTTTTCTCAGTCTCTGTTGTGACCTTGATATTTTTGAGAGGTACAGGACAGTTATTTTGTAATTCAATTTGTGTTTGTATGATGTTTCGCATGATGAAATTCAGATCATGCTCTCTGGCAGGATCACCAGAAGTTATATTGTGTCCTTCCCAGAAAGCCTGTGATGGCCACTCGCTCTAATATTTGATCACTTGGTTAAGGGGCTATTCACTAGTCTGCTATCCTGGGAAGCTACTCATTTTCCCTTTGTAATTAAGAAGTGTTAACGATTTTGGCAGGGACAACCTGAGTACTTAAAAACACTTGATTTAAAAAAAATATTTTGTTTTCCATTTTGGGTGGTGTTACAAAGAAAACTGCTATGGAGTGTGCGAGGAAAAGTTCCTATTTATAATGGGTCATCAGGGAAAGTCTCACTGACAAGGGGATAGTAATTAGAAGAGAATAACTGTCGTTAATGTAGAAACCACTTTGCATCAAGAATTCTTACTTGGATAAGTTAGAATATGTTTGGTTAAAAGAATCAGAATATTCAGCCCTCAAAGGCTCAGTATTGGAGGTTTTATTATCTCCTGTAAGAGGTTTGAAAGTAAGCTATCCCAGGGTCAACATAATTTTTTTATCAAAGAACAGGACTCTCCATTTTTTTGAAGCCATCATTTTCAGTACATTGGTTTTTGCCTCAGGTCTTTTTCCATTATGGTCAAGAGATGCCTCCTCAACTCTCAATAGCAGGCTTTTGTTAGTGAAGAAGGCAAATTGACGATTAAGTAGTAGGCAAACCAGTTGTGCCTGCCACACTAAATGAGAGCAAAAGCATGGAAAGAGATTTTGCTTCTGCATTCTTCAAGCAATACCTTCTACAAAGAAGTGTTTGCTCCCAAGTGTCCACTTCACACCTTCATGTGTAATTAACCATGATACCATAAACGAGCAACCGTGGTTTGCATCCGCTCAGTATACTACAACTCTCTTTTGCCTACACTAAAATGTCCTCATCTCTTCCAAAAGAGAATATTTATCACATTCTTCACAGATTGACATTAATTCTCTTCTTCATCCATTACAATCCCACCTTGTCATATGTTTAAAAAACTAAGTTGCAATGTTAACTTTTACTAAAGTTGCTAGAGTTGATATCTACAACTACATTCTTCTACTTACCAGCTTCATGCCTCCTTTGTCCACCACCCACATTTGGGATGGTAGATTTTTTTCCCCCTTCCAGGATGACTGGAAACTTTCTTCCTCAAAGTTCTGTGTTTTAATGGATCTAGTGATATAAATCCATTTCCAGTTTCTCAAAGATTTTAATTATCCATGGTGTAGGGTACTTTCTTGTGTCACCTTGCAAATTACACAAATACAGTGAACAACACCACAATTATAAAAAAAAAAAAAGTTACTTGAACTGTGTCCTACACAGTCATTATTATAGAGAAGGCAAATAAATAAATAACATGATGGAGCACTTCAAAATTAATAATTCTATTAGGAGTTAAAATGAGATGGAAAAGTGTCCCAAGCTGAGCCAATCATATTCTTTTGCCAGAATTTATAAAGTATAACTAAGATATCCCAGTTTCAGTCTGGATGGCTCTCTTTAACAGAGAAGATGTAAAAACTTGAGATGGAACTTCTCTAGATTCTAATGGTGTTTATATATAAACCTGCCTATATACAGGTATATACATTTTTTTTTACCGGGCTATAATTTTTCTCAAGAAGTTTGGTTTAACTCTTATCCTTGTATTATAAAATCCCCATTATGCTTACAAATAATCCCTCACCTACATACCCTTTAAAATATCTCCTTAATGTAGCTCAGGTTATTATATTTTACTTGCATTCTGAGTTCTAACTCTAGCATGCCTTTCTAAATTACTTCAGCCTGGACATCTGCCGTCTGCCTCTTCAGAGTGAGAAAACATTCCTTCAAGTGACAGGAAAGAAACTAAGAAACTCATTGATTTACTTTATTATATAAAATGATTTGTCTACATGGTTTTGAGCTTAATTCTTCAGAATAATTGTTTAGCAAACCATTACCTTGTGCTAAAATAAAAACGAATGTTTATTCCAACAAAAGAGATGGGCACATGTACTCAATAAATACTTACTAAGCCTACAATCTATAAAACTTGTCATAAATATGTGTGGAAGATAAAATTTTATGAAACTTAAAATGCACTATGTCTAATCTACAAGGGGAGTATTCCACATGTAGCTGATTGAGAGGTGACTGAATTTAAATATGTCAAATACTTTTACTTAAAAAAAACAAAACAAAACTGTGAAGCATCACTTTGTAGAAGGTAGGTAGAATTTAACTATGTGTACCACACATTGAAGTTTAAGTCAGATGGGATAACTCAGAAGTTTGGTTATTTATTTTGGTGTTTAAAAGCTCTAATGAATAAGTCTAAATGCAAACTTGGGGTGAATTAAAATGTTTATTATTTTTTCCATTGAAACTTTGCGTTTCCTGACTATTCATTTGCTGTGCTTTGTTCCAGGTGGTTTTTTTGTAACATCCCCACATATTAATATTGCATTAGAATACATATGGCAAAAACAAGTATTTTGACTAGGGAGCTAGCAATAATTTTTCAATGGCAGACAAAATCAAGAAAATTAATTCTCAAAGGAAGCCTCTCTCTCAAAATACCATAACCATTTGTGGTCACAAAATGGACTTTCTTCATTAAATTAGTTGTGACACTCTCCAGGCTGGTGACCTAAAAAAGAGGTGTACTATTTTTTTAAATGGGTGTTTCATTCATTTAACATATGTTAGACATTCTTGCTTGTGTTTATTTTACTAATTATAATTTCTTTGAACTTTGCCCTGAGGTAGTTTGAATGTGAAGGCCAAAATTTGAAACTTTTAATGAAATAAATCAATGTCCTTAGGAATATAATATTTTCCTGGAAGAATGAATAAGTTTCCCAAAATAACTCAATCATAAGTAATAACTTTTATGTTGAGGTAATCAGCAGTAATTTTAAATAATTTAGCACATGAAACAAGCCCATATATACATATAAACACATTTGATATGTACATAAACATACATACACATGAATTCAACAAATATTTTTGAGTGCCTAATATAACATAGAAATTGGAACTATAGCAGTGAAAAACTTAATGTTTCACTCTCATCAACCTTATATTATAGCGGGGATATATAGGAAGAAAATTTCAGTAAGCAATATACACTGGGAAAATAACAGGGAAAAGGTTGGGAAAGGAGATAAATGGCAAAACTCATTCAGGTCCAAGTTCCTTCATGACATAGCTCTTGCTTCCCCTCTAGTCACAGGTGTGCTCACTCATAATTCTTAGAAATAAACTGTTCTCTTTTTCTAACCAACTCAACTTTTGCCTCAAACATATATTATTGCATTCTTCCATATCTACATACAGATTATTTCTTATCTCTGGAATGTCCATCCTTGTAAAACTCAAGTTTTACATATAAAACTCAGGTTTTCTTCCACTTCTGGTCACAAGAACGATCCTGGACTTTCCCTCCAACCAAAAATATACAAGGCAGCTATTTTTAGGCATTGGATAACACATGATGTGATCCTAAAGAAAAGAGAAATATGCAGTGGCCCCCAGAATCATCGCAAATTTCTGCTTGGAGGCATTTTACTAGCAGAGGGAGAAGGAGCTGAGAGAAATGGAGAGATCAGAATTCAATGCTGTTAAAGTGAAATGGCTGGCAATTTGGGTGCAGGATTCCTGAGAAAAAGGCTAAAGGGAAATGACCTCAGATGGAAATTTAGAGCCACAGAAGTAATAAGTGGCATCAATCAAAAATAACAAATATAGCATTGCTCAACATCTGACCTATTCTATATTTACTTCTTTTCTGCCCTTACAATGCACATCAACTCTGTAAAGGCAGAGACTTTTTGCCTCTTTTGTTCATGCTATATCCTTAACATAAGAGCAGCTGATACACCATAAGTGTTCAATAAGTATTTACTGAATGACTAAGTGAATCTCACATAACTGGAAGTCTCAGGATAGGGAAAGCTGGAGGACAATTAAAAATATAATTCCAACTAAGTCATTTTATGATTTTTTCAGGTCAATTCCTGCGCACGTATCACTTTGTTCTCAAGCTGTCCTTTTTTGTGGCTAAAACATGATTGCTAATAGCCTCCGGTACAGAATTTCTCCTTGTCTTTTTGCAGTAGAATAGAGAAAAAGCCACTCTTCCATTTCTGGAATAAAATGTCTCTCTTCCAGTATCTTTGGCCATTATGTCAAGGGTCAACCCATAGAATAAAAATAACTATTGGTGGAATGCCATGCACTAATTGGATTAAGATTGAGTTCCTGAATTATTCATTGGTTTGGGTTTGGAATGGGATTAGAGGATTAGTTTAGGCTCATCAGGATTAACATCCTGAGCTAGAAATGGACTCAACTTTTCTTGAATCATACAGGTTGCATGGTGGAAGACCTGGAAACCTGAAAACTCTCAGGTTCCTTACAAAGGTGTGAGGAGACAATGAGTGCTGTGTAGGTAAACCAGTATGTCCAGTAAACATATTTTTATTACACACAGCCTTCAGAGGTTTTATTCTTAGTAGTGCAACAAACATCAAAATAAAATATTCTATGAAGATAAGTTTTTTTGTATTGCATCAGAAAGGAGCTGTTTAAAATGAAAAATATGTGAAGAAGATTTGGGGAACTTTTATTGACCTATCAGGAACATACTGGGAAACAAGAACTAGATCTCAGTTTGTTTGTTTAGCATTGTATCCATAGTTCTGTACACAGTTCTTAGCAGAAAGAAGATGTTCAATTAATACTTAATGAATGATGAATGAATTTAGGCACTTGTTTTTGTACAGAGAAAACCAAAAGTTATAGAAATGCACCTGTTTTCAGGTAAGATTTTTATCCTCAATTATTCCAGTTATGCCTCTGAGGTAAGATTTATCAGAATAATTCTAGAGGAAACAACAACAAAAAAAGACTAGGGGATTAAAGTCCATCATCTTGCTACATAGTGTTTTAGTTGTCCTATCTGTTGTTTGTTTTTCCTCTTTTTCTGCTTTTTTTGAGCTAACTGAACATTTTATATCCCTCCATTTTTATCTCCACGATTAATATACTATTTATATATTTGTTTCATATTTAAGTGATTGATCTATGGTTGATACACATTTTAGTTAATCAGAATCCTATTTTAAACAACATTATACATTATTTTACAAGTAGTATAAGAAACTTATAACTGTGTATTCCCAATTCCTCTCTCCCACCCTTTGGGCTATTTTTGTCATAGAATTTACTTTATACCTGTTGTAATCACACAATACATTGCTGTTACTTTTCCTTTTGACAGTCAGTTACCTTTTAGAGTAATTTTAAACATTAATTCGCTTTAATTTATTCCATTCCCAGTGTTATTCATTTCTTGGTAAAGATTCAGATTTCAGTTTGATATCATATTCCTTCTACCCGATAAACATCCTTTAACAATTCTTGTAGTATAGATCTGCTTGCAATGAATTTTCTGTTTTTGTTTGTCTTAGATAACCTTATTTATACCTCATTTTTGAAAGATATTTTTGCTGAGTAGAGAATTATGGAAGGACGGTATTTTTTTTTCTTTATAGTTTCCAATGAGAAATACATTTGTTTTTCTGATTGTAATGCAACAGCTTCAAGGATTTTCTCTTTTGTTTTCAGCATTTTTAATATGATATGCCTAGGTGTGTTTATCCACTCTCCAACCCATGGGGAGATTATTTATCCTGTTTGTTGTTTTTTGAGCTTCCTTGTTATGATTAATCACAGAAAATTCTTGGCTATTTTTTTTCCCAAACATTTCTTCTGTCTCATTCTGTCCTGATTCTTCTTCTAGGATTCCAGTTAGATAATTGCTAGATTTTTTTGATATTGTTTCTCAGCTATTGAATGCTTTATTTTGCATTACTGTTTGTTCATCTGTTTTTCCCACTTCTTTTTTTTTCTCTTTGTGTTTCAGTTTGGATAATTTCTATTGACCTATCATCAAGTTTACTGGTTTTCCCACTGTGCTGGTTACTACTAAGCCAATCAAAGACAACCTTTATAGTTACAGTATTACTTTATAATTATACTATTCTATGCTATTCATTTCTAGCATTTACATTTGATTCTTCCATATACACTCCTTCTCTCTGATGAAACTACATAGCCATTTAGTCTTGCTTGTTGTCCACATTTTTCATTAGTGTGTAATATATTAATCATAGTAATTTAAAATTCTTTATTAGATAGTGACATATCTGAGTCTGATGTTTCTATTGATTGTGTTGTCTCTTGCAGTGTGTGTGTGTGTGTGTGTGTGTGTGTGTTGAATTGTAACATCCTTTATAATTTTTTTTTTTTTTTTTGGTAGAGAGCCAAACACCTTGTGTAGGAAAGTAGAGACTCAGTTAAGTAGTTTTTATGCTTGTAAATAGGCATACCTTTCTTTCTGCTAGGTTTTCATTGTGAACGTTTGTGTCAGTCTAGCCAGGAGTGAGTCCATTTTGAAACGGTTGTTGCTGTGTTTGCCTTTAAGGACCACGGTTTCCAAATTTCTCTAGCAATACATTGTTCTAAAAGTGGAGGCTGGCTTCTCAAAGGTTTTTTCCTGCAGTTTTTACTCCGCCCTCACCATTCTATCTTTCCTTTTGTGCTGTAGCACAGAGACTGTCAATCCTTTGCAGCTTACCCAGTAGTACTTCGTTATCACTTAGACTTGGTACTTTTTAGCCTGGTGGCATGAAAAATGAGGGAAGAATTAGTCTCTGGGACATTGCTTTCAAAGTGTTCCTGCTCTTCCTCTAGCTGTAGTTCTTGCTAAAAATATACCCTGACCTTTCTCTAGGTCTAGAGGTGTTTTCCTTGTTCCCTCCATCACGTGCAAAGGGATTTTATCAGTACCCTAAGAAAAACAGGTTGTGTTGCCTCTCTCTGTAGATTAAGGTTTTTGTTCCATAAAGGACATAGGTGAGAAAATTGGAGGGGGTGGGGGACATGAGAAAGTGGTCCGTGGCCCAGTGTCTGCTTTCCTTCTTAGTTCTATATGAAGGAAGCTGTCTCCTGAGCCTCCCCCATTTTCCCTTTTAGCACCAGCTGGATTTCATGAAGAAAAAGGCAGCTAGAGTGTCAGTCTCTCTTCCCCATATCTGTGGTCCCCAAAAGCTTCACCTTCTCCCACCAGTCTGCACTATGCATAATTTAAGAGTTAATCTAGCAAAATTCTTAGTGGTGTCCAGTGACATTCGCTTTAGGTAAGCACATGCTTTCATCCTGTCTCCTCCTGTAGACACCTGTCTCTCCCCAGTTTTCTTTTTAGTTGTTGATCTTAGCTTTTTGATGCGTTCAAGAAAAACTGTGAATTTGCAATTTGTCCAGGTTTTTAATTTCTGTAAGTGTAGAAACAGTGTTCCTAACTTTCCTCATCCTGGAGCAGAAACCAGATATCAACAAGACTACAGAGGAAAAATTAAAAATAAAAAATAAAAAATTACAAAATGTGCTTGACGCATGATTTCTTTAGGAATCAATGATTCTCTTTACTTGTTGTGAAATTAGTAACCTGCTACAAATGAAAGTGAGGACTCCACTATAAATATATTGAGTTAATTGATAAGTCCCATAAAGTGACACTCCAATTAAAAAATTTCTCTTCCCGATGCTGTATATCTCACCTAGGCTGTAATTTCTGCAAAAATATTTTAGTTTAAATAAAACATGCTGCTCATGCTTTATGTTATTGACATTATTTGGTATGATCTCTTCTGAAAAAAATTGAAAATCTCTAGGAATTGTTGCAGAGGTTGAATTGAAAGCGTTCTAAAATGGCATACGTTTCAACTTTTTAAATGTAGTGGCTGGTTAGGGTCTACCTGGATCTTCTACCTCAAAATACTAACTTTGTTTTTCTGCATGGTCAAATCAAATGGGCTCTAAGAGAGAGGGGACAAACTGAGTATGAAGACTATGTTAGGTTGTTATGGCAAGAGAGTAATGTGACGAGAGATTAATGTAACCAAATGGGTGGGTCAAAGTAGTAAAAACACAGAAAAGACAGAAACAAGTTAAGATGTGGCATAGGTGGTTGTTATAGAGACTTTTGGTGACAACTTATTGCTTTTTATGTATAACTTACTTCCTCCTGCTGTCCTTAGACACTGTTTTGTATTAGCCAATATTGGATAGCTGATGTATCTGAGAAGAAAATGTGATTCTTTTGAACCTGGAAAAATAAAAAATATTTGATCATGGTGAGGCAAAAGAAAAAGAAAAAGAAAAATGAGTAGTTTTCTTAGGCTCAGGACCTGGCAAACAATTGTGGACCCATAAGCATTTCTGAAATATATCGCCCAATCAACCTAAGGTTCAGACTACATGTGTAGAAAATACTATGCCATATATATACTGCAAAGTCTTATATTTTGAAGTCTTATGTCTTTAAAAAAAGAGAGAAAATTTCAAAAGCAACTTGGAGTTTTTGCTTCCTGAGTCTTGTTTAAAAGAAAAACACATAAGGAAAAAAATAAATTAAAAGTCGGTTTTTAAATATTATTATGGCATCCCTCTTTCCTTTGGCATAAGCAACCATAACTTTGTGTTCACAGACAGAGCTAAAGTTCCTGGTTTGTTAATGGAAAAATAGGCCGCCACTCAAACTTGCATAAAAGACCTAACTTGATTTTCAAAGTTTAGTGAAAGGTTATGGGATGCACTAGAATGTTTCTGATTTAGCCAAGAGGTTCTTAGTACAGTGCATCACATGTTAGAGAGAATATGGCAGGATATACTTAGAAACAGTATTTAAATTCAAGGGGTTGGAAACTATTTACCCTCAAAATTCAAAGGGAACATCAGGTCTACCTATATTCAAATGCAGTCCACTGATCAACCTTACCAGAAATACCTGAAAAAGACACTTAAAACTTCAGGGAATTTTGACCTTATCTTTGAGATAGGATTCAGTATACATTTTGTGATTGTCTAGAAAGTACCTCTCAGTTTGTCTTAACCAGAATTTAAGACAACTATCTCCAGGTCAACCTATGTTCTTTCTAATTTCGATGTATAATTTTAAATTACTAAGCTTTAATCATGTAAGTTAGTTATACAGTGGTAATACAACGTTTAATGTTTTAGAAAAAAAAAAACAAAAAACTCCAAAACAACAACAACAACAAAAAAAACATTTCTGGCTTCTTGCTATACAATTCACCCAAAAAGAAGTGAGCTTCTGTTCTGTCACTAATTTGTAAAATCACCATCTAGTGGCAAATCCCTCCCATTGCAAGCACACAGTCCCTAGAGCCCAAGGATTTCTAAAGATAAATGATGATGCAAATTCATTTCAGACACGAAATGTGGCAGTGTGATTTTGGCCATATCAGGCAACATTGCACAAGTGGTTATATTCCTCCTAGATATATAAATCATGAACTAATAGCTGGGAAAAGAGAAGAGGACACATGCTACATAATTAAATTAAGTAGTTAAATGACAGGAAACAGATTGTATGTTTCATTTTCTTTTCATTTTATCCCATTCACATTGACAAAGTGTCAAACTTCTACTTTCATGAAGAGAAATTTCACGGAACAGCCATAAGGAAGCAGGAGTGAATGCTAGGAATAAGGGTTAAAACTCTGCACAGATTTTCATTAATTGGTTTCACAAATTCCTCTTACCTCTTCTGAACTGGGCAGAGAGAGTTCTCCTGGAATCCACTCCACACCTATTCCTTCTCTTTACTGCCATTTCATTAAACCATCTTGGAATCTTCCTGAATAACAGAAAAGTATCCTGTGAAAGTAATGTCTGCCTCCCAACCCCACTCCCATCTCTGCAGTGTAAGCTGCTTGCTTCAGCTAATTTTGAGATGCTCCTATGGATTTTAGGCCAGTTGGTTTATAGCTGGACTCAGCAATCACCTACATGACAGGTTGGGAGAAAGTAAGGATATTATTTCCTGACCAAAATTAGCACTCACATTAAGATTCTTTTGTTCCTGAAATTACATTAGTAGGGATTAACTCCCATAAATTAATGTCTCATGCTTTCTTGGAATCTCTTATTTCTGAATTCATCTAAGAGGTTATCAATAATAAGACAGCATTATTTTATGTACAACTGAAGGAGAAAAATACTGACAATTTATTCATGACAAGTCAATTGCAAGATTTAGCCTAATTTCAAAGGGGTTGAATTACATTTTTTAAAAATATGTTCATATCCTTGAAATATAGTAAATGAAAATTCTGGTAATGCGAGAGAGAGTTGGGAGTGAAGACTATGATACTATTAACTCCGCATTTAGGCACTGATGTCAACCAGGTTAAGCAGAGCCCTAAGGAAATGGAACACAGGATAGTCATGTTTTGATAGAAGAGGAGGAGGAGACTGACAAACTCCAACAGCTTCCTAAGGTTGACTAAGCCCAGCTTTATTTAGACCATACAATCTCTTTAGAACAACTCCTTTTAGCAATGTTTATTTAAAGAGGTCACTATTTGAAGTTAGCATACTGAATTCCATAGCTGTTGACCCTTTGGAAAAATAACTGACTCTGAGAAAGGTTAAGAAAGGTGGGAAAAGCATATGAATAAAACCTTTTCAAGCTAGAAAGAGGTCAAAGTAGAGCATGATCAAAGACACAGACGAAATGCAGATAAAGGTGAAATAATGAGCACCGGAGACACCAATAAAAAGAGAAATGCTTTTTTAAGTGGCTAGGTGCGGCTGCACCAGCAGTCTGAGCTCTCAGACATACTGTGGGAAGGGCTTACTCAATCCAGGTCTTACACAGCAGCAGTAAAGAAAACAAAGAAGAAAGCAGATGCTGAGTTTTCATTCTAGAACCAGCTGACTTACATTGCATATCAGAGCTCAGAGAAGAGTTTCAGAGACAGACTCCTTTTTTCTTCTCGAACTGCATATTAAATTTTACAGTAACACTACTATCTTTTTTAACTCAGAGAGTAAAATAAAAGTAACCTAGAAATCCTTCCCACCTTGAAAAAAAATCTATAAACTGAATTGATGCTAAAGGCTTACCAGGATGTTACTGAGGATGTATTTCAAAGGAGTAACTATGTTTAATACTAGGAGAATTATACAGTGTCTACTCAATATTGTTTGAAAGATTAGGAAAATAATTTATTCCTTGAGTTTTTCTTCGGGGGTCTGAAATTTATCATTAAATAAGAATTTCTTTGTGTTTTCATGTGTGTGTGTGCAATTTCAAAATTCTAAGACAAAAATGAGATAGAGTGTTAACATGTTATGCCATATTACATAGTAGGTTTTCTTCATTTAATAAAGCTGCTAAGAAACTTGAAAATTGTGTAGCATAATCACACCCTGTACGATGGACCTTGGAGGTAATAGTTACAGGGAGAAGGAGGAGTACCCTGACAAACTGAAATTTTAGAACTTAAAGTATGCTAGATGCTCTGCTAAGTATTTTACATACATTTCCTAAATTCTCATAAGAATACTGTTAAGTAGATATTGTTATCATCCTAATTTTATATAAGGAGATGTTGAGTCTCAAAGAGGTTAAGTAACTTGCTTAATACAATATAGCTTGTTAGAGGAGAAACTGGGTCCACTGAGGTCAGCTTACCTCAAATCACTATGAAAGTACACTTAGATACATAGGAAGGAAAAAGCAAAACAAAACTGAACCAATGGTTAAGAAGACACCAAATCAACTTTTTATACATCAGAATATTTTCCCAGAGTAGGCCATAAAGTTGTAACATTTGTTGGTCAATAAAATAGCTTGGATTTTCCTGATTAAATTTACATTTGTCAAATATTTATGGTAGGATAGGTTAAATCACATTTATTTAATTTAATGCTCAAAATAACCATGTAATATTGATATTTTAATAATCTCCATCTCAAGTTCATATAGTTGATACACAATAGAGCCAGCACTGTAACCCACTTCTTTTGATTTCAGGTTCAGGACTTCTTTCAATAAACTGTAACACCTCAAGTATACATTTCACCCAAGAACTTTTAAAGACTTTAAGACCTCTCAAAATATTTGCTTCTAATAATGAATAAAGCAAGAATTTCTACCTTTCCTATCCCCACTCTGCTTTAGAGTGTCACAAAGCACATTTTCTTGTCAAAAGTCACTTATGACTATAATTTTAAAAATTCAAATTCCTGTGGAGTAAATTACTTTTATCTGGACTAGACTTGATCTAAAGTTGATGGCCAGAAATCACTGTATCACCACCATAAATATTACGATTATTAACAAGATGAAGTTTTCTTTTGGAGAATAAGATATGTCAGAGAGTTACAGACAACATTAATAAGCTGCAAGAAACATGAGTTAAGCGCACAGAGACAGAATATGTCATCCAACAAATTTCTTCACGTATTCACCAATATTTACTGACCATCCCATGTGCAACTTCCTATTCTAGGTGCTAGGAATACAGAAATAAACAAAATTGACAACTGCTGCCCTCATGGAGCTTATATCAAGTAGAGAGGGACAGACAATAATTAGATAACAAATAAAATATATTACATGTTACATAGTGATAAGTAGTGTAACAAAATAGAAGTGGGAAAAATTTTTTTCTATAAAAGGACAAAGAGTAAATATTTTAGGCTTTGTGAGCCAGACAGTCTCAGTCAGAACTATTCAACTCTCCCATTGTAGTACAAACGCAACTTTAGACAACATGTAAATAAATGGGAGTGGCTGTGTTCTAATCTAACTTTACAAATTCATAGAGAGAGTCATGTGGGTATCTGAGGGAAAAGATATCCATGTGGAGAAAACAGGAAGTATAAAGACACTGAAACAGGGGCTTGCCTGGCATGTTCAGAGATCCATGAATAGGCCAGTGTTGTTTGCAGCGTAGAGTGGACTGGTGTGAGCAGGCATGGAACAGGAGACATGGTCAGATATGTAGGGCCTTATAGAGTAGAGTCAAAAAACAGATTTTATTCTGTGTGAAACAGGAAGTCATGGGACGGTTTTGAGAAGAGGAGTGTCACGGTATGTTCTTTGTTTTACAATGATTCCTCTGTCTCCTGCATGAATAGACTGAAGGGAGACAAGAGCAAAAGGAATGATTAGACAGTGATTGCAGTAATATGTGAGAGGAGATGTTTTGAATCAGAGAGGGTGTGGTATAGGTGATGAAAAATGGTTGAGTTGTAAATGGATTTGGAAGGCATCGCTGATGTGTAACGTGAGAAAAAGAGAAGTTAGGAATGAGACTTTGGGCTTCAAGGACTGGGATGGAGAAGACTATGAGATGCATATGATTTTATGTATTTATTTGTTTGTTTATATATTTATTTATTTAGAGGCGGCACATACATTATCAGTTGCTCATTTTTAAACACATAAAATATTGGAAATATCAAGTCTAAGATATCTATTAATACATATGGAATACAAATTTAAATGGAGTCATGATGAAGCATCACAGTGGGCCTTTTGAATTAAGGCATACAGTAAACATGATGTTGGCATTGCAATTTAATAGATATGCAAGCATAGACTATAAATTAATTTCTCTATGCCTTTATATTCTCAATCATAAAATAGAAATAATAGTATCAATCATGTGAGTTGTGGGGAATAAAGAAAATACTGAACAAAAAACATTTAACACAATGCCTGGCAAGTGGTAAATGTTAAAAAAAATTTGATGTTATTATTGTCAATTATGGAGAAAAGTAAGTACGCTTCAAATCTATTGCCTTTAATGTATTAAAAATAACACTGTTTTTAAGGTATCCAGGAACATGTAGCCTGCATTGTATTAACTTTGGCTCTACAAAAATTATGATATAAGAGTTTATTCAGCCTCCAAAACATTAAGAACTCCTGCATTTTCCTCACTGAAAATTCACCCTCTGAATAGACCTGGAATTACTTTTGTTTGTTTGTTTTTCTTTTTGTTTCCTTTTTTTTTTAGATGTGGGTGGATTATTGCTAATTGCTAGTAAAAAAAAAAATAGGAAGAAAAAAGAGAAGTAAAGAAGGAGGAAAGGAAGGGAAGAAATTTACAGTGAACAAGAAGCAGGTTTCTGAGTGTTAGTATTCCTAAAGCCTAAAGAATACCTTGTGTATACATTTATTTTAACAGAAGTTTCTTCTCCTTCTCTATCCTCTCTCACAGACACATCATGTATCAGTTTGCAATTTGCATCCTGGGTGATAAACCATGAGAAATAGAATGACTTATTTTTCAATGCAAGCACAGTCTCCTCAGTGGTTTAATTACTTGATAAAACAGAAAAATATACTCAAGTTTCTTCTCATAGCATATTTCAATATTTGAGTTGCCATACATTAGAAAATAACAGTGGAGTTATTTTCATTTATAAACTCTGAATTTTGGTATAAAGCATCATTTAGGTCCCTAATGCATATTATTTGTGTTGAGGTTCACTCATTCAAAGGACTTTCAAGGACAAAAACATGGAATCTGAAAGTAAATCACATAGGCATTTGCTGAAAAGTGCAGTTGTTTCCCAGTTTTACATGGTCCAGGGTTTTCTCTGAAAGGTAGAATGCCTTTGATATAAATACTACTAAAGAGATGTCAGAATATCAATATTCACACATGATTGGCTTAGTCATATTAAAATACTAGTTTACCTTTAATATCTCCAAACAAACAAACAAACAGAAAAAAAGAAATTGTTGGCAAACAGTGCAGAGATAGTATAGATTAAATTTTTCGGAAAGGTGGGATTCTAAGTGTACTCTCTGACCACAGTGTTTTGAAATTGGAGAGCAACTGCAAAAAGAATGTTGAAAAACCCACAAACACACAGAGATTAAATAACATGCTACTGCAATCATAGTATATTACCTGTATATACTATGATTGCAATAAATGTTTTTTTAAAAAATCATGCTAGTAAAGAATGACTGGGTCAAAGAAGAAATAAAAGGAGAAATCAAAAGAAACAAATAAGAATAAAAATACATTGTATCAAAATTATTGGGATGTGGCAAAAGCAGTTTTAAGAGGGAAATTTATATCATTACAGGCTTATCTCAAGAAATAAGAAAAATCCCAAATAATCAATCTAACATTCATCTTAAAGAACTAGGAGGGAAAACAAACAAACAAACAAAAAACAAAACAAATGGAATCCAAAGTCAGCAGAAGGGAGGGAATAATAAAAATTAGAGCAGAACTAAATTAAATAGAGAACAAAAAGACAATAGAAAAAATGAATGCAACAGAGTGCTGGTCTTTGAAAAGATTAATAAAATTGACAAACTCTTGGCTAGATTCACTAAGGAAAAAAGAGAAAAGATACAAATAAACAAAATCAGATAAACAAACGGACAAACAAAAGATACAAATAAACAAAATCAGAAATGAAAGAGAAGTTACAACAGATACCACAGAAATACAAAGGGCCATACAAGAATACTATGAAGGTCTATATGCCACCAAATTCAATAACCGAGAAGAAATGGATAAGTTCTTAGAAATATATAACCTTCCTAGACTGAATCATGAAGAACTGGAAAATCTAAATAGGCTAATCAACAGCAAGGAAATTCAATCATCCAAAACCTGGTGAAAAGCAAAAGTCCAGGACTAGATGGCTTCACTGGTGAGTTTTACCCAGCATTCAAAGATGATTTAAAACCTGTCCTCCTCAGATCTTCCAAAAAATTTAAGAGGCAATACCTCCTATTTTATGAAGTCAACATTACCCTGATACCAAAACCTGGTAGGGAAAACACAAAAAAAGAAAATTACAGACCAATATCTCTGATGAATACAGATGCAAAACCCCTAAACAAAATACTAGCAAATCAAATACAACAATACATTAAAAAGATTGTACATCATGATCAAGTGGGTTTTATTCCAGTGGCACAAGATGGCGCAACATATGCAAATTGATCAATGTGATTCGCCATATAAACAAAAGAAAGGATAAAAATCATAATTATATCAATAGATACAGAAAAAACATCTGACAAGATATAACATCCATTTATGATAAAAACATTTAATAAAAGAGGTATAGAAAGAAAGTACTTCAACATAATAAAGTCCATATACTATAAACCTTCAGCTAGTAGCACACTTAATGGTGAAAAAATAGAAATTTTCCTCTAAAATCAGGAACAAGACAGGGATGTCCCTTATCACCACTATTATTCAACACAGCATTGGAAGTCCTAGCCAGAGCAATCAGGGAAGAGAAAGAAATAAAAGGTATCCAATTTGGGAATGAAGAAGTTAAATTGTCACTTTTTGCAGATGACGTGATTCTTTACATAGAAAACCCTAAAGACTCCACCAAAAATCTATTAAAAACAATAAACAAATACAGTAAAATTTCAGCATACAAAAATCAATGTACAAAAATCAATTGCATTTCTATACACTAACAATGAAATTTCAGAGAAAAAGTGAGCAAAAACAAACATACAATTCCTTTTGCAATTGCCATAAAAAGTAAAATACGTAAGAATAAACTTAACAAAGAATGTGAAGTACCTATATGCTAAAAACTATAAGACATTATTAAAAGAAATTGAAGAAGACACAAAGAAATAGAAACATATTCCATATTTATGGGTTGGAAGAATCAACTTAGTTAAAATGGCTATATTACCGAAAGCAATATACAGATTCAATGCAATCCCCATCAAAATCCCAATGGCATTTTTAAAGAAATAGAACAAAAATAATCAGATTTGTATGAAATCATAAATGATCCAGAATAGCCAAAGCAATCCTAAGAAAAAAAGAAAAGGCCAGAGATATCACACTCCCTGACTTCAATTTATACTAAAAAGTAACAATAATCAAAACAGCATGGTACTAGCAGAAAAACAGACACACAGACTAATGAAATAGAATTGAAAACTTAGAAATAAACTACCATAAATATGGAGAGAGAATTTTTTTTTTTTTTTTTTAAAGATTTTATTGGGGAAGGGGAACAGGACTTTATTGGGGAACAGTGTGTACTTCCAGGCCTGTTTTCTAAGTCAAGTTGTTGTCCTTTCAATCTTAGTTGTGGAGGGTGCCGTTCAGCTTCAAGTTGTTGTCTTTTTCAGTCTTAGTTGTGTTGGGCGCAGCTCAGCTCCAGGTCCAGTTGCCATTGCTAGTTGTAGGGGGCACAGTCCACCATCCCTTGCGGGAGTTGAACCGGCAACCTTATGGTTGAGAGGAGGCACTCCAACCAACTGAGCCATCCGCGAGCTCAGCGGCAGCTCAGCTCAAGGTGCCTGTTCAATCTTAGTTGCAGGGGGCGGAGCCCACCATCCCTTGAGAGACTTGAGGAATCGAACTGGCAACCTTGTGGTTGAGAGCCCGTGCTCCAACCAACTGAGCCATCTGGGAGGCAGCTCAGCTCAAAGAGCCGTGTTCAATCTTAGTTGCAGGGAGCGGAGCCCACCGTCCCTTGGCGGGATCCCTTGGGGAGGAATCGAACTGGCAACCTTGTGGTGGAGAGCCCACTGGCCCATGTGGGAATCGAACCGGCAGCCTTCGGAGTCAGGAGCATGGAGCTCTAACCGCCTGAGCCACCGGGCCGGCACCTGGAGAGAGAATTTTTGACTAAGGAGCCAAAAACATATAATGAAGAGGAAAAAAAAAAAAAAAAAAAAAAAAAAAAAAAAAAAAAAAAAAAAAAAAAAAACCTCTGCAGAAAACGATGCTGGGAAAATTGAACAATTGTAAAAGAATGAAATTAGACTTCTAGCTGTTACCATATACCAAAATTAACTGAAAATGGATCAAAGACCTAAACATAAGACCTGAAACAATAAACTGCATAGAAGAAAGCATAGGTACTAAACATATGGACCTTGGGTTCAAAGAGGATTTTTATGATTTGATCTCAAAGGCAAGAAAAGTAAAAGCTAAAATAAATGAATGGGACTAAATCCAACTAAAAACTTCTGCACAGCAAAGAGACAACCAACAAAATGGGAGAAACTATCTTTGAAAAGAACGCCTCTGTTAAGGGGTTAATATTCAAAATATATGAGGAACTCATACAATTCAACAACAACAACAACAAAATAAACAGTCTCATTAAAAAATGGGCAGAGGACATGAACAGAAACTTCTCCCATCAAGACATACAAATGACCAACAGATATATGAAAAAATGCTCAACTTCACTATTAGAGAAACGCAAATCAAAACCACAACGTGATATCACCTCACACCTGTTAGAATGCCTATCATAAACAAGACAAATAATAACAAATGTTGGAGAGGCTGTGGAGGAAAAAGGAACCCTCATACACTGTTGGTGGAAATGTGGATTTGTGCAGCTGCTATGGAAGACAGTGTGGAAGTTCCTCAAAAAATTACGAATAGAATTACCATATGACCCAGCAATCCCTCTCCTGGATATCTACCCAAAAAATCTGAAAACATTTATCCATAGAGATATATGTACCCCGATGTTCATAGCAGCATTATTTATGGTGGCCAAGACTTGGAAACAACCAGTGTCTTTCGATAGATGATTGAATAAAGAAGATATGGTACATATATACAATGGAATATTACTCAGCCATAAGAAAAGTTCAAATACTGCCATTTGTGACAGCATGAATAGTTCTTGAGATTATCATGCTAAGCAAAATATGTCAGACAGAAAAAGTCGAGAACCATATAGTTTCACTCATATGCGGGATATGAAAATGAAAGCAACAAATGAACAAGACAAACAAAGAAACAAAAACTCATAGACATAGACAATAGTTTAGCAGTTCTCAGAGGGTAGGCAGGCAAGGAAGGGTGGTAGAAGAGGGAAAAGGGGGTCAAATATATGTTGATGGGAGAACTGTATCTGGGTGGTGTAATACATAGATGATGTATTATAGAAATGTACACTCGGAACCTATAATTTTACTAACTAATGTCACACCAGTAAATTTAATAAAAAAATAAATAAAGTGCTGGGATTCTGAGTGATGTTGGTTTGAATTGCAGCTTCATGACTCACAATATAACATTTGAAAGTTATTTAACTTCTCAAAGCCTTAGTCTTCCTATTTTTCAAATAATTATAACAGCACCTTAAAATTGAATGTAAGGATTAAATAAAGAAAGTTAAATCCCTTGTACAAAGTATTATTCTTTTATGTTGAATGCAAATTCATCTTATTGAAAGAAATAACTATCACTATTCTTATTTAAGGAATATTGCAAACCAAAGTTTGGAAATTAAAACTAATAATTAAATTAATACCCATGTTTACTATGTATTTATTATAGCATTTTAAATAGTCAAGTTCTCATTTCTTCCCAAGAAAATATTTTAATATTGTTGTTTCTCAAACTCTAGTCTGTTGTTCATCCCCTCAAATAAAACTCTAAGAAATCACCATTTACTTATGCAGAGCAAAAATCTAATTCACTATTTCTAATCCTATGTGCATAGAAATTAGGGTCTATGAATACAGAGGGCCTCTGTAACCAGAATTGTTCACATAGATTTTAGAGATATAATTAAATACATTTACTTCTTACCAAGTTTTAAATGAATTAAAATCTCAATTGACATTGGTAGGGGGAGTGAACATAATGATGATACTAGTAAAAGGACTAAGGTAGGAATAAAAATGGGCGAACATAATTGCAAAGTCAGTAATTAGCCATTGTTTGCACATATTTTTCTACATTCACTTCCATGTGTTTTTATACTGGCCCATATTTGAATAGTTTATTAACTCAAGTCTCAATTTCTTTTTTTCCTTTAAAATATTAAAAAACAATGCTAGTGGAAATTTCATTTGTCACATAACTTAATTCTGGATTTTACTTTTGATTATAGCCAGGGTTCACTTTGATGTTTTCAAAATGAATTTCAAAGACCGTTTATTCAGTAAATTTTGAAAGTAGAAACATACTGAAACTTTTATCCCACTTGGTAAGCAGCCATCCTTTAGTTTTATCCAAGTTTTCCCATGAAAATGCCAATCGGGAATAAAACTGACAAATATATTCAATCAAAGATGGAAAGGTTTTTTTTTTTTTTTTTTTTTTTTTCCTCTTAAGTTGCAAATGGCCTCATTAAAATAAAAGCACCACCTTAGGGATTGCATAAAGCAGAGTATTGGTACCTAAATGGTATTTATGACCAGGCTAAATGTAAAGTGAATTAAAATTTAAAGGATTATAGTCAGGTAGGCCACAGACATCTGTAGAGAAATGTCCATTAAGAAGATGAAAGAACCAGTGGTCCCTGGTGACAGGCACATGTCAGGTTAGCGGTCAGCCATACCTATACACTTAGTGCCACAGCAAATGAGAAACACATTGCCCAAGGAGGAAAGTACTTAAGAGAGATTTATTTTAGACTAAGAAAAAAAATATCATGAAACTAACAGTTTAGAATTCATATCCATCATTGTCATCATACTAAAGTCCAAAAAACGGGGAAAATAAGATGTGGGCTGATAATAGATATTATCACATATGTGTTTATAGATACTGTATATACTCCAACCCATGACTGTATTTATAGAATCAATTGAAAGCATAATCTTTTAAGAGTATCATTACATCTATGGTGCTATAACCACAATGAGGTGCTGCTGTCCAGCTACAGATAAAAGCTGGGCTTAATTAAGAAAGAAAATGAAAGAATGAGAAAGAGAGAGAGGGAAAGAGGGGGAGAGAGAGAGAGAGAAAAGAGAGGGAGAGAGAGAGAAAAGAAAGTAGGAAGGAAGGAAACAGCGAGCAAGCCTCTAGGCTGCTAATACATCAAGGAATTCATTACTTTCATAATGTAAATGAGTCACAGAACCAGTCACTAGTTTTGTCATTTTCATGCCACGAGGCTGCCCTGTGCATGCAGCATATCGCTGTTGCATCTTCCTCCTTAAAATCAAGGATTCTTTTAAATGATCATCAAATGTTCTTTAGTGATGATTCATGGACATGGGAAATCTGGTCTTTTAATTAAAAAGCACTTACTTCTTCTCCCTTCTCTTCCTTTCCTTTCCCCCCTCTTCCCTCCCCTCCCCCCCTCTTTTTTCCTCCCCTCCCCTCCCACTCTATCTCTTTTCTAATAGGTGGGAAACACCTACCACTAGTGTCCAATAAAATACATTCAGGATACTGTCTTGAGAAATCAGCTTTTGCATTTGATATAGCCAAAGATGGCTGAAGTTCATTTCAGGCCTTTTCTGTCCTGTATTAATAATTAAAGCATAACTGTTTCCCACTCTGTTTCTAAGTACATTTCAGAGAGAACTGCATTTCCCTACTAAGTGTGCATGTCATATTCTCTTGGATTCATGACTTCCAACTCCATTTTTAAACTAATAAATTCTTGATAACTAATGATCCCCAGATGTACCCATTGCTAAGCTGAAGTCACCCTTAAATATGGACTTGTGTTTCTATAAATACTGAAAAAAAAACCAGTGTTTAACAATTTTGTTTTGTCTTGGAAGACAGTCTTTCATCACACATGATCTATTGATATTTCACTAGTTATCTCGAACACTGTTTGGGTGGTCTTCCGTATCTTTAAGATTAAATTGGTTCAAGGGTGACATTTTCCTAGTTACAGTTCTGTTCTCAGTCTATAGTCTTTTACTTCAATATACTTTCACGGTGGAAGCTATCTTTGAAACTGGAAATTAGAAGAGGGGGAGGATTTCTCTAAAATTATCATTTTCGCACCCCGGGATCTTCTGCTTTGCACTATACTTCCCAAACCTCCGCAGCCTTATCTCTAATCTTTATAAAATGTTCACCAACCACAACCTAGTATATCTGAGTGACAACTCAGTGCAACAGAAGGATATAGCTTAAAGAAGTGTGGTAAACACCATCTTTAAGATTAAATTTTGGACAAAAACATGCTAGATTTATTCAGGTGAGGTGGGGTAAATAAATAGATTAGCCATACATCAGTAATTTCAGGCATACAATTAGGGGCCTAATGAGAAACAAAATGGGCATAATCCACCAGGTGATAATAGGCAAAACAGAATGTACTCCAAGATAATCAAAGAACCAACAAAGCGGGGATAACGGGGTCACAGAAAAAAAAAAAAAAACAAAGCTGGTGCAATATTTATATATAATGCGTGAATTTCAAAAATATGGCATTTTATGATTCTAGAAAAATTATTCTGCCTCTTACTTGCATTCACATTTAAGTAGATGTTTCCTGGGACAGAGGCAATGATGCGATGACCTACTAGCTATACTCTCTGATAGAAATGCATGCTGTGGAACTCTTACCCTCCCTACCATCAACATGAATTTGACATCTGTGTCTTTTTTTTTTTTTAATTTATTGGGGTGACAATTGTTAGTAAAATTACATAGATTTCAGGTGTGCAATTCTGTATCACATCATCTATAAATTACATTGTGTGTTGACATCTGTGTCTTTACTACAGTACCTTGATCTCATCTCTGTTGGCTAGTTAGTATTAATTTGAATGACTGAGATAGTGGATAAATAAAATGTGTGGGTTTTCTTCCTTCATAATTCTGTATTGTAATATGTTTAAAGCAGCTTTAGGTTAAGCAAATAGCTAGTTCAGGTGGAAAAGCTAGGCAGTGATGGGAGTGATTTAACTGTCAGACTTTTTAATCACACCCCCTGCAGCGGGCTACTCCGTCTGGATGCAGAGCTATTCCTTCCAACTGATGCAGACCTAAAGACATGCTCAGATACTGCGTATGCCACCTTATTTCCTCTTAAACCAGTTACCTGTCCTCTCAATATATTCTCAGTAGTTTTGGTCCAAAACTCATTTTTATTAAATGTAAGTTTCCTGTGAAATATGAAAAAGAGAACTGAATGTATTTAGAAGTAAAGGAGACTATTCAATGTGTTTTGGCTATGTCAAATCATGTGTGTTTGATAGAGGATAATTTTCACACCACTCCTATCCCAGACTTGACTCTTCAGGTGGCCTCATTAGAGAGAAGTTAAATTTGGGTTAGCCTCAAATGGTATGGAGTTTGATTTCGGCTTGCCATCTCTAGAGATTATAATCTGAATTAAATAAATTGCTTGGCATCTATTTCTTTATCATTCCTCTGTTTAAAGTGTGTACTAAACTGAATGTAATGTTATACCTAAATAGAGTGGATAAAAAAGAAGGGACCTGCACTGTTAGTAAAAATAGTACAACCCACAAGCAACTAAGAGTCTGCTCTAATTTATGTCCTTACAATTTACCCAGAGGTTCAGACTTAGATGCTTACAGACTTGGAGAAAGGAGGGATTTCAAGAACGAGGGAGCGCTTCTCTGAAAATAAATGTCCTCACTAGGTCTTGAGAGAGTTCAGATTCAAGCTTAAGCTACGTAGTCTGAAACCTCAAGGGTGAGAGGTTTAAGGGGAGAGGAGTGATTGTCACGTTCAGGCCTTATATAGCCCATCATCATTGTCCTCTTTAAGAAATGACAGGCATTTTCTCTTGCCAAACAAGAAAGAATCGTTAGGAACAAAACTTATGTTCACACAATTCAGAATTTCAGCAAAACATTACTTTACCACTGTGATAAAAAACAATATAAAGAAAGATAGAGAATAATAAGAGAGGAAAAGAAGTCTCTTCAAGTGGTTATTATCTTGTGCCATATCAATGTTCTTAAGTACTGGACACTTCATTTTAGCTGAATGTGTATTAGAGAAAAATATTGTTCTCTATAGCATATCTCTGTGCATGAAACTATTGTTTAAAAATAGATGTGTAAAATAAAGGGCAATTATTTTTAAGATTGGGATGGGAGAATTAAACATGTTCTTAATGAAGATACTAATGGAATCTGCTCCTGAAAGACCAAAAAAATATATGCCATATTATTTTAACATGTTTTTCAGAAAGAAAATCTGAAAAAGTGTTAAAACAAAACAAGCAATGTGTGGAACTCAGTTATCCAAACACTTCTCTCTTAAGCTGTGAATTTGGATTGACTAGGGCGCGCCTAGACTTAGCCCCAAGGTTTGGGGTCCGTTTCCAGGCCAAAACCCAAGTTTCCAGTTCAGGGCTCCCGGATTCCATTAAGATTTCCCGCGAATCAGGTGGGGCTAATTCAGTCTTGAACAATCAATCACTCTCACTCCATTTTGTGAGTGGAAGTGATTGATGGTTCTCTGCTAGTCATGGCTGACCTAGACGTAGGAAGCAGACCTGAGCACGATGCCTCATGTATGAGTGGCTTATTTGGAATCAGTCAACTGCAGGAAACTCTCTTGTGTCTTCCTTGTTCCTTCCCTAGATAGACACATATTCCTCATGTCCTTCATATACATCCTCCTGTTTGTTTAAAACTATTGTTGCTCTGCCCTAACTCCTCACTCTCAGAAAACAGTTGTATGTCTGCACCCTTGTAATCATTTTTATAGCCCTTGATTATTTAGAACCACTTTTTTTCTACACATTCAATTATTTTTCTATTTGTTCTTCACGTTTTAGAATTCTATCTGCTAATTCATCAACTCCTCTTCTGTCGTCTAAAACCTGGGCTTCTGCAGTAGCTGTCCTTGCTCTTGTTTTTTCCACAGAATTATTAGAAGAAAAAGACAAGAAATATAATTTGAACTCCCTTTCTCTTCTTTGTGACATTGTTTTTGTTCTTGTTGTTGTTTGTTTTTAAGCATGGGGTAAGGGGCAGCTACATGGTTTTGTGAATTAGTATGTTTTGTTTGCCTTGTTCACAGCTGGTTATCTTTCATTCTTGGGAATATTCATGTTGCATTTCAGAGAACAGTGTACCATTTTGTAGATGTTATCATTATGGCCCTTTTGCCAATAATCACCACTGCTGTTACAGTCACTACAAGGAAATGCTCTCCCACTCATTTCTCTGATAAGCAGCTGCCTCATGTACTCATACATCCCATGGTCCACTAGCTGGACTGAGACATTTGCAGCAAGAATTTTCAAAGGGACACTAATAATGTGCACAGTTTTCAGAATTGTTATTTTCCCCCCAAACTCAGTGAAGTTGTAAAAACCCTTACAAAAAATGATTAGAGAAGTTGCAAAAATTCACATACAAACGCAAGGCAAAACTCAAAGCAGTTCTTTTCATTATTTTGGGGAAGAGAAAAAGGAAGGGACTGCTCTTCTTTCCTGTCTCATAGCAAATCATGATTCCGAAGCACAACCATCACATATATTTATGAAGTTATTGGCAGTTTCCTTTAAAAGAGAAAGGACAATTTCAATAACAGAGAAAAATAGCTAGTGATTATTGCATAGGTTACAAGTGAAAGGGCAATCATTATTTAGTTGGTAGTACATATCCATCTATGCATTCCAAATTAAGGATGCAAATGAATATATAGATTTACAAGATATAATTTGAGAAAGAGTTTTACAAAAATATATGCAATAGGTATATCTATCTATCTATCTATCTATCTATCTATCTATCTATCTATCTATATATATCTCTTTAAATAATATCTATATACATTCATAGATATAGATATAAAATAGGTAATATAAATTGATAGAATTCAGAAGAGCTAAATATTTTTTATTATTAAGAACATGAGAACAAATTTTTTTTTCTAAACATAGTTAAAGAGAGGTATTTTTCTTGAGGGACTCTTAAAATTTTGTGATTTTGTTTAAATCACAAATATAATACAAACAGTTTATGTTCTTTTGTAACATCTTTCCGCTTTTTTTTTTTTTTCTTTTCTTATCTGTTTCCTGCTAGGAAGTGAAGAAGACGGTAAATAACATAATAGCATGTTTAACAACAACAACAACCAAGTGTAAAGCGGTCCACATTCCATTTGGCGCTGTCAGTATATTCAGTAAGGGTTGGGCTGTTAGCCTGGTGGGCTCCCTGTGTTGGGGTGGAAGAACAGGCAGTGTTGACAAAGGGACAGCAGGCTTTTGCCAAGTGTCAGCATCATAAAGTTGGCCTCCCTCCTTGACTCAGAGCAGCAGGGGCCAATTCTCCTCTCCTCTGAGTGCAGCACACGTGAGGCTCACCCAAGAGGGAAGGACAACTTCGGTGTCTGTCATAGGGTGGAGCTGGCAGCCAACTCTGTGCAGTCATTCTACTCCCTCAAGGGCCCCAGTGCTGTCACAGAAGCAGCATTGTTTAAGCCATCGCTGATTCACAAAAACATTCCTTAACTGTCAGCCATGTCACCACCCTTAGATTGAGAGCCAGGCTCACCCTTTGGCCATGAGAACAAGAGAACTTGGAAGGGGGTAGAAAGGAAGCAAGATTTCATATCCTAAAGACTATGTTGTTAACTCCCTCTCAGATAGGAAAGGACATTGTTGCTAATTTTCCTATTGAGAAATAAAACATTTTAAAAAAAATTATAGCCCCTAAAGATACATGTGGCTTACAGCACAGGAAATGTCATGGTTTGTTACCAAATAAGAACTAAGGAATTATCCAGTTGTATTATTATTATTAGTAGTAGTAGTAGAGTATCTGCACATCAGAATGTATCAATGTTATTTGGTGAGATTATTGTTAAGCAAAGAATATGCTGGAGAGATATGATTGCTTTAATGATAGGGACAGGCAGATGCATATCAAATGTACATAAACATCTGAAAGCAGATAAGAAAATATTGGCCTTGTTTCAAATGAGATGGAAGCAAAGATAGGCAAGAATTATTTATCAGAAATGAAGTGGAAAAAGATCAGAGCCAGGTATGTAGAACCTCCAGGGTCTGTAGTTGCAAGCTAATGAACAGTAAAATTTTAGATGCAAGTTATCGAAATGTTACTGTACTTGATTAAATAAACAATTAATGAAAATATACACATATGAGACTTTAAAAGGTAAAGATGCTGTCCACCATTACTTACAAATAAAAAGTAAGTGAACATATTTTAAGGTTAATCCCCCCTATAATTGTGAAGCAAGATCAACTTTAAAACCAACTCTTATTTCTGTATTAATGGCCTTACAGCCAGATAATGGTGTGCTTTTTCAGCCCAGAGCATGAGAACAAATTTTCTGCATAGAATGCAAAATATCTAAGGGGCAAGTGGTCCTTAAATTTAGACATGACACTGCTGAATTGAACAAAATATCTCATGTTTATAAAATACGACCACAATGTCTTTTGATGTTGTAGTTGATAAATAGTTGATAATTAAGTTGGTGCCCCTTATAATATGTTTATTAGACCACAGTATATTGAATGTTTTATATATATATATATATATATATATATATATATATATATATGTGTGTGTGTGTGTGTGTGTGTGTGTATTTTTGTCTATCTCTTTAGTGTATATATGTGTGTATATATATGTATATATACACATTTATATATAATCTTACTTATATGTAAGAAACAGACAAAATTATTTTAAAATATTGAAAGCAGTTTCAACTTCTTAAAAGAACATTTTCGTTCAGCTTTGGGGAGAAATTATTTATTTCTGAGAAAAACATGAGTAAGCTCTTTAGTGACAGAACTATAAGGAGAGCACAGGCACATTATTCTTGAGAAAAACTGAAAGGACCACTGAAAATATATATATATATTTCTGGGACTATGCAATTGTACCTCTCTGCATCAAATGAGTGAATAGTTCCACTTCCAATCATTTTAGGAAAGCTCCACCTGAGAATAGGAAATAAGGACTTGAGAGGAAGACCTCAGACTGGAGTTGGAAGGAACTATTTTCCTCTTTCTGGAAGCTCACTGCTAGGGTTCGATCAACGGGAAGAGCAAGGCATTTCCATCTGCCTTGCCACTAGGAGATTGTCTAGAAAATAGGATCATCTCAAGGCTCTCAGTGTTACACTTCCTTCCATAAATTTTAAGCATTCAGGGAAGTCCACCTTGTTAAAGAGAAACTCTTCCCACCTTGGAACTGAGTAACAAAGGTGAAAACAGCACGTCTTCTCTTAAAACCAAATAGGTAGCACAATTCAGCATTTTCCAGAAGAGAGTTATCTCTGGAAGCTTCCTAGCAGCAAAATCAGCAGGGGGAGGGTGAAGAAGTACAGGATGTACATCATGACATTCTTCTATTCCTAATGTTAACTTGGCAGCTCCAGGAGATCTTATTCTGTTTTAAGCTCAATTGGTGGACTGCAATTCAATTCTGGCACTGACCATCAGGACTCACCAAAGATTCCATGAGTGAAGGGCTCTATCCCCCACAAGGCTTTCCTTACTGCGGAGCTCGGTCAGGATATTCCCACACCACCCACACTTCTGATCAACTGGATACAAAGTTAGGGGTTCCCATAACACCCTCAAGTTCAACAATTCACTAGAACGGCTCACATAAGTCATCAAGCTACTATAATTACATTGACAGACTTATTATAAAGGATACAACTCAGGAATAGCCAAGTGAAGAGACACATAGGGGCAAGGCATGGGAGGGTCCTAATCTCAAAATTTCCATTACTTCTCCTGTGGAATCAGGACCTATTCTCCCAGTGTATCAATGTATTTATGAATCAAGGAATGTCACTCAGCTTCAGTGTCCAAAGTTTTTATTGAGGTTTCATTACATAAGCATGATTGATTAAATCAATGACCGCATGACTGAACTCAATCTCTAGCCTCTCTGTCCTCTGGGGTCCCAGCTGGTTAAAAACCTCAACCCTGCAATCAGTGACCAGGCCCCAATCCTAAACTATCTATAGGTCCACTAAGAGTCACCTCATTACTGTAAACTCAGATGTGATCATGAATAACAAACATTTCTATCACTCAGGAAATTTCAAGGGTTGCAGAAGCTCCATGGCAGGAACTGAGGACAAAGACCAAATTCTTTATTATATAACATACCTCTCTGAGAAGTTGGTAGGGTGCTTGGTATGACTGTCTCTTAGTATTCAAATATAAGTCAGATCCATCAAATTTGGAGAGAAATATGACCATGTTCATAGTTACTGTATGGGGAGAATTCGAAAAATGGATACTGCTTAGAGAATAGAAGTTGTTTGTCTTAAAGGCATTTTTTTTCTTGGTTTTAATACTGGTATTTTAAGAGGTGGCTATACATCAAATATAATCTCTGAATATGGGTATGAAGTATGCTAATCATACAAAGTTGGTAAGCAGCCTAAGGACTTGATTGTTATTTATACTTTTAATCATTTTTCTGAGCTCATTCTGATTTCCAGTGAGAGATTACTTACATTCCTCAAGTTTGTAAGCAAGTAGAGCTCTGTCAAGTGAAAAGATAGGCGCATGTATAGAAAAGTCACAAACAAGGAGAGCTGCAAATAATGTTTTCATTAATGTTTTTATAAATGCGATGCAAAGTTTAAAGAATTGCAGGAATTCTGCTAATAAATTCCCTTGAAAAGCTATACATTGATAAATTCTCGAGTAAGATAGTTCTTTTATACCTGTATTTACCTCGAAAGCATTCTTTATACAAATCAACAATTTTCATCTACTCCAAAACCTGCCTGGCATTCCCTAGATAAGGATCAAATGCATCAAAGGATCATTTTGATTAAAGCAGAAAATAAGTGTGCTCATTATACAACAACAGAGAATGCAGACCGGTGTTGGAGGAAAACCACATGCAGTACCACACGTTAGGCAACCATTGGATGTGCTGTTTGCTTAGTCTTCCTCTGACAGATGAATGATGTTCCACTTTGAGGAAACAAGACATATGGTACAGATGCTATCACTGTGCACAGGAAACTGACAAAAAGCAGTTAAGTGATTTTCTTCGTTTACTCAGAAAGTCGGTAGCAGAATTGGGTCAAAAGTCCCATATTTTATCATTATTATTGAAGCAAGAACACCTAGAAAAAAGTGTTTGGAGGGTTAAGTACAAGGTCTTAAATTGGTCATTTTTATCTTTTTTGTTTACTTTTATGCCATTCTACCCTTTCTTGGGCATCTTTGTAGATCACAAGTAGATTTATTAATGCCTGTATGTCCTTATGTTTTTTAGAACTGGTTCATGACCTCTATTCTTTTACTTAAATTTAGTTTACAAAAAAAAAAAAATTAAAAAGTAAAACGTGAAAAAAAAAATGTCCTTTCTGGATTTGCAAGGATTGAGAGAGGAGGGAGTTTATTTAGTCCCCTGTCTAATGACCATTGACTTTGGTAGAAGTGATTAGATAATCTAGATGTGATTCTGTTGTATCTTCTGACCCGTGGATCTACTGTGTAGCCTTTTTTTTTCTTTCTTTCTTAATTCTCATTGTCACAAACACTTGTTTCTTTCTAGCAGAAATTCAAAAGAATTTTGGAAATAGAGGAAAACGTTTTTGTACCTGTTACCTTTGCTTATGTATCTCATTTACTTATAACAAATATGGTTTCATTTTATTTTATAAAGGGTGTTGTTAGGTCTGAATTTTTTTTCATGCAAAACACATTAAGCTTTTTAGATACTTAGGAGTGCATAATTACAAATGTATATCATTAAAACAAAGCTATATTAATTAATACAAAGCTGCCCCAGGGTCTAGTAGTGTTTGGATGCCCTAGGAAAACTACTTAGAGAACTTTTCTCCTTTGTCTAAACATGTTGATTTCTTTCTTCAATTTTAATTTTGTGACTTAACAAAACGTATGTTTTGGAAATGTGTGTAATTAGTTTAAACAATGTAAGTCAGGTTACTAAATAATAAATCATAATGTAGTAGAAAAAAATTACAATGGTTGTGGGTCAATCGTCAACGCATATGTTTTCTAGCCGTGTATATTATACAATATATAGCTAGTTTAAACCCAACTATTAGAATATTCGTTTTCATTAAATGTTTATCTGAAATAAATCTACTACTTCAAATGCAAGACAAAATATGTTTGTAGATGGAAAAATAACTGAATTTATTTTTTCTTAGATTGTATTTAGTATAAGGAAGGAAAGACAAGTTTAAATTTGTGAGTTGTGTCACAATACACACTTTTAAAAGAAATTCAGTTTGATCATTCTCAAGAATTTTGGTTGTCATATTAGAGTTCATGTTATGGCAACAGCTCCTATAATATAATAAGTTAACACCAGTATCTCCCAGTAGAGTCCTAGTACAGGAAAATAATAACAGACACATTAAATTACTTTTTGTTTTGTTTGTTTGTTTTTACGGCATTAACTAACCTAGACCAACAAAAGATTTCCTAGGGGAAGTTTTAAGGGACCTACTTTAATGACAGATAAACATCGTTTGCAATAAGCATACTGGCATAAGGTAAATGGGTGCTTTTAGAGGTTTCTCAGCCTCAGGACTATTGACATTTTGGGCTGGATAATTCTTTGTTGTGGGAGATTGTCCTTTGCATAATAAGATGTTCAGCAGCAGCCCTGGCCTCTACTCACTAGATATCAGTAGCGTCCTCCCGCTTATTGTAAAAACCAAAACTGTCTCCAGTATTGCCAATATTCCCTGGGGACAAAATCATCCCTGATTGAGAACCACTGGTTTAGAAAGATGCTTGGAAATACCTTTCATTCCACATTTAATATTTTAATGCCCCTCTATGGAGGGTTTATGTTATTAATTGACTCAGCAAACACACTTCTTCTTAATACCTATAAAGTCCACTTAGCCAAGACTCTGAGTAAGTAAATTATCTCAAATTACAAATTGATATAGTCTAAATTAATTCATTTTATTGTATGAACCTAATAAACATTGCATTAACCAGAGGTTCAGATAACTTTATAATATTTTCAGTTCTCTATCAATCAGCTCTTATTAGTATCACTGTCTAAACAAAGCTTTGGAAACTATGTTATAGTTTGTACAACAAAGAAATATGAGGCAAAATGTTAATTCTATTGTGGTTCAGCATGTTTACCCACAGGTCAATCTTGTCTATTATCAGATAGAGTAATTGGCTAGCTTGTGTAGCTGTAATTTTTCCAACAAAAACTAAAACAGTTGTTGTTGAGGGAATATCTTTAATAAGAGTGTTCTGGGAATTCAATGAAATATATGTCATTTCAACTGAAATCAGCCAAGAGGTTGGAAGAAATCGTGAGAATGTGAATGAATTGGGAAAGGAGTTTGGAAGACTATTGGGATTGGTCATGTGAACCACAGAAATTGTTGCTTTTCTCAGCTTCCTTTCTTTTCTGATGTCTAAAACAAGAGCCTGAGCTCATCCCTTATTTCCCAGCTGTAATTACTTCATCCTGTTCTCTGAATAGCTTCGCTGGTCCTCTATCTTTCAAGTAACTCTACACTTTTGTCTTTACTCTAAATGCCAATTTAGGGCATCTGCCAAAACTTACATGGCTGTACTATTTTTCATAACCTCTTTACTGAGCCCCTGTTTCTAACTTCCCCTCTTATTAACCTTAACATTTTCAACATTTAAACTTCAAAAGTAAAGATCTACTTGCTTATTTACCATTTGGTCTTTTTCACTTTGTAACAGTAACTAAAAAGACTCAAAATCACTCATTTCTTAGCTCTAATCTTTCAAAAGTCATGGAATAGGACTGAGTTAGACCCTAGAGATCATCTGCTACAACTTTCCATCAGATGGGAGCTTTGAGCAGGAGACTCAAAATCAAACAGAACTGAAATCAAATTCTCCATTTTACATTGTAGGAGTGACACACAATAGGTTCTTAAGTTTGGTGAATCTCAGCATAATTTTTTAAATGGAAAAAGGAGATTCTACCTTATAGGAACATATGAAATAATGTGTTGAATTTTCTGACACACAGGACATGCTTGGTAAATATTTATTTCCCTCTCATTACTCCTATTGGAGTAAACCCTACAACAACTATCTATAACTGGGATTCCTAACCCACATTATAGCAATTTTATTATAATGAAAAATGTTTGATTATGTAACATAT
The DNA here is from genome assembly GCF_004115265.2 of Rhinolophus ferrumequinum. Lineage (NCBI taxonomy): Eukaryota > Metazoa > Chordata > Mammalia > Chiroptera > Rhinolophidae > Rhinolophus > Rhinolophus ferrumequinum. The sequence continues at coordinate 73,558,829 of NC_046291.1, forward strand.
GCCTTTGTTAAAAATACAAACACTATAAAATAAATCCATGAAAAGTCAACTTTTCTATTAACAACTACTGTTATCATTTTTTGTAACCAATTACAGATAGTCTATGTACACACAGATGTACTCACACCCACATGTTCCTTTTTGACACAAGTTATAGCCCACTATGCATACTGTCCTGCATCTTGAGTTTAGCATGAAACCTATTTCAATTGATCAAAGTTCTTGTATTATTGCCATGTTTACTTTTCTAAGCAGTAAGTACCCTCTGTTTATCTAATATATCTCTATCTGTCTATCTATCTATCTATCTATCTATCTATCTATCTATCTATCTATCTATCTATCATCTACCTATCTTCTATGATCTATTCATCACATTTCTCACTGCTTTGTTCACTGCTTTTAGACATACACTTCTTCATCAGAGACTTTCTTAATCTTAGTTCCCCAAACTGCGTACGATATTCAAAAATATAGACACTGGGGATCTCTCTTTCCAAAGCCTCTTTATTATGTGCAACCCTTTCCTAATTACCAGTATCCTGGAAGTCCTGTAAGGATGTCCATTTGGAAAGATGCCCCCAAACAAGCCATTACCATTTCCTAATGTCAAACACAAACCAAAAATTAGACTCAGCGTGTTATTTGAATTTGTTTTGTTGAATGTTTGGGATAAGATTTGATTTTGTCCTTTAATTTTTTTAAAGTTAAATTTTGCTTCTTAAAACAAAAAGAAGAAGGGGGACAAAGAGGTCACTACAACGGAAAGTTTTTTTTTGTTGTTGTTTTTTGTTTTTTTCTTTTTTTAAAGCTGTCATCGGTGAGTTTTTATTTCTTCACCATGGGAGGGCTTTAATAACTGTGTTGGTCTGTTGATCGCGTGACCGTATTTGCATTGGTCTTTCTTCTGAATACCTACGCGATACTCTTTCATCTTAATCACACATGGCTCAACCTTGGATCAGTGCCACATTCCCCACCTTCATGAATGATTAACTCATGTAGCCTGTTGCTAATAATGTGTGCACTTGATGGCAGATGATATTTATTTTGGACAGGGTGAACACAGACCTTGGGTGTTTGATCAAGGCATAGTGGTACATAGCCTGTGTGGCCACACTTTCCAGGGAAAAGATCATGGTCCATATCCTCAGGTTGCCCCTCATCTCCCCTTTGCACTGTCACAGGAAGAGAGTTTTCAATTCACTTTATCATTCACAAGGTACCTCCGACTCAGCCTTGTCATTGCAATTCGTCACACTTATACTCTATCCTTTTATGTGCTGTATCTCACTGAAGTCTCCACACACCAGGCTGGTGCCCCAGGGTATAGGCCTACAACAAAGATCTCAAACACAGCTTAAAAGGGAACACCATGAAAGAGAAAAATAACGGTCACAGTTGCAACTAGAGGCCAGTTCCCTCAAACTCAGCAGGTTTTCCACCTTCAACTACAGCTGAATTACAAGGGCAGCTAGCAACTCAGCAGCTCTAGGTATGGTTATGTGTAGTCCCACTATTGTGTTATCTTTTCTTCTTCTTTTATAGCAGGGCTCTTCTACCTAATCTTCTCCACTAAATGGTAGGAAGAATACAGCTTCTTAGTCGTCCCTTAGCTCACTGGTGAAATCTAGCAGAAGGAGCAGGCTGCCAGAAGATGCAATGGCTCTGCCCTCAACCATGTTGTGGACCCACCTTACCCTTCTGGAAAATTCTGATAATTCAGCAGCTATTGATAACTCCATTGTAATCATGTCTGGCCATACCTAGGAGGCAGGATTCTTGGGTGCGAGCCCTGCAACCACACAACACTCGCCTTGGCAACACATTACACATTCATATCCTCAGAAGCTCAACCCAGAAGAATCACAGTCAGCAAGTCTGATGTGGCTGTGGGAGGCTGTAGTTAACAAGTACCTCAAATGATACTGAGTCACTGTCCGGTTTATATTACAGAATTTTTTCATTGGGGGTGCGGCACCTCTGGAAACACAGAGGTATGGTAATACCAAGTTACAGCCTCAGCTGGGCAGCAGGAGAAGGACAAAAGAAGAATATCATGCAGAGAGTACTGAAAATGTGCTAAGAAATGTGCTACGTGCTTTATTCTTTTAGTTTCACTTAATTCTCACAAAGTACTTAGACGTAGGTTTAGTATGCCATTTTAATCATGGGAAAACTTTTTTCTTCCATCATTTTATCTGCCTGAATTAAGGTTGAAATGCATTTGTAAAGGCGTTCCCCTCAGTTTGCTTGTGCTCACTTAGCTATAAAATCTAAGCAATAGATTGGCGTGGTATACACAATCATCATTGCTTGTGCATACGTATTATTTTTTGGAGCATATAAATTACTACATGTGTATTATTACTTTCCTCTCAATGACATAACAAATTACCCAAATGTAGGAGTTTAAAACTACTCAGATTTATTATTCCACACTTCTGTAGGTCAGAATTCTGTGTATCCGTGACTGTTTCTTATGCTTTGGATCTCATAAGGCCGAAGGTAAGGTGTCCGTCAGCCTGGGCTCTTGTCTGGAAGCCTTGAAATAGCAGTAGGGAGATATGCTTATAAGCAGATCCAGTTTCTAGTAGTTGGGTGGGGGCAGATGAGGTCCTGTTTCCTTTCTTGCTGTCAGCCAGGAGCCTCCCTCAGCCCCTTAAGACCACCTGCATTCCGTGTTATGTTTCCTGTCCATCTCAAGCCAGCAAAAGTGAGTCATGATCACGCTTTGAATCTCTGAGTTGCTGTTCAGCTGCATCTCTTCTGCCTGCAGCCAAAGAAAGGTCCCTGCTTTAAAGGGCTCATGTGATTACATTGGGCCCACACAGGATAATCTTCCTGTCTTAAGGTCAGCAGTTTGGTAACCTTAATTACGTATGCAAAATCCCTTTTGCCATATAATGTGGCACTTAGACTTTTGATCCAGAGAGCAAAAATCATGGGGACCAAACTTCTGTCTACCATAACATAAACTAAAAATGGTTTATATCAAGATTCTGTTAAACTGACTTCAGGAAATCACATCAATACCATATATATATATATATATATATATATATATATATATATATATACACACACACACACACACACACACATATGGAGAAGGACAAAAGGACCATATATATATATATATGGTACTGATGTGATATATATATATATACACACATACATATATATATATATATATATATATATATCATATCAGTACCGAATTTATCTATCTATCTATCTATCTATCTATCTATCTATCTATCTATCTCTCTATCTATCTATCTATTAAGTACAGTGGGCTTTCTGAAGCCTGTTTTCCTAATGGTCTTCTATGACACTTTCTCCTGGCTTCCTTGATCCTTGTATCCCCTCCCCTTCTCTTTCTTTAACATTTAAAATACAGGGACTTGTTACATTTCAGTTAGGGCTGGACTGATGTGGCTGGAAATAGAATCTTGTTTTCTTACACTGGAGGAGTGAAGATCTTTTGGAAAGTAATTCAAGGCTGGGCTCAGAGGATGGATGGTGGAGATCGGCCCAGTGATTATCTCTGGCGGTTCATGGGGCTCCAGAAGGTTCAGACTGAGAAGGGAGCTATAAAAAAGGACCAATGAGAGCGTGGGGAGGAGATAATGGCAGCACAGTTTACCTCTTCATGATGGTATGACAACAGTCAAAACGAAGAGGTGACAGAAGGAGAGGCTTACCAAGAGTCCCTCCGGCTACACTGCTTTTATCTAGGCTCTGCCTCACATCCTCTAACACAGCTCATCACAAACCTACGGGAAAGTTTTAAAAGCATCCACAAAGCACATTCTGAATGATTTTTCCAAATAAATTAGTATCAGAAAATTGACGAAGGGATGATGGGCAGCAGGAAGACATTTCCTAATGTTCCTTTTGTGGTTTTGCTGCCCTCCCTATGCACACATTCTTCAGGGATAAGCTTGCTTGCCTGCATCTGGCTCCTCAACTCACCCTGAAATGCTGAAACTGCATCTGATAAAAAACTATTTTTCTGCCTTATAAGTGACATGGTTCCCATCTGCCTATGGCTGGACATAAGAAAGCATCATTTTCAAGTGAATTGCAACCATTTTCATAACTGAGAGGCTAGTGCAATTATACCCTAAATTAGCTATTTAGAACTCCATCTTCATATACTATCAAATGTTCAATGACTTGGGGACAGTGGGTTGGATTTTATATCCTACTTAGTATTCATTTGTTAGGATAAATTGGGCTTGAAACTTGATGGTGAGACTTCAAATAACTATTCAGCCAATGATCTCTCATTTTACTGTTTTAGACAGTAGGCTCTTCAGTTCAAGGTCTGTGAGGGGTTACATTGCTTTGTCCCACAACCAACATAGAAGAGAGCAAAAGTAAGTGCTTAATAAAAGTATGTAATGATGATTATGTGTATCGGGATACCTGTGAGTGGAAGAGTTACACAAAAATTTCTCTCCCCTGTGGCCTTTGCAAATATGCAGATAATGATCATTTTGGGTCATCTAGTCAAATGAGCACATATAGAATACATATATTTTTCCTTATGTTTTATTTGCAGAATAGATGGAAAAGTAAAGTTCTTATAAACTGGGTGGTAGTTGTGGGGAAATGTTTTCAATATATTGTTTTACTTTGAACATTTTATTTTTTCCCAACAAGCAATACAAATCTACTCCATTTTCATTTCTTTAGTGGAGAAAAGCTTATTAGAAAAAAAAAATGGATAATGGCAAAACTAAGGAAAGCAATTAGCTTTGTATAAAACACAATGTACCGTAGTAGTGTGTGCAAACTCTAAATAAGGCTTTTTAGTTTAGAACAACCAAAACACTATGCCAACTAAAAATAACTTTCTTCTCATTACTCTGAGCCCACAGTCAGCAACACCTAGGACAAGAAAAAAAACAACCCGTAAATGGTTTCATAGATGTCCTGCAGAGAGGTTGAATTGTATGTTTTTAATTATATGCATTAATGTCTCCTAGAAAAAAGTGCCCCATAACAATGCTTTCTCAAAGGTAATAATACTCCAAAATAAGCTCCAAAATAATCATTTAACTGTGTATTATATAGGAGGTCTTTGAAGCAGTGGAACATTTTCTAATTATCTGGCAACTACTTTTAGAGTACATGCAAACTTTGCTCCTGCATTTTGTTCTTTAGGATGTTGTAGCTGTAGCTTCTCCACATATAGTACATTGTCTAGCTAATGGAAAATATTCCTACGTAATGTGTGATGCTTACACAAACACACAGATTAAGGATCATTCACACATACTATAGAATGCGTAGGGCCTACCTGTGATATAAGCGCCACTTGTGGAGTTCATGGAACACTATAAATATCTCCAAAACGCTGCTCTAGCCTCTGTCTTCCAGGACGTAATACCATTAAGATTTCATTTATTTTCTTCACCCTAAATCCAGTATCAGTTTAGAACAATCCTTTAAACTCTTACTCGTCATTCTCAATTTTAATGGATTTAGATGTCTATACCTCATTTGTAAACTGCAAGTTAACTAATGTGCCTTGCTGTGTGGATCACGTTCTAGAGGGGAGTGAATAGACAGGGAAGTTAAGAGCATGAATCACTGGAAGGCCTGGATGGTTAATACCACTGGTTAATTCTGGGAAACTGAAAGCTGTATAATACAGTTTTGATACTTGAGGAACAGGAAAGATAGAGACAGAAAACAGATTATCAGAGAGAGAGAGAAGGCAAGTCCTTTGCTTCCAAATTTCACCTAGTCACGGCCCCTCTTAGATTACTGAGAATCATGTTTCCACCTCTTTTGGACTGTAGATAGAATTTAATTATGCTGGAGTATAACACAAAATACCATTGTTTTGACTCAGTAAGAAGAGATCTAATTTTTTTAAATAAAATATTTTCCATTACTTTCTCAAGCATAATTCTATTTATTCTGCATCCATATCCACAAAGGAGCAAAATCAGTCTTTCTTGAATGCATAGTAATAGGATATTCTTGATAGAGCACTTCATTTTGTGACAGAAACTATATTATTCCATTGGCATGTTTATCAAGTTTAAAATTTACAGGTCTCTATCCAAATGTAGAAAATCTATACTCGTACATTTCATTATTTCTCTGTAAGTGAACTAAATTTCCTAAAAATCCTAACTTTCACTGATGAAAACAAAAATTTCACATGTAGTTCATTCAAGAAATGCTATTTTCTTTTAATTTAAAAGAGGGACACCCAGGGAGACTCAGTCTCTTCAAACTCAGGATTCCTTACTCCCCTTTTCCTTTTCAAGATGATGCATAGGTGCTGGAGAAAGCCAACAAAATATCATGAGAGGGATCTGCACATGGTCAGTCAGGCAAGACAGTGAATGAAAACACTTTGAAATGGGCAAAAATGTTATTGGGTGTCTGTCGTTTCTATCACACCTGCTGTGTTATATAATTCAGCAAGAGTTCTACACCCACCCATCTACTGTATTTGAGTCATTTTATAAATCTGTAAGCTATAGAAAAGTGACAGCGATGTGAATGGTTCTTGTCCATAGAAACGCCAATTTTACAAAATTGAATTTTGTCTGTTGGAATGAAATTGATTATTGCCCTGATAATTGAAACGTTTGACATTTACTGTAAATCCATTTTGGCATTCCTGATCACTTAAGTAAGTGTGTGTGCTTTGAATTCTTCTTTCAAATATTTGTAACATGTTCCTCACTGCTTCAATAAATAGTTAAATAAAACATTTGACACATATTCATTTTATGTTTGTATGAGAGCCATGATTTTACGAGTCATTCTCAGATGGCTTCCGCTGATCTCTGCCTTACATGGAACTGGTCTCTGGTGTTGACTCTGTTCTTGTTGCATTTACTGCTTAAGTGTTCACTGGGGCTGTAACTAGAGGTCTGTTTTCTTAATATGATTAGAGTGGAGGGGTTGCCACCTTGCGGACTCTCACCTCCACTCTCACTGGTAATGGATCCTCCAGCTAGTCTGTGGCTTTAGTCTGTTAATTTACCCGTTGCCATGAAGATATGGAAAACTGGTAAATCTGAACATTACCTCCCATGCCCCTATTGCGGACACACAAGAATTGCTTACCTTCTACACACTACAAAGGAAGGAGAATTGGGATACAATCTCTGACATTTCTCTGCCTTTACTCGTTTTACTGCCATTCTTACTTTATTCACCTATGTAGATATAAGAATACTCTCTTAAATGATGTTATCTCAGAGTTCCAAATGCACATAGAGAGAGACTTCCTAATTTCTCCTAAAATTGTCCATTTTTCCTTTTTTGTTTGTTTATTTTGTTTTCCTTTTTGGGCCGTCCTCGCTTAAGGAGTCTAGTAGCATTGTCACCTGACTTTTTTCATATTACATCTTTCTTCCCACAGGGCACAGTTCCCCCATTCCCACCCTGAGCTCTAAAGGTATCCTAACCCCCTTCCCCGTAGGTAGAAACTTTCCTTTCTGAGTTTCTCAATTTCTATGTTTAGGACCCAATGCTTTTGATAGGTGAAAGAGGCTTTGGAGTTTAGATGCTGTCCCATGTCCTGACAAATACTTTACAACCATCATTTCACTACAGACTCAAAAACAGCAAGCTTTGAAACTCAATGTTGAAATCTGATGCCTTTATCTAAAACCGTACAGATAATTTTTAACCTTGTGTAAAAAATTGCATTAAAATAAACCAGCTTATTTTCAATGAGCAATGTTTCAGGGAGTATCTTAAATACTCATATATACTATTCTTTTAAGCCAAACAACATGTCTACGTAAAAGTATTACTTATTTCCTTTTTTACATGTTAGAAAATAAACATGCAGATTTTACATAGATTGCCTAAACTAGTAAGCATCCATACATATGAAATGATAGTGCTGAAATTTGAATGCAGAGATACTTAATTCTTTTATTTTACATACGGCTACATTTCCTAATTTAATAATAATAAAATGATGATATCCATTCACATTTGTCTATAAAACTCTACTGTGCTGTAGTTAGAATAATAACCCCCTCCCAAAATCTGAATCCCTAGAACCTGTGAATATTTTACGTATTACATGGCAGAGGTGGTGGGTGCTATAGTTTTTTTATGGAATTAAAGTTGGTAATCATCTAACCATAAAATAAGAACATTATCCTGGATTATCCTAATGGATTCAACGTAATCACATGAGTCATTTAACATGCATGTGGGAGGCAGAGAGTCAGAACCAGAGAGATGACATCATGAGAAAGACTTGGCTGGCCATTGCTGGCTTTAAAGATGAAAGAGGGCCTATAGGCCAAGAAATGTGGACAGCCTCTAGAAGGGGGAAAGTAGGAAACACCTATTCTCGTATAATCCCAGAAAAGAGTGCAGCTCTGCTGGCATCTTGCTTTGAGCCCAGTGGGACTCCTTTCTAACTTCTGACCTTCAGAACTGTGAGATAATGTGTGTTGTTTTAAGCCACCAAGTTTGTGACAATTTGTTAGAGAAAGCAATAAGAAACTAATATATGTGCTAAAACAATAACTCTTTAGTCTTTTGTGAATTTATATTTCCTAGAAAATTCATATTTTCTACACTTTTTTTTTTTTTTTTTTTTTTTTGTGGCAAAGACTTTTTACCAAATACTTTTCACAAAAATCTGTGTCTGCCTCACGTCCACCCCACCCTTATGCTGGGCACACAGTTAAATGTATTTACCCCAGTGGGAGAAAGTATTTGCAAATAATGCCTCCAACAAGGGGCTAATATAAAAAATATATAAAGAACTCTCATAATTCAACAACAAAACAAACAATCCAATTAAAAAATGGGCACAGGACCAGAACAGATACTTCTCCCAAGAAGACAAATGACCAACAGATATATGAAAAAATTTTCAACTTCACTAGCCATTAGGGATATGCAAATCAAAACCACAATGAGATATCACCTCGCACCTGTTAGAATAGCTATCATCAAGACAAATAATAACAAGTATTGGAGAGGCTGTGGAGAAAAAGGGACCCTCATACCCTGTTGGCGGAAATGTAAATTGGCACAGCTGTTATGGAAAACAGTATGGAGGTTCCTCAAAAAATTAAGAATAGAATTACCATATGACCCAGTAATCCCTCTCCTGGGTATCTACCAAAAAAAATCTGAAAGCATTTATCTGTAAATAAATATGTGCTCCAATGTTCATTGCAGCATTATTAATGCTGGTCAAGACATGGAAACAAAGAAAATGTCTTTTGATAGATGAATGGATAAAGAAGATGTGGTATATGACACTAGGCCATAAGAAAAGATGAAATACTGCCATTTGTGACAACGTGGATGGATCTCAAGATTATTATGTTAAGCAAAATGAGTCAGACAGAAAAAGTAGAGAACCATATGACTTCACTTATATGTGGGAAATAAAACTGAAAGCAACCACTGAACAAGACAAAGAAACAAAAAATCATAGACACAGACAACAATTTAGTGGTCACTAGAGGGGAAGGAGGCAGGAGGTGGTAAAGGAGCGTAAAGGGGGTCAAATATATGATGCTGGAAGGAGAACTGACTTTGGGTGGTGAACACACAATGCGATATATAAATGATGTACTATAGAAATACATACTTGAAATCTATGTAATTTTACTAACCAATGAGATCCCAATAAATTTAATTAAACATTAAAAAAATATAAATGCATTTCTCAGTCTCCTTTGTGATTATCTATGATCAAGTAATCGAGTGTCAGACAATGGAATATGTTTAGAAATCATACATGTCACTTCCTGGCCACGGCTTTTAAGAAGCCAGTACCCTTCTCCTTCCTCTCTCAATTTGCACAGACTGGATGCTACTTTGCTACAAGCAGTCTGAATCATCTCATAGCAGAAAGCTGCAGGCCAACTATGAACATTGGACTGTTACATTGGAAAATCTATTGTGCTAAACCTTAAAAATATGTGAGTGTATTTATTACAGTAATTACTGCTATCCTAAGTCATTTTTTTAGATATTAAAGTTAATTTTGCCTAGAATCGAAAGAACTAATTAGAAATCATAAACAACAAAATCTCCATGACTACTTTCTTACTTTAGGACGTTATCAATACTGGCCAGGAGAATACATCTTCTAACTTAGGTTCCTGATTTAAACCCCACCCTGTTCCCAAACATTCTCCAAACCCTAAGCATGTCTTCATATACGAGTCTAATTGTGTGTACACTCTCTCACTATCATAGACACTTAAGCTTTAGCCACACTGCATACTCACCACTTTCTGACCAGGCTTTTTAAACCTTCTTAGTTTTACATATGCAATCGAATCCTGGAGAGAATGGAATTTGAACAGAAAACTTTGTGTTCTCAATCAGACTCTAATGTTTACAAGTGTGGCTTTGGGCAAGTTGCATGGACTCCCCAAACCTCAGGAAAATAGAAAGACAAAGAAATTCCTTCAACTTTATAAAGAGCATCTATAAAATATCTACAGCTTGTATTATACTTAATGGTGAGAGACTGAATTCTTTCCCTTTATGGTTGGATATGAGGCAAGAGTGACTGATCTTACCAGTCTTTTCAATATAGTACTGAAATTATAGCCAATATAACCAAGCAAGGCAAGGAAATAAAAGGCATACAGATGAGAGAGGAAGAAATACATCTGTTTGCAGGTTACATGATTGCAAAATCCATGGACACTACAAAAAACAAACAAACAAACAAAAAAATGCCCTTGACTAATAAGTGAGTTCAGCAAGGATACAGGATATAAGATAAACATACAAAATTAATAATATTTCTATAAACTAGCAAAAATATGTGAACACTGAGAAGAATAGAATACCATTTATGATTGCTCATAAAAACCAGAGAAATGTTTAGCTATAAACCTAACAAAATGTACACAAAACTTTGATACTTAAAACTACAAAATTCTGATAAAGGAAGTTCTAAATAAATAGAGAGACACACTATGTTCATGGTTTGGAAGATGTAACATACTGAATATGGCAAATCTCAAATAGATTTAATATAATTTCTATCAAAATGTCAGCAAATATTTTTATAAACATAGAGAAGATTTCTTCTAATATATATATATATATATAAATATATATATATGAAAAGGCAAAAGAACTAGAATGGATTAAGACAATTTTAAAAAAGCAAGATTAAAGTGGGAGAAATCATTCCACCCGATTTCAATATTTATTACATAATTACATCAAATAAGCTTGTGTGATAATGATGAAGGGATACATGCATAAATGGATAGAATAGAATAGAATAGAATAGAATAGAATAGAATAGAATAGAATAGAATAGAGAACCCAGAAATAGACTCACATAAATATCTCCAACTGATTGTTCACAAAGGTGCAAGATGTAACTATCAGGGCAACCTAGATAAAGGGTATTTGGGATCTCTCTGTATTATTTCTTACAACTGCATGCAAATCTAGAATTATAAATTTAATAAGACAAAATTATGATCAATGGACCAGCAATATCAGCATCACCTGACAGCATGCTTGAAATGCAGAATCTTAGGCTGTATTGCAAACTTACTGAATTAGAAATCACATTTTTACAAAATCTTCTAGCAATTGATGTGTACATAAAATTTTGAGAAGCTGCGTTGTATACAATACCAGACATTTTGGCTTTAAAGTCATCCTGATATTTAATTAGTTTGTGTTTTTCTTCAGTTTTCATTTTGTATATTAAATTGTGTTATGCATGACAGAATACATTCCATAAAATAAAACAAACCAGACCTTCAAATTTGAGTATATTATATCTTGAGTTTTTTTTCAAGTCTTTTGATTTCTTGATATATTTGTATTTTTTCCCCTAACTTTACCACAAAGAATTCTAGTCATTCATCTTAATGTACTACTAGAATTGTTAAGAGATGTTTTTTTAATTTTTAAAAATTTCTTAACTAGCAGAACACAGTTTAGTATTTTTTGCAAAATGCTTTCATTCAATTAGGATTTAGAGCTGTTTTTCACTCTAATATATTCCAAAATAATAATTGTGTTGATACTTTTCATTTTAATAATACTTTTTGTGTAATATATTAAACAATAACAAAACACATGCCATGCATTTTACTATTCATTAGACACTAAAACTATTTTAGAGACTTACACACAGGTAAGTATTAACAAAATTCTATACTATTATCCATTGCAAGTCCCAGTTTCTTCACTTTTTCTCTATAGCCATGAGCCTTATACCTCATTTGGTCCAAGTTTTCATTCAATGTTAAAGTTGTAACCAGGTCCTTCTGTATTCCCACCTTGATCTTCCAACCACAATGCTATCTTTTTTCAGAATGCTCTATTCCTCAGCCTTGTAAAGTGAAATCTATGTTTCCCTAGGTCATATGTGCTTGGAAAGTTATGAGATTTAAATACAAACAGTATTAAAAAGTACTTCTAAATATGTATCTCAAACTGATCTATGAGAGCTTCAGTCCATGTAAAAATTTCTTCCAAATATTTCTGGGAGTCCAGGAGGATGACTCTGTATTTTGAGCTCAGAGCTATATCCCTTGAACTTAGTATATTACTTGATACAAAGTAGGTATTTATATTATATGGCTGGCTTTCTAACCATCAAGGTAAGCCATGATATAGATAAAAATATGGATATAGATATAGCTATAGATATATAGAGATGGAAACATATAGATATTGATATGTAGCTAGATAGATACAATAAATATAGATTATATATAATAAATGTATGTATATAGTATATACATAGATAGAGACAAAAAATGTATACACATTTTAAGAAAGGAAAAAACTATTAAAGTTTTAATATTCAATACATACCAACAAAAGATGAATACAAGTCATGTGTATATATTTTTTTGGAACCTCTGGTAAATATATATATACATATATATATGTATATATCTATATATACAAATATATATATATATATTCCCCCCCACCTAATTGCCCCTATATCCAATTACATGCATTTAAGAAACTAACCCAAATGATTCAGAAATATGTCATTTATAAATCTTGAAAAGATTCAGGCCAATAACAGTCTTTCTTAAGAGTATAAAATAAAATATATGGAATAATTACAACACCCTTTCTTGAGAAAGTACTAGAAAGATTATGATATAGAAGGGGTAAAAAAACATCCAGTGAAGCACATGTTAGTCACGGTTCTAGATCCAAAGTAATAATAATAAAAAAATCATTCTTAATGGATATTTATTGAGCACCTCCTATGTTCTCTGTTTAGTTTTTCCTCACAAAAACCCTATGAGGTAAGCAAAATTATTATTCCATCTGTAGAGATATAGAAGCAGAAGCTTACAGATGTAAATGATTAGCCCAAGGTCAAGAGCATATATGATGTATGTGAGAGACCTAAGATTCAAACCCCAATTGGTCTGATGAGGAGACTGAGAGCTGAACAAACTATATGTTTCTGTATCAGGTGAAGCTATTTGGTGGTGGAGTAGAAATCAGAAGGCCTTCAGAATATGAACAAAGACTCACATTTGGAAGCTTTACAGTCAAGATGCTTGAATTTATATCCTACGTATCAGTGAAGTCATGTGGGATATAAAACTGAAAGCAACAAAGACACAAGGTAAAAAAATAAAGAAACAAAAACTCAGACACAGACAGCATTGTGGTGGTTACCAGAGGGGGAGGGGGGATGCTAGAAGAGAGGAAAGGGAGTCAAATATATGGTGATGGAAGAACTGACTCTGCGTGGTGAGCACACAATGTGATATAGAGATGATAAATTACAGAATTGTACACTTGAAATTTATGTCATTATACTAACCATTGTCACCCCAATAAATTTAATCTACAAAAGATGCTTGAATTGAGGTCTTTACAATTTCCAACAGTACAGAATTCCTCCAACTGCCCTCTCTACAGAATTCTCCTCAAGCTCTTGCTTTTGAATATTCATATCTCTTTCTCACTGCACACAGTTCAACTTATTGGAGGCTTCAGTGGATCACAGATTCTTAACAACAGAATCACTCCTCCAAGATAGGTCTAGGATTACCTTATTTTGCTAAGAAAGTAGTCCTCCCTGCTACTGCCTGCATCTACCACTTCCTTTTTCTCCTGATATGGAACTTTCAGTGATATCAAGCCACAGTAAGGAAAGTTCCCTCTACAACTACTATGTTCCTATCATCAATGCTGCAGCAAAATCCCCAAGACTCATGTCAGGGAAATACTATCTCCAATTCTTCTGCATTCCAGTTATCAGCTGATCCACTGCTCAGACACTTGACATTTTCATGCTCAATAGAAACTGGGAGTAGGGAAAAGTCCCCCACACTCTTTTATTCATCCCCACCCCTTTTGATCCCACTGGGACAGAGGTTTTAAAGTACTATTGCCTGGGGCTTCCAAAATCGTTCAGCAACTCTAATGAAAGAGTTCTTTCAGCTTTCAGTCTATCTTTGCAATCTTCCCCCACCTCCCTGGGAGCCAGGCACAAGGCCAAGGGAGCCAGAGAACAATCTGAGTGACCAATACCCAAATCCATACAGGATTCAGAATTTCCCCTCTTTTCTAACACTGACCCATTGTCCTTGGAACACTTTTGGGTGCCTCTTGGAAGTTATTTTTTTCTCTCTCTCTTTATTATATATGCCAGTTGAAAGATCAAGGAAGGGCATTTGAGGTCTAGTTCTAAGTTGCACTTGAGTTGATGGGAAGAATTTGGCTTCAGTGGGAGTTTAAGGGAATCTGTATCTGTCAGGACAGATAGCTTGAGCGAAAGCTAGGGATTCACAGGGGAAGCAAAGTTGGACCAGAACGCGAGGTTCTCAAACATTTCAGTGGCGGAACCCTGTTTTTGTTTTATTTTATTAGTGTATTACTACTAAGAACTTCAGCATATAACATTTTAGAAGCAGTTTAGCAATATCATTTTGAGTTCAGAAATCTCTTCTTGCTCTCTACACACCACTATATTCCAAAAGGGACTATATCGGTATAAAGTATTAGAATAAAGAAGAGAAAATAACATTTAATGAGACATTATGATGCATCAAGAATCACATATATTACCACCCCAGATTTTTATAGGACACATAAGAAAAGTGAGACATAGATAAAATCAAACTGAATATATGACTTTGGTCTTACCTGAATCATTATATTCAATCTCTAGAGTTAACGACTCATAGAACATAACATTTGTCAATGATTGATTAGTATAAAACTAACTTCATTTTAGAAAGCAATACTTCTATTTTTATGGCATATCAGTAAAATGTTTCATTTTTATAAAGCTAAAAATATAAAGGACACCTCAAAATAATGTTTCCAATTACATTTCTAGTCCCTGATTTATCAAATTCTTCACATTTCATTAAATGTGTAGATTTCAGAGGAATATGTAAACTAAAATCAGTAGACTAGAATTTAGGCACTTGGAATTGACTTGGTCCATGGTTTAATAGTAAACTGGTCCAACAAGTTTACTATTAAACTCTAATTCCTAAATGTGAAATAGAAAGCTTCATGCTGTCAAGTTACAAAATGATCAGTTTGTCTCATACTTTCTCTTGATCCAACAGTCTTTCAGTTTAAGTAGCAGAAATTCAATTCACACCAGACAAGTTTAAGCCAAATAGAGCTTTATTGCAGTAGTATTGGGGCAGCTCACTGAATCAAAGGAAAAGCTGAGGGAACCAGAGAAAACCCAGAGACTTAATGCTACTCCAACTACTTTTTCTCAGTAATTTTCTCTTTCTCAATCTCTCTCTCTCCTTTTACATGTTTGTCACTTCATTGCTTTATCTGTTACATAGATTGTATAGAAAAAAAAGTCTTGGTAGCCCTACCTATATCCTTGTACTTTGGCAATGAAAGATGCAAGAGAGGCTTTTTCCTCCAATGTCACTGCAATTAAACATTCTAGTAAGGGAATTGATTTATCTGGCTGGAGTATTGCAAACCCAACGTTAGGTCATGGTGTATTATTTTATAAATGGAGAGGACTAGAGGTCAACATTTATAAATATCATAGTCTTACAATGAAGAATCCTTAAGTAATTTATTTCTGTTTTTCTCATCTTTGCTGCTATATTTATTACACAGTTTATTATATTCTTCTCAGTTTAATTCCAAATGCAAGGAAACTGTGACGTATCACCTACCATTTAGTTCCTAAATATGCAGTTTCTTTTGGGGGTCATTTTAACTACAGCTACCAATTCCCTCCAGGAATCATATATCACTTTCTCTGTGCAGTTTACTTAAATACAACATATATAATTCTAATATGAAAGCTTTTGACAAAATATTTTCATGCTGGGGACTTACATCACAGAAAAACCTTTGTGGGCAATATTCCTAAATTTTTTGTTTAACATGTTCAATCTTATGTTTTTTATTGATTCTTTGTCTATATGGCTAATTGTCATAACAAATTATCATCTTACTGATTCACAGAAATTTTTTTTTTTCTTTTGAGAGGCTCACAATTATTCTAGAGTTCCTCTTTACGGATGTTTTCTGGAAGGAGAAACTAGAAAAATAACTTTAACCATTAACAGATGTACTTTTCAAATACTTTTCTTTGTTATATTTATTGGGGTGACATTTGTTAGTAAAATTATATAGGTTTCAAGTGTACATTTATATAACACATCGTCTGTATCTCACATTGTGTGTTCACCACCCAGAGTCAGTTCTTCTTCCATCACCATCTATTGGACCCTCATTTCCCCTTTCTACCACCACTCTTTTAATACTTTTTTATTGTTGCTGTCTCTCTACTTTTGTTCTTTAATAGTTATCAGCATGGTGCAGGGTTCAAAATATATCTTTCCATTATTTTAGATCTATACAGTTATGTATTATTAATTAAAAGAGTGTGAGCTTAGCTGGGAATAGATTTCACGATATTAAAGTAGTACTTACTTGAAGGCTTCCTTATTTCTTGAATATTTTATGATTTCTCAGTATACCATCTTTTGATAAAGTGTGTTAGATTATTTTTTTAAATATTAAAAATAAAACAAGACAATAGAAGGCAAGAAATAATAATGTGTATCAGGAAACAGGAAAGAAATAGGTATTTGTCATCCACACACAAATTTTAGGAAAAGAAATTAAAATGACTTTTGATGATTACACTTTAACAGTCACTCTGGTTCCTGAAAGTTACCTCTGGAGGATTATATTCTACCTTTAAGAAATAGTCTTAGAAAGAATCCTGCTCTCTTCACTAAGAAATATATACTATTGAATGAATATAGGAGATGAGAGAAGATACACATTTAATCAAAAATAGATGTCATTTCTCGTAGACACATACATCAGAGACAGAATGATGTTCTAGGAACTAATCTGAGCTTATTTTATCAATGAAAAAGGAAGTAGTAATGATATTGTGCAGGTCTACAGCAGTGTCTGTCACTAGGAGGTAATAACCTTTACCTCATGAGTTATTGTACGGATTCAATGAGTTAATGCATATAAAGCATTTAGACCAGTGTCTAGTACATACTAAGTACTTAACAGATTTTTTTGTTTGTCATTCTCAAAAAGTAATCATTCTGGCCAAGATGGAGTGATAAGGACTGAATATACCCTCCCACCTGAAACTTCCAACAACAATGACAAATTCAGACAAAATAAATGAATAAATATATTGGTTTTGAGATATTGGCTATCAGGTGATGAAAGACAGACATTGCTGAGGGATGGAAAGTACACATGGCGAGTCTTAAGTAGCCAGGAAACTACTACCTTACTAGTTTCATGGCCATTACACAGGTAGGGTAAACTGAGGAATGCTCAGGGGAATTGCTGAACTGAGTGTACAGGGAAACCAAGACAGTTAGAGTTCATAGGACAGAATACCTGAAGGAGAAAGTGTCACAGAAGGAGAAGCCTGGGCATAAGCAGAGGGTTCTCCTCCAGGATTCTGAAGAGCACTGATTAGCCCATGAATGTGAGAAAAACACCAAATGCTAGAGAAAGAACTATATAAAAGGATTTGAAGGAACAGTGTCTGGTGGTGCTCACAGACCCAGGAACAGTGCTTGTTCTAACAAAACAGACTGCAAAAACTTAATTCACAGAGCATTGGATAGAGTGCTCAGGAAGGTCTTTTCTCAGTGTTGGGGAAAACTTATCCATTACTGAACACTTCTCTGGACCTGACTAACAAATCATAAAAGTAAGAAATGAAAGACTGAAATTGTTTCCAAATTACTTAATTGCATCACAGAACAAAGAACAAAAAGGTTTAGAGGAATTAAAAATATTTAGTGTCAAAAGAGGTAAAATTCATGATGTTGGACATTCAATCAAAGATCAACAGACATACAAGCAAGAAAACATGACCTATAATTAGGAAAAAAATTAGTAAATTGAAACTGACCCAGGATGAACACAGATACCCATTCGTAACAGGCATGGCATTGAAATAGTTACTACAGAAGAAAAAAGAAAAAGTCATTACAAGGCCATTTAGTATTCAATATGTTTAATATGAGACATGGACGATATAAAAAGATACAGAATGAAATCTCAGGGGTAAAAGCTAATATGTCAGAGATTTAAAAAATACACTGCATGGTATTAATAACAGATTAGACATTCTAGAAGAAAATATTAGTGAATTTGAAGATTTAGCAATAGAAACTATCCAAATTAAACACAGCTAGAGAAAAGGACTTAACAAAATCGCAAAGATCATTAGTTATTAGTGGAACAATTTCAAGTGGCCTGATATGGGGATAATTGGTGTCACATAAGGAGGAGAAAGACAAGAGAGAAAGAAAATATATTTTAATAAATATTGGCCCCTAACTTCCCAAACTTAATGAAGACAATAAATTCACAAATCCAAGAAGCTCAAAGAAAGTTAAAAACAAGAAGCATGAAGAAAACTGTCTCTATTCTAAGGCATGTCATTACAAAATTGCTCAAAACTTGAATAAAAATAAACTCAAAAAATCCAGAAAAAAAAAAAAAGAAAAGGGACCTTTTGTGTACAGAGGAACAAAGATCATATGGAATAAGATTTATTCTCTGAATCAAAACAAGTGAGAATAGAGACATCTTTACAGTGTTAAAAAAACAAAAAGTATCAATCTAGGATTCTATAGCTGGCAAATATAATTTCAAAAAAATGAAAGTAAAATAAAGACATTTTGAGACATACAAAACTTGGGAATCCACAGGCTTGCCCTACAAGAAATATGACAGCATGTCTACACAGAGGTGAATGATGGTAGATGAAAATCAAAATTTACACAAAATAATAAAGAGGATAAAAAAATGAAAACAGATTTATTTTCTTAGTTTTTAAATATCTTTAAAGGATAATTCACTTAACGAAAAGAAAAAATTTATTGAGGAGCTTATAGCATAAAAAATGAAACACATAGTAGCTATAGGGGTCCTTTGGCTGGTCTAGAGAGTGCTTCCAAAGTTAACTTCTTAGCTGATAATACTATTGGCAGAAAAATCACAGAAAAATGACCCTGAATGCTGGCTTTGTAGGTAAATTCTAAACCAAAAGAATGGAAATGTGTACAGGCCTGACACTTTGAGATCTTTGCCATATTGTAAGATGGATTCCCTCAGGATGTTAGTAGTCACTTAATATCTGAGCCTCAATAACTAAGACTCCAAATTGGAGCCACTGATGCCACTAAATTTTACCAATAATATGTGTAATATTAATTAATATATATAATATATCTTATATACTTAATATATATGTAATATATAATATATATGTAATAATTAATATATATAATATATATATAATTTAACTTACTATATATGATACTTAACATATCATATATAGTAGATATTTAGATAGATATTTAACATATCATATATTATAGATATAGATATTTAACATATCATATATTATATATATAATTTAACTTGCTTCCACTGAAGGCTGAAACAAATGGGGTATGAGGAATGCTATATTTTAAATAATGGTCCCCCAAATATCATTGCAAAGATGTGTTCCTTGTGTCTTGAATCACAAATATGTGGAGAAAGAGATCAAATAGAGAAAACAGAAGAAGAATTTTACTTTTGAACATTTGCATGTGGAAAATTATAGGCATAACTGGAAACTGTACAAAGGCCGTGAAATTGTAGATTGATCTACCTGTATATTTTCAGAACCAAGTAATGTCTACCACTCCAAGGGGGGATTTAACAAAAAGGCATAATGGTCGTTTTTTAGCTATATACAAATGATAAAAGCAAAGACATCAAAGTGGGTAGCCTTTCAACTCATGCTCAATTAGAATAAAAGTTTGGTTGCTGTTTTAAACATTTATGACTAACTAACTGTGACAGGCTCTCAGCTTTGCAAACGGGATGATTTCAGTTGACTTTTGATCTGACTGACAGTTCCTTATACACTTCAGTGTTAGTTTATAACACACGAGCCCACATCTGAATACACATGTGACTAATTAGGGACTGTTTATGGACCATCCACATAAATTTAACACACAAGAGTGAAGGCGTTTTAAACAAGAGGTCATGATTTTAATGAAATGGAGTTAATTAACAAAGGTGCTTGACCTATTTTTTTGTATTGTATTTTTTTTTAAATGAATGAAATCTAAAGTGTGTTTTGCATGTATATCTGATGAGGCATATTCGATCATTTTAAAAGTGAACATTATGACTATAAAACAAAAAATATTTAGGTGTCTTTTAAAAATCTTTGTTTCGGTATAATAAACATTGTAGACCAGAGCTTGGATCTTGATTTCTAAGAACTGTGTGTCTTGTCCTAAGAGGCATAAATGTGCATTGCTTTAGAGATTGGTCTGCCCTCTGTCTCTCAGGTCTGAATTCCAGCTCTGCCATTCATTACCTGGGCAAGTTAGTTAACCTCATTGTGCCTTCATTTCCATATCTGAAAAATGGGGATAATAATAGCACCTACCTGAGGACTGTGGTGAGAAGTAAATGAATCAACACATATGAAAGACTTATAAGAGTGGTAGAACTTGACACTAATAATTGCTATTTACTACTGTTTCAGAAAAACAGCTGTCATTTATGATTTCTTTATGCTGTGCCTTGATGAGATATGAAGAGGCAATTCTATAAGAAGAGAGTCAGAAAATGTTCTTGGCGCTCAGATTAATTAGTGAGATACAATAAATTTAGAAATATCACTGCCCCCAATCACCCTTTCATCTATTTTGAAAACAGAATAACTGCTTTTTTCGAGTAAAATTTGTCTCAATAAAGAGACTACCTTTGAACTCTACAATAAGATAACTTGAACGTCACCTAGGAGAGGTGTTCCTGACGCGCCACCATACTGGGTAAGGTGGGAAGAACCAGCATTTCCATGAAACTCTCCACAGACATTTGGGTGTAGGTTTGACATTCTCTCTAGACACATCTGACTCTGAATTCTTGTTTTTGCTGAACTAATTAATTCCACATCCTGATGCATAGTCATTTATTCGACATTGTATCAGATCGTGATAACTTTACTTATCCTAGCTAATCTCTGTGGTCCACATCACATCTCCATAGACCATGTCAGATTTCATCCATTGGGTGGTGAACTATTTGGGCTCACCTGAAGTTGTTATTATCCCACTCCAGGCACCCACTCTTCCTGCTTTATGTCACAAGACCTTCTTTGATGATGTGGGGTTCGCCAACACAGACACAAGTGTAGTCCAGGAATAGAGAAGAGTTAGCACCTCCAGGGATGACCCTCCACCAATGGGAAATACATAGAAAACAGTGGTCAGAATACTCCAGACTTCTTTCAGAGACATCCTGCACGTTTCTTTGAGACCATGAAGGAACGAAGGCGTAAAGAAAGGGTTTTGATGATATACTCTTACTCTGTGTTTTCCTCTTTCCTTTTCTCATTCTTCCTGATCATTCACTTTCATTTCTTAGAATCACATCTTAAATAAATAAACTACCTGGATACAAGGGTTTCTTCATGTAGGCTTTGTTTTGGGAGAAACACAAATTGAGTTATTTCCTCAAATTCCCCTGGCACAAGATGCTGAGTGCTGAGTTAGAAGACTTTTCTTAAGGATGAGACAGCAGTGGGAGTTTACATAAGAGAATTGAAAACAAGTTAAGTTTGAATAATTAGACATCCTATTTTGTAAAAGTACTCAGATCCTTCCATGATTGATCAGAAGCTTTCAGCAGGCACTATTTCTCCACAGACTCTAGTCTTCCAGGAAGTTTTATGACTTAACATCTTCTCTCAAAACTCTATTTTCTTTTAGTCCCACCATCATCATTTAACTCATCTTAACTTCAAAAACTGAGCAGTTTATCTATTTACTTCTTTTCCTGATTCATAATAGTGTTTGTCTATGAAGTGTTCCCTAACCAAAGTTTGTTCTCCTAATAGGAAAACCTTTTGGGCAATAAGTTCAAATAATGCCTCTCTCTATTATATAAGCATCCTTTACTTAATGTAGAAATTCTAGTATATCCTAGTGTAATGGGCTAAAATTTTTGAAAGTCAATGCTAAGAAATACTAAGTAAGTACAGTCCATTATATTGGAACAGATAATCTTTGATTCTTCCCTCAACAACTGAAATGGCTCCCATTGCCCCAGAAGAGTAGGTAATAGTATCTTTTCTTTGGCATAACTTACCCAAGCAATCCTCTTATTTAGAAATAAATTTGTTATATTTGCACAGTGGTCCCTGAACATTTTGAGAAGCAATGACAACGACCCTAATCCATTCTTTTTTGAGAACCAATACTTGTTGGACTTCTCTGATTGACAGTAACAGTCCTAATTCAATTTTTCTGTCCTGGAAAGGATACTAAGTCTTTAGAGAAGGAATCATGATGTGAGAAGGTCAAATATAAAGTGGCTGCCTGGGCTCAAAAAAAGAAAAAAATCAGAATATAGTTGTTCATATTGGGGAAGAGGCAGAAAGTCCTGAGACATTTGCTTAGGGCTTATGCTTTTGGAAGAATGACTAAACTTATGATACAAACTAATATTAATTTTAATCTTAACTTTAGTAGCACACATTGGAGTGTCATTTGACATAAGTAGGAAAGAGGGTTAGTGATAGTACTGCTGCCATTGTGGTTTTAAATCTAACATACATTTTGAAGCAGCGATGGAAAGAATGATCTTAGTTGTCTCTTCTCTCTCTCTCTCTCTCTCTCTCTCTCTCTCTCACTCTCTTTCGGTATTTGGAAGTATAGTTAAACAATATAAGTTGTAACTGTAATTCCTGCTAAGTATACATAAACCTAAGTGATTAAAAAAAATAGAATGTGTTCTTGTGCCACAACCTAGGGGAGATTACCCTAGTCACACATTATTTGCTTTACTGAATCTGCAAAGGGTGATAAATGTTTTTTGATAATATTTTTATCCTATTGTCCCAAATGTTGAGTTGATACATGACAAATAATGAACACATAAATAGAGCATACATATAAGTCAATAATGTTACTTTGTGCAAGGCTCATTCATAAAAGCAATAAAAGGCATATGAATCAGCATAGGAGATTATAATTTTTGAGAAAAGTGCAAAGAAATCCAGTAGGGTGGAGTATCACAAGACCAAGAAAAATAGGCACTCAGAATTGAAAGGTGTCACATGTTGAAGAGAAACATAGGAGAAAAAGACTCACCATATGTCTTAATATTAGATATGCATATCAAAATAATTTAACGTAGTGGCAAAAGCTATAAATCTATAGGTTCTCAAACCAAACTGAGTGTGATTTCCAAGATGACCATTTGAACTTTGATTTTTTTTTTAATTGTCTCAGTTTCTTCATCTGTATTTACTATGCTTGGTATAAGTAGATAACAGAAATGAGATAACATATGTGTGCGTGCTTAGCATAGGGCCTGGTATATAGTGAGTGCTATCCAAAAATCTGTTAAAATATTTAATGAGATTCTGCAGAAGAGTATGTTTAAAGATAAATCTGTTTGGAAGTCATTGATAGGGATTAGAATGTATCATGGAAAGTTATGGAAAAACATGTGAATGAGAGAGTGATGCACATTTACATGATACAAAAATATAAATATTAAGTTGGTGCAAAAGTAATTGTGGTTTAAAAGGTTAAAAGTAAATGCAAAAACCACAGTTACTTCTGCACCAACCTAATAAAATTCCTCCAGCTTGCACTTTTGATTAATTAATGGTTCAAAATAAAATCTCAATACCATGGTAGAAAGGAAGAGCTATGCAGCATACGTAGAAGAACATGTTTCATCAAAAAGAAATAACAGTTCTCACTGATGGAAATGATGGAAGACAAAAAACATTTCACTAGTGTTATTTCCCACTATCACATAGCAGTTGACATCATCAGAATTAATTATATAGTAAATGTCTTGATTTGGAATATAGTGTCAATGGAGATGATTGAAGATATTCCTGTGGAAATAGAAGACCCTTCAAAAGATGATATGTCTACCTGGATTCAAAATGAGATTGCATGTGTTTGAGAAAGAGAAAATGAGTACCATGGACAGTGTCTCTGCAATTTTTTTAGACATTTCTGTTCCACTTTCACTTTTTTTTGCATAGCTATGTGTCACCTATACTAGTATTCAACATTATTCTTTAAATCACCTCCTTTTAAAGTTTAAATATTTATATTTTCTATACGTTGCTTATATTTCTAAGAAATGATAACTAAGATATTATTAATGTGTAGATTCTGTTTTATATAATGTATGCTAAAGTAAATGTTCAACTATTTCAATTTTAAAATAATAAAATTTATTCATGCATTGTCCCAAATCATCAGATCAACAATCAGTGATAAACTTGCTATACTTTGGGAACGCATTGCAATAAAGAATTAAACAGGAAAAAAGAAGGGGTACAAAATAATAAGGTGAAGTTAAAGGTCATTTTATTCATGCCTAAATTTGTAGAATTACAGGCTATCTGAATAAAGCAAGTTCTTTGCTGGCTCAGAAAAATTTGTCTCATTTTTAGGAATATATCAGGACCAGGAATGTAGTGATTTTTACTAAGCCTGTATAGTAAAATCCAAAGGTTGCTTAAGATATAACTCTCCTATTCCCCATACGGTATTTCATATCTCTGTGACTATTTTGTGACTACCAATTTGTACTTCCTAATCCCTTCACCTTCTCCCCAACCCCCAACCCCCCTCCTATCTAGGGACCGTCAGTTTGTTCTCTGTATCTCTGAGTCAATTTCTGTTTTATTTGCTCATTCATTCTGTTCTTTAGATTCCACGTATAAGTGAGATCAGATGGTGTTTGTCTTTCTCAGTCTGACTTAGTTCACTTAGCATACTATCCTCTAGGTCCATCCATGTTGTTACAAATGGTAAGATTTCATTCTTTTTATGGCAGAGTAATACTCCCATAATATAAGTGTAGCACCGTTTCTTTATCCAATAGTCTACTGATGGGCAATTCAGTTGTTTCCATATCTTGTGTAGTGTGAGTAGCGCTGCAATAAACTTAGGGATACACACCATGTTTCCTCCAAAATAAGACCTAGCTGAATCATCAGCTCTAATGCATCTTTAGTACCAAAAATAAATGTAAGACCCGGTCTTATTTTTATATAAGACCGGGTCTTATATTAATTTTTGTTCCAAAAGACATGTTAGAGCTGATGGTCTGGCTAGGTCTTATTTTCAGGGAAAAACGGTATATTTTTTTTGAATTAGATTACGTAGGGTGCCAGTGGGTACTGGACTTATTGGGGGGATCACTTTATAGATCATGTAGATGCCTGACCACGGCTCTGCATACCTGAAGTCGAAGTCGAATAATATTGAACGTCAAAAAAAAAAAAAAAAAAAAAAAAAAAAATATATATATATATATATATATATATATAGTAATGGGATATAAAATACAGCATAGAGAATATAGTCAATGGTATAGATAATAGCCTTGGGGGGGGTGTCATCCCTTTGTGAAGGGTGTAAATGTCTAATCATTATGTTGTTCTGTACACCCGAAACTAATATTACAAAACAAGCCAAAAAACAAATAAAAATGATGTAACTCTCCTAATCTGTAAATCTTTAATGAACATCTAAACATAACTTAGCATATACTTCTAAATCCTTCCTTCCAATTCCCTTCATTAGTTTTGGCATTTTCAAATATGAATGCCTCTGATTCAAAGCTTCAGACTTTGAATAATTTCTAGATAGAAGCAAGTGAAATAGAAGAAACCTTGCTTATTCAGATCACTTCCTTAATATTATATCTCAGGATATTTTACATAGGTAACAAGTTAGCACCATGAAGTACAGAGTATCTGTGGAACTTTCTGAGAAGCTGCAATGGAAGTGCTCAAATATCTGAGGCTCTCATAACATTTTCTTGATAAAATAATGCTTTCATGTCACATAAAATGAAACTGTCCACATTCCTTTGCAGATTTCTCTCAAGCTTCAGAGCAGGTCCTTGACAATTCTAGTATTGCCTTTAAATATCTGGTTGAAATGTAGCTTTGCGCTGTAAAACCTCATAATGATTGAAAAAAATCTTTTCCTTTGTAGATAAACAAGTACTAATAAGTATTAACATTAGCCACTATATTTTAGCAGTTTTTGCTAAATGTTGTTTTTCCACAGGACCTATTATTTAAGTTCATTAACACAGTAGATTATCCAAGACTGTGACACAGATTATGCAGTAAAAGGCTATGTAGATATGTCTTTAGAATATCAATTTCCAATGCTCAGCCATTATCAAGATCGGGTTGAGGACAAAACCAATTGCTCCTTCAAAGGTCTATAGGATCAAAAAGATCTAAAATTGAGAAAAATAATATTATACCCCATATGATTTTAACATGGTATCTTAATATAGGTGCAATACTCAACAAACATCAGTAATTTAAAATTATAGTGAAGTCTATGATAACACAAGTAAAAAATAAAAGCCAGAGACTTCACATTATGGAGTTTCAGTGTTTTATCTGGAGGCTGCTGCCCTTCTCACTCCTCATTATCTATGCTGTACAGGTGGGTAGTGCAAGATGGAGTGTCTGTCTTTTACTCCAAAACTTCTCTGCAGCACCTAGCTTCAAGATTCTACTTTTGTCATTTTTGAAGTCATAAAGTTGATACCATTAACTAACAGAATCAACCTGAATGATAGTAATCGTATTACTCTCACTAGCGGTCAGGGCATATTGATCATATCTGACACCAACTAAAGACCCAGCAAAATAGATCCTCTATGTAAATAATAATAATTATTTTTTTCCTTAAGGCCATGCCTTTAGTTTGTCACCTCCAGCATTGTTAAATAAATTGTGTAATACTTCTGAATAATCTTTTGGGATTACATACATTTCTGGAGTAAAGAAGTATGTAATTATTGAATATTCATGTTCAGTACTGTGCTAGAAATTGTGAGAAAGGCAAGGGACATAAGACATTACCTTGTCTTTGTAGAGTATACAATCATATTGGAAAGATTGATGGGTATATTTCAATTCAATTAGGGAACTGTAGAATAACCCCAATTGTCTAACCCTAAATATATAGTAGAATAAATGGGAACAGTAGCAGAAGATTTTGATGTCAGTTGCATTTGGGAGGAGGTAGGAATTGAATAATACAGAATCAGGATGCGGGATCATAATTTTTTCTGGAAATCTTAGTGGTATTAAGTATAGAATTCACCTATTGGGGACTCTAATAGAGATATATTCCAGGTCTTATAAAGGCATGCCACTACAGATTTATATGTATCATGTGGTTTGTGACCTCTAACATTGCCAAAAATAATTATACAGATATTTGATTACAACCTAGGATGGATGTTAATATATGAACACACAGGGGAATGTAGTCTGCTAATAGAAATACTTCAGATAATGTGTTAGAGCCAGTGCCCTTTACAAAATTATTTGCAGAAGATAAGATAATTTCGCTAGTAATTTGGTTTTTTTTTAACAATTATTTACAGTAAATTAGGGATTTTATTTGCATTTCATTTTGAACTGGAAGGAATAAAATAAAGTGTATAGCCATTATGTATTTCTATGCTTATATATCTCTTTTCATACATACATACATACATATACACATTTCTTAATTATCACACATTTATTGAAATAATTTCATCAAAATACTTAGTGATCAGGACAATTATTCATGCCTCTAAATGCTATCATGAATTAACTTATTATGTATTTATCTATCAAAATAGTAAATTTTGAAATATGAACATTGTTTGGCAAAAGTGGTGTTAGAGAATGTGTCATAGAAATGGAATTTTTTCAGTACTAGAACAGGCTGATGCATATCAAATGTATATAAACATCTGAACACAGATAAGAAAATATTGGTTTCATTTCAAATGAGATGGAAAACAAGATATTAAAAGAAAATTTATCAGAAACGAAATGGAAAAAGACCAGAGTCAGGAATGCAGAATCTCAAGGGCCTTGAATCCAAAAAAAAAAAAAGAAAAGCAATTTTACATGAAAATACTCAATGAAATGACCTCATTCTTATGGCATTTCTTAAAATAAACAAAAACATTAAATGTTTAAATTGTAGAAAATAATTTGTTCTCCTATAGTATCTGATAATGGGAAGGCATTAAAGCACTTCCTTGGGAAATATTTCCTCTTCTCAAATACAAGATTTGATGTGAATTTGTTCACCATAAGTAGTTCATGTTTGAGCTTTAGAAGAGGAGAAATACTTGGTTGGAGAAATACAAGGCTAAACTGATATCGAAAAGGGGAAAAAAAAAGGACCAGAAAAAAAAAGAAAAAACAACAAAAAAACAACTTAGGCAGCCTTCAGCAAAGGGACACATTTCATGAGCACATTGTGAGTTCTTAATTAACATATAATAACTGAATTAAATGAGTAAGGATTAACTTTACTAATTATTCTCTTTATAATCTAGAGAATTGGAATCATTTTTTTTAAAATTTATTTTTAATTTATTGGGGTGACAATTGTTAGTAAAATTACATAGATTTCAGGTGTGCAATTCTGTATCACATCATCCATAAATCACATTGTGTGTTCACCACCCAGAGTCAGCTCCCCTTCCATCACCATACATTTGATCCCCCTCACCCTCATCCCCCACCCCCCAACCCCTTTACCTTCTGGTAACCACCAAATTACGTTCCCCAGATTAATTTTCAAGCCCGTGGCCATCCTATGGTCACCGATTGCCCTCCAATCCCCTCACCCTCCCCCCCACCCCCCACCCCTCCCGCCCATCTAGCAACCCTCAGTTTTTCCTCATTGTCATTTTTTTTAAAAATCTAGAATATTAGAATCATCTGGAAAGCTTTTAAAACAACAAATCTATGTTCTAAAATGCATTAATTCATCCAATAATTATTTAGCTCTTATTATGTTCTAGTCTCATTGATAGGTGACTCAGAGATAAAAATAGATGATAGCTGTCTTCACAGAACTCAGTCTAGTAGGAACAAAAAAGTTAATAAGATTAGCCTTTATAATAAAAGTTATACAGTTTTCAATGAAGAGGTTGGGAGTATAAATAACTGAATAACAATAGAGATATTTTAAGCAGACAAACTTGATACAGGTTTCATTGTAAGAAGAGAACCCTGACTGCTGTTTAGAGAATGGACTGAGGATAGGTGTTGGCGAGAGAGAAAAAGCAAGTCAGCTAGTTAGTAGACCATTGGAATTGTTCAGGTAAGATACGACAGAAGCTAGGAAAAAAATGGTGTGGAGACTATTTTCAGTTTGGTCTGCCATATCCTATCACCCCAAAAATGCTGACAATCATGAATGACATCCAAGGGTTCCTTTTTGTTCGAACTTTCACTCTGATGTAGCTAATGGGAGATACCAACCTGAGACTAGAGATGGCAGCAGAATGAGGTTGGATATGTATTCCCCCTGCTACAACAGTTGATCTCCCACAGCTCTCACCATGGAGCTAGTTAATGGTTCTTCCCCCTGGTTCCTTCAGCCTGCATAGTGAACAGCTTCCTGTTGTTCCTAGCCAGGGTCATAAAGCATTAATTCTCATTGGTTTCCACAAACCTTATCATATCTTTTATTTTTGCTTATGTATGTATGTATTCATATGTATGTATGTATGTATGTGTGTGTGTATTTTACCAAAACTAGGTTTTAATAATGAGATTAGATAAGAAACAACCACATCCACTGTTTTTGTTTGTTTTTTTTTTTCACCCATCTCCCCAACTCCCCTCTGCTTTGTCAGCCATCGCCATGTCCTCTGTATCTCTGGGTGTGCTTATGTTTTGTTTTATTTCTTCTTCTTTTTTTAAATAGACGTGGAATCACACATTTTAAATATGTTTTTATTAAACCTTTTCTTCATATTATCCATTTTGAGTGGATCACTCTTTCCTGGCAGGACCATGAATAAAATATGTAGCAATTGTGGAGAAGAGATGTGGACATTTTTACATACATTCCTTACATAAAGAGGACAGGACTTAGTGATGGTATAGAATAGGAGGGTAAGAAAAAAGGAGGTAGCAAGGATGATTTCCAGATTCTGGCTTGACCAGTAGGTGGATAGAAGTACTATTTTAAGAGATGAGACTCATAGAAGTTGGGAAGGGAGCAGGTCAATACTTCTGTCTAGGCCATATTGACTGGAACTGTCAAGCAAACCATTTGAAATTAGTCAAAAAATAACAGAGAAGACTAGAGTGTCAGTATACATTTTGTTGAGGTGAGGACATCAATGTTATTTCAGTGGCATGCAGAAATAAACATATAGCAAGGCCCAAGTCCTCATGGAGGTTATGGTCTACTGGGAAAAAAGACACACAAAACATAATAAACTACAATGTTGAATTAATGCTACACACAAAAAAAAAAGTACCAGAGGGTATAAAATAATAATGAAAAGACAATCTATTTTAGGGGTTGATAGAAATGGCAGTGCAAATTATGTCCCAATCTTGAGTAGTGAAAAGGAGAAAGAATATTCCAGGCAGTTGAAACAGTATTTGTTTTAAGTCCCTGTGGAGAAAAGGAAATTACATCATTTGAAACACACAAAAAAGTAACTAATGTGGCTGGAGATTAGTGAACCAAAGAGGAAGTAGTATAAGATTAGGTGGCTGAGGTTGACAGGAGAACAGATTACTTATTATTAGGTTATGCCAAAGATGGGTCTGTTAGGTTCTGACCATTAGGATACAATTTGCTACGTAGAGATAAAGCGGCTGAACTTTAATACCACTCTTAAAATGACCTCAGCTGCCATGAAAGCTCCACTATTAGGTCGAACCCCATGCACATCGGATAAAATTGGATTACTCAATATTGTTCAAATGATTTTACAAAGGGGCCAATTAACTCATCTATTTTGTAGTAAAGCACGATTAGGTAAGGATATTAATGGAAAAGAGAGAGTGTATTTGATAAATCACGAAGAAAATAAGCACATACAAATCTAATATTTGTTTATGTATGTCCTCATACCTTGAATTGAATTGAATAAAGTGAAAATTATTATTTTTTTCTTTATGTACTTTTGCTCTTGTGTGAATTAGTTATTACATATTGAAAATAAACCTAGCATTTATCCATCTTGGGAAATAAAACCCTGAGTGTTACTTAGGCTTATTTTGGAAAATTTCACTAGTACTTTAACCCTAAACTTAATGATCCTAGTCATTGTGTAAGGGCTAGTGCTTTTACTAGTGTAGTGAAAAATGTTCATATCTGGACCCCAGATTGCCTGTGGTACTTACTCTGGTACACATAACAAATACAAAATGAACAAATTACAGCTCTATTCAAAGAGCACACATTTATTCTTCAAATGAACAAAAAAATGTTGAGAATATTTTCAAAAGTAGCTAACGCCTATAGCGCTAATATATGCCAGACCTTGCTCTGAGGTCTCCATATATATTAAATCATGTAATCCTTGTAATAATCTTGAGTCAGGTGCTCTTATTATTACCATTTTAGAGATGAGGAAACTGAAACACAGGTGGTTATTTAACTTGTCTGAAAATGCAGAGGAAATCAGCTGTAGACTGGAATTTAAATGAGACAGACTGGCTTTAGAATCCATAGTCTCAGCTCTCACTGGTTGGAGACATGTAAACTATCATATTATTGAGTAGGACTCAGGTCAGATTCTTACCAATGATCTTTCCTTGTATGACAACATCAGTGAAACTTATGAATTTTTAAACTTCTCCATGTCATAAAAATTCATGAACCTGGTCATATTTCTGATAAGTAGAAATATGTGGCAGTACTCAGATAAAGTGATATTCATATCACTTTTTCTTTTCAATTTAAACACCTACATAACAGAATTGAATAATAATTTTGAAGCAATTGCTGGTATGACCTGAACATTTGTTAATGAATAAAGTATAAAGCTCATTCTTACTAGAGTGGGTTTATCTGTCTTTTAAATGATGGAGGGATTTTTGAAAAAGGAAAAAAAAAATAACGATCTATCTATCTTCCATACACATTTCTTGAAATGTTAAAATTAAACAAAATCTAAAAATAATAAACACCTACAAATATTTGGCTACTTTATTTCTGAGAAAAATAAAATTTCAACAATTCTCTAGAGTTGTTTCTAAATTTTAAAATGTCTTTGAACACCAGAAGGCATATAAACTTCATTTTGTAAGATTTTCATGCTGTCAAGATGATTTGTTTGGAGAAGCATCTGAGGGTCTACAGGCCACCCACCATTTTAATAACTCTGACTATTCTGTGTGTCATCAAGTCACTTCGTCCAACTTGGACGATTTCATTTTGCATAACTATAAAATTTACTCCCTAACTGTCACTATTACAAATTGATCTCAATAAGAAAATGTTCATCACTGTTACAGGAATGGGAAAAAAAAAATGGAACAGCATATGGATTTCAAGCTTTCAACAATATAACACACTTCCAGATATACACTTATATATGAGATTCAAAGTATAAAATTCTAAATACTGTTTTGGCCCTTTATAATTCCCATTTTATTTATTTATTTATTTATTTATTTATTTATTTATTTATTTATTTATTTATTTGCTGTCAGTATAAATCTAACATTTACTGAGAAATATGTTTCAACTGTTATTAGGGACTTTTGTTGTGAAGGTTGTTGTCATTTGAAATTTCTTTTGTATGAGATATTCTGGTGTTCACAATTTAATTCTAGGATAAAGTATCAAATATGAGGTTGCTGGCTACATAAATACTAACCCTCTACCCCCAATTTAATTGCAAAGAGCAATTCAGGTGAGAGTAAATAAATAAATAAAAGGTTTGGTTAATGTTGGACATTTGCTTGGTACCATGTCATTCAAAACTCCTTTCATTTAAAAACAGAATTTGCATTGACATATGAATGATGTGTA
This sequence comes from Rhinolophus ferrumequinum, assembly GCF_004115265.2. NCBI lineage: Eukaryota > Metazoa > Chordata > Mammalia > Chiroptera > Rhinolophidae > Rhinolophus > Rhinolophus ferrumequinum. Next base: position 73,592,200 of record NC_046291.1, read on the forward strand.
ATGCAGTATAATTACTTATGGGGTCTTTGAAAAGAGAAGCCCCCTTTTTTTCCAAGTGATTTAACTTTGAAAAGGAATTACTTTACATGCCCAGTAAATACTATTAAAAAGCATTTTGTGAGGCCTTTTTTTCCTGCATATTTCTACACATGGACAGACTATTGTGTGTTCTAAAACCTGTATTTACATGACACACTTTTATGGTCCAATGGGCAAACACTACTTAGTCCTAAAATAACATCATAGTAATGACTAGAGTCAAGACAGAAAGAACACGCCACCATTATTATCCATATCAGACTGCACCAGATGCAGTATCAGGAAGCATGCTGACAGTGTTGAACACTCAACAACAATTTCTGGTATTTTTGTGTGCTCTTAGATGTAGCACTGTTATATTCAAAATAAGTAGTGCATAAGCGCTTTCATTTTGAAGAAATATATTGTATACATTTTCTTTTCATCTGAATCTAGTAGAGAAAGAAATGACAGAAAATTAAAAATGAGTTACTTTAAGTGGGATTTAACCAGATTTCAGTGTGTGTAAAGCAGGGTTTATCAACCTCAGCAGTACTGATCTTTCTGTGTTGGATTTTTCTTTGTTGTGGGGGCCATCCTGTGCATTGTAGGATATTTAGCAGTATCCTTGGCCTCCATGGACTAGAAGCCAGTATCTAATCCCCAGAAAGTTGTGACAACCCAAAACATTGCCTGCTTGAGAATCACTGATACACAGAAATGAACCCTTGAACATACACATATTCTTTTAACCAATGAAATTGCATTGCTTGGCTCTGTCGATACCAGACTTTTATTAGTTTCCAGACACAAAGTGCACATTTTTTCTAAATGTGTACTTAATTTGTTTGTTTAACTTTGCAGTCATGGCTACAGTATGGAAGCATTTTGCATCAGTGGTATTATTTCATACATTTTGTTTTTTTATTGACACCAAGAAAATAAAATGGGAAATATTAAGCATCAGATAATTCAAGGGGACATCTTTAAGAGAAAGGTCTCATGGTCTATGGAAGTGGGCAATTGGCTCTTATAGATCCTCCTTGAGCCCCAGGTTCCTGGAGGCCTGTATCTCTGGGCTAATTCCTCCCCAGTGTTAAGAAAAATATCTACACTGAGGAATACCTCATGACAAAAGCTGTTCCTTCTTCGAATGAGTGGGATTTTCAGTTACTTTGCCCATCTCCTTAAGCTTTCGAAATAAAAAGACTGCACCAAGAAATCAGGTGTTTGGAAGAAAGAAAGGGACAAGATTATTTACCACCCCGCTGATTATAAACATGACTTGAATTGTAATAATAAACAGAAAAGAAGTCAGAATCCCTGCTTCGGTCTCATTGTGAATGTCCACCAGTGGGTCTAATTATCATGCTAGAACAGTCGATTGGGTCATTAGGTGTAGCCAGGGATTCATTGTTTTAGTAATCAAAACTTCTGCTGTGCAGAGAGTAACCGTATACACATGAATTATCTATTTTCAAATTACTAAAATATAATAAAAGACTACTCATTACTATATTTTTTTTCTCATATTACTTTTTTTCTTTAATAATTTAAAAAGGATTTCAGGATATTTGATTTAAGGTTATCACTAGAAAATTAAGTTATTATTATTCTGTAGCTATGAAGAAGTACCTTCTGATAAGGATTTCTGGCTGATACAATGCTATGAAAAATAGCTTTTAACATTCAGTATTGGCACTGAAATATTGATAAGCAATAAATGAATAAAATGGCAAAAATGGTAGTCTATTGAACATAACATTATAATTTAGTATAATGCACAATATCTAATGTTCCAAACATTCAACAGATATTGTAAAACATCCAACTTTCACTCCTCTATAAGTTCCTAGTAAGTGACCATTAGCTACAGTTAGTTTGTTAAATATTATATAGCATATAGTAAATAGAAAAAAATGAATGTGACTATATTTCAGAAAATACATGTTTAACACTGTAACTTTGATTTTGATATTACATTAATTTTCAGCATATATACAACTTTTTCTTTGACATAATTACTTAATGTGTCAAACACCTACTTGTCATATTGTAGTTCTCAAGACTTCATTAATCCAAAATAATTTGACCTATTTATTTAGGATTATCAAGTCTTCTCTAAAACTATAAGAGTAAAAACAAAGCAAAATAACAACAAAACAAAGCTTCAATAAGTTAGGAAAGATAATAAGATCTATGTAGGTGACGAAGCACCAAAATTCCCTAAACAGATATATATTCTAAATATATAGAAATACTGAATAGGCTTGGTAAATTTCTAAATTTACTTTCATTTTTAATGCCTTTTTTCTTTGCCGTGCTCAAAATGCTTCTCTGATGTATACAGAACAAAAGAAGAATCATCCTGCAGTTAATTTTTATAATTTCATCAGCTGGTAGCAGAGGACCAGTTGCTTAGTGGATAAAGTGTTGCTTTATATTTTAAAGGACAACTTCAAATCCTGTTAAGGTTATATTTTTATTAAAATTTCCATTAATTTCCCCATCAATGTGATTGTAGATAAATATTAATTAATTCTTACCATTTTTTAAAGAAATAAATGGAGTCATATCTGATTCAAAGTTAAACAAGTCACTATTCATGCTTTCTTGGTAACCCTTCCCTGGGTTCAGAATTGGTTGGGGAGAAAGGGAATAGATATCTTTAATGGCATTTTATTGAACTTAGCAATTTAAATGGTCTACCCTGATTTTTGAAGATATCAAATTACCACATGGAAGATGTCTTTCTCATCAAATTTGGCTTTCATTGCTCACTAAGAAAGTGACAAAGGTAATTTTTAATGTTGGATATAGTACTTATGTGTAAAAGCCTCTGATATTGGTAAGAGTTCTGGGGTGAAGTCTCTGTGATAAAAACTGCTACATCAACAAATAAATTAATATTATGGAAACTGACAATAGAAAGCAATGGCATTCCTTCTTTGGAGTTTTATTATTATAGCAAAAGAAAAAAAATGTATCTCACATTTTAGGGAACTCTGAGATATCAAGGTGGGCCACCAGGTATCCTATTTGCATTAATACCGTCTAAGACTTCTGAGAGAGTTGGAAAAGAGCACTTTGATACTGATGGGAACAGCTCTGGGTCATTGGGAACAACCTATTCTAGACAGATGTGTGACAAATAATTATTATAAGCTTTGGAGAAGGAATATTATTCAAAGTGAAATGAAAACTTACCTAACACTATAAGTTTTACTGATTAATTTGTATTCCCATTCTCTCAAGCATTGCAGGAGCTAAAAAAGTTCATGCTATCCTCATCTTGGTCATTTAACAATAATGGGAACTTTGCAGTATTCTAGAATTTAGAAGGGGATCCAGGGCTTAAGCATTGGAGCTTAGCACTGTCATGTTACAATTTAAAGGAAAAGTCTAGAAACCATATTTATCTATATCTTGCTTGCTTGTTTTTTGTGGTTTTTTGTTACCTGTAATGTGAAAAGAGGTTTTTAATCTTTGTAGAAAAAAAGGATGTTATAGAAATATATAAAAATGCAACCCTGAATATGACATATCAAAGAGCAAAGGCAGAAACCCCCAAACACCAAAATGCATGTGTGAAATATTTTGTTATATATTGAGGTGATTTTACAATGAGAAAGCTGTTAGACTACTATTTTTACCAATACTATTAAGATCCAACATTCATCGGACATTTTCTTTATTCCAGGCACTGCCAAGAACTTTTAATCTCATAAAACCCCCACAGCCACCATACCATGAAGACATTATTATCCTCCCCATTATAACAATAAGTAAACTGAGGTTTAGGGAGGTTAATTAGCGAGACTATTTAGCAAACAACAGAAACAGGCAGTGCCAACCTCAAAATGCCTATGGAGAAGTTCTTAAAGGTAACAATTTTGTTAGAAAGAGCACTGAAATTGATGTTCTCAGAAACAAAATTTTAAGAATATATTAATTATCCATGTCATAAATTAGAAGAGGAGGAGCAGAGTTGCCTCCTGAAGTTGTCTGCAGCCAGGATTATTACATAAAGAATAAAATGTTCTAGACACCCATAGATTGACATACCCATGCAGAAGAGTGGGAAAAAAAGATCATCATGCCCAAATCTCCTCAAAAAACACATGCATTCCATATGGAGCTGGGTGATCCAGAGCGGGGGTTCAGCACTTTTTCTTTAATATTGGGTTTCATTCTGCTAACAGCTTATTGGCCGAGTGCCCACTAGCAAGCAATTAAGACTTTGTGCTTGCCTGCGTTTTAGTAGCTCTCCTCAAGAAACATACGTCCACATGGGAGCAGCAGCTTTGCCAGCATGGGTCACGGTCTGGGAGCAGCATCAGGAGAGCCTCTATACTCTAAGGATTCATATAGTCTTCTGGGAAGTTGAGGAAAGGATAGATAATTGATTGGCTGTGACTGTGAAAGAAGATCAAGATGGGAATCCTTAAGAAATGGGAACTATAGGGAGAGATCAAAAGTGGAGATAGGAGACGAAAGCAAAACGCTACCAAGGAATCCAAAAAAAAAAGCAGATTATGTTAATGTCGTAAAATTAAGAAGCAATTGGGTTCAATAAAAATGAGACAAAACTGGACTGCTGGTGAGAGTTTGTTATATTGAACTTGGAGGATTCCCTCCTTAATTATTTTTTATATGTAACACAAAACTGCTGAGCACTTGAAATGTTCCAGGTACAGGGCTAGGGAGGCAAAGATGAGTAAGACGAAAAGTAGAGCCACCCTGTGTCAGATTTCATGGCTGACTTACCATTCATATAGATTCTTATGAAAATGGGAACACTGCAGCCATATTGCTTTTCTCTTTCCAGGCTCACTTTATTTTGTTCCTGGAAAGCATCATGACTCAGGTTGGCTTAAAGTGTGCTTAAAATAATTAGAAAGCTTTATACAAAGATGAAATAACCTTCTTGGGAGGGGGCAGGTTTTCACATCTGAAAATGAAATAAGCCAAATCAGTGGTTTCAAATATATGATTGATCATGTAAACCTCCTGGGCATGATTTTACAGTACAAATATCTGCTCTTCACTCATGGAAGTTGTAGTTTAATAGATCTAATCTGATATATTCTCATGTTGTAAACATTGCCCTGAATAATTAGAAAAGAACTGAAACCACAAAAACAACATATTCCTCTTTACAACAGACTCTGCTAGAGTAAAATTAAATGAAAAACTACTATTGTATGGGCTATACCTGTATGTAATCTATAAAAACCTAAATGTATAGAAAACTATCCTTCAAATTATTAATATGATTCCTTAAAAAAGCAATCTCACTGGTGTATATGAAGCACATTTATACACATTATTTTGAGGGATAGATCTATTGCATTAACAGAAACACATACATTATATATATATATATATATATATATATGTATGTATGTATGTATATATATATGATACTATATATACTATACTATATATCACATATAACAGAAGATATAGATATAGATATAAGTATAGATGTAGATATAGATATGGTGATTTATACTTCCTTACTACTTGGAAACTTGAGCCTAAATCAGGTTTGTACAGAGCATAGTCCCATCACTGTCTAGGTGTCTTGACTCTATGAGACTTTAGATGACATGCAAAAATTACAACTTTATGAAAGCATGATCTTGATCAAAAAGAATTCCCAAATAATTTTAACATACTCTAAGATCTTAGTCATAAAAACTGTTGGGTTTAAAATGCTATTTTTTTCAGTACTATAAACCTGTGTTTAAATAAAATCTCATGTCAATTCCCAATATATCCAAAACGATAAGATTGGGACAGCTCCAGGCAGAGCAGGGTAGGAGTCCACAGTGACCTCTTTGGCCACCATGGTATCTACAGTAGGAGCTTCTAACTTTCTCCTCAGGGCCCTGAAGTTCCACAGAGCACAGATGGAAAACAAAGAGTATTTCATTTTAAATTTTATTTCTAAGTAAACCCCCACAAAGTAAGCTTAATAATGGATTCTATAAATATGTGCGGTTAATCCCTAACCGTTTATCCATTTGACTTAAATCTTCCCAGTGGTGTAGGCAAGGTAAGGAGTTGTGCACATGTGGCTGAACTTGGCACTTTGGGTCACTGGACTGGGGCACATCACGGGATGTAAAGAACACCCATTATGTGTCACACCCACCTAAGTTTGAACCTCTAAGCTCCATTCGCCAGTTAAATTACCTTGAGCGACTTAGTGAAACTTTCAGACTCTCCTTCCCTTTTGCCTGTCAAATGGGGATAATTTCTACTTTTTACTCTGGTGGAGATTGATCTTTAGCAACGAAACTGGCACATGGTGTTTCTTTTCTTGCTTTCCTGTCAACGGATCAGGATAAGATTTTGGGAAATTGCTCTAAGTCCTTCAGTCCTATTCAGAGCTTCCGAGTTTCCCCGAAGATAAGACCTCGCTGGACAATCAGCTTTAATGTGTCTTTTGGAGCAAAAATTAATATAAGACCCGGTCTTATTTTACTATATAATACAATATAATACCTGGTATAATATAATACTGGGTATAATATAACATAATATAGTATAATATAATAAATATGATATGATATGATATGATATAATACTTGGTCTATAATATAATGTAATATAATATAATATAATATAATGTAATATAATATAAGACTGGGTCTCATATTAATTTTTGCTCCAAAAGATGCATTAGAGCTGATTTTCTAGCTAGGTCTTATTTTTGGGGGAAACACGGGTATTCTTTTCATTTTCCTACCTAAATGGACTCCTTATGATACAAAAGAATTAATAATGGTCTTCAATGTGCAAGAAATACGTACTACTTTTACAATGGATCTGAGAAGAATATCTTATTAAATTCCAAGTTCTCAAATATGGCAGTCACACCTGCATGTATAATAATGATTGATCATGGTCTTTAAATATGTTTATCTACTAATACTCACATTAGATAGATTTGGTTACAATTCACTGCATAAACTTCCGGATAGTCATATGAATCTGAAGGTGGGCAAAGAGAAAGAGCAAAACTCCCTAGGTAACAAGTATTGTGTATATACACAAATGTGCTTGTGTGTGGGTGTGTGTACGCACATGCACACACATGCACATCTCACCTGGGGCCTACAGGAAAAATAACAATGATAATAGAAATATAAACTATGAATTCCCCATGGGGTGGAAATTCCATCTCATGTCTGAGATTTATTTTTAAACTGATCCAGGGAAAAGAAAGGATTACTTAGTTTGCACAGCTTACTTTATATTATTTCCAAAGGAGGTAGTGTAGTGACACATGATGCATATATAGCTTTTGTATAATGACTGGATTTTTCTGAAACATAAGTACAATGTAACTGTAAACTGATGCAACTGAAACAATTATTTATATTTCTCTCAGGTAAGATATCATCACCTATTTAATCAAATATTTCAATACTGAGAGGAAAACTCCCCAAAATTCTGCCCTATTTAACACACTTTACAAAGATTTTGCAAGCACCCAGTGCAAAAAACCCAAACATTTTATTTTGGCAAGGGAAGCTTTATAGAAATATTTGCAATATTTTGTGCTAATCCCTCCACAAGTCACTTTGGTGTGGCAAATATTTGTTCTAGCAGACTTTACTACAGTTACAGAGTACATCAATCTGTTGTTTTAACCTTTTGAAAATAACCCTGTGTCTTCTTGAAGGAAATAAAGAGTCATTGATAAAACCTTTTAAGTTTTCAACTTCTTTGCAATAAGGTGCCTGGAAGAGAAATCAGCACATTACCTCAAGGGAATGGATTAAAGGGAGTTGAGTGCATGTCTGCTTCCTTTCTTGGCTCTTCACTTTATGGATATGAGGGACCTAAAAAGTAAATGGTGGTCAAAAAGAACAAACACATTTATTAGAGCAGTTAGAAAAGACTGTTCTGATATTTGCCAAGTTTCTTCTCCATAACATGTTTGGCAGCTACCAAATGACATGGCCTGCCCAGAGTTAATTTTGACGAAGCCTCTGGGATGTGTTAAAAAGTAAACCAGAGCAAATCACGTACTGGAAAGCATAACTCAATCAAGGAAAAATGTATGATTAAGGGTGACATGGGCAAGGAAAGATTTGCCAGAGCTCAGGGTAAATATTTGTATCAGTGTGAAGAAAAAGCTTCGTGACGCTGATGTCAACCAGCTGGAATTTTCATTGTTTATAAACTTTTGTTGTTAGAGTTGAATTCTGGCAGAAAAGGTACCAAAGAAAGAACAGTTTCCCAGCATGAAGTTTGAATTGTGATAAGGCAGTTTAACCAGATATGAATACAAGGATGCAAACTCTCAGCCATTTTTCCCTTCCAGAATTCCCTTACCAAGAAACAACCTTCTTGTCTTAATCCTACATTGACTAAATTCATCAGGATTACCCAAAAGACAAAAAATTTGTTTCGTTTTGTTCTATGTTAATAAGGATGTACAGCTTCTTCTTCCTTAGTAGGGTGACCAGAAAATAAATGGAATCTAAATGGATTGTTTTGTTAATTTTTTTGGAAGGAATAACATTGCCACATGAATCACATATTTTAATGATTGAAAATAAATGGCTTGACTGAAACCAATTTTTTGAATAGTGTCTATTAACTTCATGACACTAAGTTGTTTTTTTTCTTGCTTCATTGTAGCTCAATTCATACTATTAAAATGAATAGTTTAACAAGTTAAAAGCTTTAGGCACTTTAACTCACTGACTAGTTCTATTAAAAAAAATATTTTGTTGAACTTTTTAGAACGTTGAAGGTAGCCAAAACTTATAAATCAAATAATATCACAAGAACAAGGGCTTGTATAAGAATTTACAGTAGTTCAGAGCAAATAACTCAACCTTCATGCAGAGAAAGGTAGGTTGGTGGAAACTATTAACACTAAGCCCTTCCTCTCTGAAAAATAAGCACATAGATGGTGCTCATATTGGCAAAGGAGGACACACCGAGATTTCCCATTTTCAGAAAACTTTTCTCTAGCATGGATATTCTGACAAGTGTCCCTTTCTTCTCCCTTAGGAGAACCTGAAACTTCAATCTTAACCACTTTCAGTGAAGAATATGCAGTGAGATTCACTGACCAGGAAATAAAGAGAACTCAAATTCCTATCAATTTACTCTCTTTAACAGTCTCATGCTTTAAATATATGAATAGTGCAATCTAAGATATACCGCCATAAGAAATACATCCATTCAAGAAGGAAATACAGTTTGAGAGACCCCTCCCACATATACACACACTTACCCCCTGTGTCCCACAATCCATCTAAGGATGGCTCTGCCAATGCAGAAACAGGAAACATCACAAACATAACCTCATTACCCAGCTGCACTAAAAATAGAAACCAAGCCCCTGCTGGTGCAATTAAGAAATCTTCTCTTCCAGTCCCTGGGCTTTAGAGACCTGGACCACTAACTAATTCCAATTTAGAATGCTTTTTTGATAAGGGTCTTTGTAAAGTAGGAAGTGAGCTGAACGTGAAAACTTTCCATTATAAGTTTCTAAGCTAGAATGTTTATCTTGTGAAGTAGAGTCTGTGGGTTACACTGCCCAAGAAATACGCCTTCAGAGTATGAGTCTATCTGGGGCACTGAGGTGATGTGTCTTTTTAGGAGCTTAAAAAGTGCCAATGACTTCTGCCTGAAGTTTGCACATTTCCGTTCGATTGCAGTGAATTCATAGCCCATGGAACTCAAGAAACGCATACAATATAAATACCAAATGTAAAGCTAGAAATCCTTTCATGTGGGGGCTCTGGGCTCAGACACATTTAGGGTTTAGTTATATTAAGGCACATAAAGATATGAAAGTAACCAACCTGTCAATGAGCTATTCCTTTCTTTTCCCCTGCTTACCTTTCAATGACAGGACATCCTCTAGGTCATTCTGCATTGTGGATTGGGACCCTCTGGCATTATATTTTAATTAAATGGTCAGATTATTAATGCGTGGAAATCAGTCACTGCAAATGTTGAGCTAACCATTTTTCATACATAATGTATCCATATCAACATTGTAACAGCCATATACTAAAGATTGACATGGTCACTTTTAGAAAAGAAGCCCTGATAAATATTTGAGTTAAAGATTCTTGGGATTACATTAAGGAACTAAGAGGTCAGATCTCGTTGCTGATTTTTTCCCCCTAGTGTGTAATGACGGAAAACCACTGAACCCCTCTGTTTGTAGGTCCATTCTTGAGGTTCAACAGAGGAAATAGTCAGATATTTAGGGTACACCAACATACATTCAACATTTTGTTCAAAAAAGGAGGGGACTCAGAACAATTAAAAAAAAAAAAATCCTGTAGCCAAATGCCACTTGTTTTGCTAGGTTGGTATCTCTTTTTAATGGAATCCTGTTCTCTTATCCTTGGGGAATTCTCCTTCCCCTCACCTCAACTTTTGTCACTGTGGAAGGTACCAAGTTAATATAATTCTTGACTGTTGCCTATCCACAATTGATTGGTCCAAGTTAAGGAAATCACAATCTTTTCTAACAATTTGAGATAAGAATTAGAAATTCCTGCTTAGTTAGGATGCTTTTTTGAACAGAGGAGATACAAACATCAGGTCTGTTGATGGCTTTGCATCTCATTGTAGAAAACAGAATGAGAAGAAACCAGACTACAGCCAGAAGAATGGCATAAAGGAGTAAAGATCAACGAAGGATAGAGAAGTGCTTTTAAGTCCCTGCTACCAGTTTACAGAGGCCCAGCTAAATGCCTCTTCAAATGATATTCCAATGCTGTTAAAAATACAGAAAGACCCTACTGCTTAAGTCAGTTACATTGAGTTTCTGCTATTTGCAGCAGCAGTTTGGACTTAACTTCTACAACTGCCCTCAAACAAATGATAAAGAAATTTATTGAATGCTAAGTATGCACTAGGCTGTTTACATTCATTATCCCATGTAATCTCTGTAACAATCCTAGAAATTCAAAGTGCCTTATTTGCATTTTACAGATTAAGAAACAGAAGATCAGAGAGGTTAATTATCTTATTCCTCGTCACATAGTCAGTCAAGTCCAGTGAGTCTAACCCCCATCCTCTTAACAGCTTGCAAATGTCCTCAGAAAACTAGCTAAGAAAGAAACAAAACAAAACAAAACAAAACAAAAAAAAACTCCCCTGCATTTAGCAAGTAGAAAACATAATAAATACCTGAATACCATAAGTGATATACAATTACAAATTAAGGAATGTAAATACAGGATAGAGAAGCAAGGAAAAGTGTCTCAAGATAGAACTCTTTTGATAGAAAATGCATTCAAACTTATTTATTGATCAAGAACTCAAAAGGTACAGCCTTGCTTTACACACAACTGGATCTAAGACTTGAAGAAACTCATCAGAACTTTGTCATTGTTCCATGACTCCGCCTTTTTCTTTGTTGGTTTCACTCTCAGGAACACCTTCTACAAGTAGTCTCCCTAGGCAGGTTCCAGACACTTAGAGGGCCTGCAAATACATACTTGTGGCACATGTAAAATGGGAGCCTCTGGCCTGAAGTCTTTTCCCCATTCCCCCAAGATAGAGCCTAGGGAAGAGACTATTATAGGGTCTGGAATTTGACAAAAAGCTGTTTGGTAGAAATTTCTAGCATTTTGATAGTAAGAATATGGTATAGGAGGCAAGGGCTGAGCTTTCAGAGGGCACATCTGTCTTCATAGGGAAGAATACAGCAGGAGAGCAGAAATAGCCTCTGGGTAGGGGACCCAGTGACCCAAATCTATGGATGAAACCTGGTGGTACCCAGCAACCTCAGACTTACAACGCTTAAAGTAAAGTCCCAAAGAAAGGTAAAGGAAACCAGCAAAAGTCTTCAAATGCCCCAGAATTAAATCTTATTGGCCAGACTTAGGTCTCATCCTCATCCTTGATTCAATTATTATTGCCAGAGCATTGGACTAGGCTGGTTAGCCAGTCCTGATTCCAAGTACATATCTGGAAATGGGTGTTGGAGTCAGCACCACAGAACCGTAGAGATGAAGAGCAATTGAGTGGTTATGGTGCTACCCAAATCCAGGGGATAAATGTCAGGTAGGCAAAAGAAAACAACTGACATTCCTGGTGGACCAAGCATTCATGAAGTAGTCAACTCCTGTTAAGGTCCCAGGACTGCAGGAGTTAAAGAAATAGCATGCCTGGGGTATGCAATAAACAATTTACTGTCCCTCAAGAGCCACCACGTCCAACAAGAATACCACATGAAATTTCAGCAGGCAGATGAGGACATGAGTGGATGTTAATTGCACATGGGTTTTGGTTCAGCCTAGGAAAGATGCTAGCGGACAAAGTTGGTCAACATTTAAAACCTTCGCAATCATCTGTTAATTCTTTTTCCATTATTGCATTGGGAAGGAAAAATAATTTTCCCTCTACCTTTTGAGTTCTTGACTGAAGCCTCTGTAATAAAACACCATTTCACAAGAGAAAAACATACAAGTTTATTAATGTGAATATCTCGTGTATACATGAGAGATACCCAGGGGGATAAAGTAAGCCCTGAGATAGCTTAGAAGTCGTGCTTAAATATAATCTTAATAGAGAAGAGGAAAGGGGATGTAGTCTCTTAGGGAAGAGCAAATGATTTTTAGGAAGAATAAATGAGCCCTTAGAAGAATAGATGGGAGATAAGATAGCTTGTGACAAAGTTTGTCTGGGTGTGATGTTGGCTTCTAGTCTCTTCTCCTGTAACAAGACTCAATCTTCCCTGGTTGATGAAACTCCCAAGAAGGGGATTTAAGAGAACTGAGTTCCTTTGGAAAGATATGTCTTTAGACATGTAAGGGGAGTTCAGAGGAAGCCCTGCCCCATATTTGTTGTTTCACAAGTGACTACAGCTCAAGATAATCGATATAACATAGTGCCACATCTTGGAGTGGCATATTCTGCTACCCCTTGCTTGATTCTAAACTTCATAAAGGCAATTTTGTTCATTGCTACAGCCCTGAATTCTGACTCTCTTGCGATGTTAAACAAATATGGAACAGGCTGCCTGGGAGAGGAAGGAACTCCTCTTCAAAATGTATCCAAACAGAACTCAGATCTCTGTCTTGAAACAAATTGTTGAAAGAGCTGACCGTTAATTCTCCATCCAACTCCATGGTTCTACGGTTCTCAGAATAACAACATCAGTTATTAGTGGGTTCCTCTAAGAAAAGACAGTAAATGGATGGCAAACAGAGAACCATTGGCTCAGACCCTGCAGGTGGTGTGGGAAGTAGGACTGTACTGAGGGTTGGGACCTTTTGGGAAATCACCCTGACTACCTGACTGCTCCCAAAGTCAGGAGAAGAGCTTGGTAACCTGAAGAATCAGAGTGGAGGAATAAATGAAATAAATAAAAGTATTTACATTAGTCACAGTGCTTTTCCATATTCCTAGCAAAAATGTAGAAAGTAATGTTTCCTAAAGCAATTGAAAGAGTAAAAGAAGGCAAAAAGGTCTTGGGGGGGAGGGATATACATATATAGAAACAAAAAGCAAACAAACAAGAAACATCAGCTGTTCAGGAGGAATAAAAGTCGAGACGGAAGTAGTAAATCAGAAACAAATGGGAACAGCACGCTGTGTTTTCCATTGCTCTCTTTAACTGAACTCTCTGGTTAAAACTTCTCATCCAGTATCTTAGCAATGTGGTAAGCACCTGTAATTGGTTTATTACTAAAAATCAATGCTGTTAAAAACCCAAGTGTCTGAGAAGGAACTCTAAATATGTCTGATATAAGTGGGTCTTTATGTGATTGTAATTTCTTGATTGGTTATAAATACATGATTCTGCCTTAGGGGTGGGCTTCACCTCCATCTAAGGAAGGGAAGTTGTAGGCCCGAGGTCACTGAGGAGCCAGGCACATGTGGGCAGCAGCCTCGGGACCAGGGACTGATGTGATCTCTAGAGAGGCTTCGGCTCCGTGCCAGTAGCCTCAAGCCAATGCCAGGCCTTTCCTCCCCCGTCCCCTCCCCCTAACCTCAGAGAGCTCCATAATGTGTCCACTATTAAGGGGGGGGGGTGTGTGTAGCAGAAGCGGGCCACGGAGGCTACAAACGTTTTGCATCATCCTTGAATTTCTATAGTCTCCACTCTTCTCTCCATCCTCTTGCAGCAAGCAAGCATTGCTCCTCATATAAAGCAAAGAGAAAGAACGAAGTGGTAACTCCGTTCTCATGCCCTTGGCTGATGTAAGCCCAGGAAACAGCCCCCTGTTCCCCAGACTTCAGCAAGCACAGATTTGAGATCCAAAAAAGCATGATCTTGAAACGGACATGAATATCCTACACTAGAAATTGAAAAACAAAAACAAAAATCAGCTCCCTATTCAAATGTAAATCCATCCTCTCAGTACACACATATTTGCACTATCTGGAAAGTCGGCCCTCTGTGGCCTGGTACTGCTTCTTCCTCCACTTCCCCTTTGAGAGGCTGAGGAAACAATACCGAGGAGACTTCGGCTGCGTAGGGTTAGGTTAACCAGCTTCCAGATCCATCAGAAAGGCAAACTAGCTTTAAAACTCTTTCTCCATGGCATCCCCTGAAGAGGCAGCCCAGACAGATCTGTGGACACTATTTCTGCACAAAGCAGAGGTGGTCTGCGTCACGTTTAGGCCCAAGTTCTAACAGCCAACTTGTCAATGAATGCCATTAGCACAGATGAGCCACAGGCACAGGGGGACAGTGTGGCGGCAGGCAACCTCAGATCAGTGTGGGAAGAGCAGACATCGGGTGGTAACAACATTCAGCCATTACTGACCTGGGCTCTATTCAAACCAGTGACCTAGAAATGAAGGGCTCCAAATCCCATTACTAATTCCCCGAGCCATCAAACCTCCCCTATGGCCTGGATCTTGTCCTGAAATCCAGGTCTCCTGTTGAAATAGCATCAGGCAGCAGCCACTGCATTGGCAAGCAAGGTTTTGAAAATAAAGAGGGGGACAAAAAGAGGAAAATGTGCACAGACAGAGTTGGCTTCAATTATTACTTTAAAGTTTTTCAGCCCCTTTAAACCTACAAACTCTGAACCTTCTTTAAAGTCAAAAGCTTGCCAGGAAGTACAAGAATGGTGTTCAAACAAACACAGCCTTCTATTTTGTTTGAATGGGGAAAATACACATGCCCCCTCCCAAACCGAGGAATAATGAGAAGAAACCAAATGAGAGGAAGTTGTTGAACAGGAAAGAAAGAGATTAAATGAGTATTGCAAGGATGAGAAGAATATTTACTGCCAAAGTAAGAAAAAGGACCTAAATGAAAGCACCCTTGAATAGCTTTCCTCTCTCACTTATTATCTCTGTGTAGCTCTCTCAATCCCTCTCATCAAAGAGGGACAATTATTTTTCAGTGAAAATGTGGGATTTTTTGTGATTTAGGTGAAGCCCGTGCAAAGCGAGCTAGATAAAAATGGCATGTTAAAGTTCAGGTCCTGCCTTTTAAGCGCAAAGCTTCAGCTTTACAAATAGTCCTGTAGATGGAGCTGCACTCTGCAATTCTAAGATCGTGGCTTCAACAATGAAGCAATTGTTTCCTGTCTCCACTTAGCAATTCCTCCCTCTCTTTCGGTTCTTTCTGGTTGCATGTTCTATTTATTTTAATGTATACCTTTGTGTAAAGGCTGTCTCTGAGTGGTTAGATACCCCGTTGATATGTGGCCTTCAAGGGGGAAAAGGGAGTGTAGCTTATCCCCATGACATCCTAGGGCTTTGTAGAGCCAAAAAAACCTTCTCAGGAACACCTAATCCTTGGGCTCTGGCCAAGTACCACAATCCTTCTGTACAACTGACATGGGCCACTTGGGACACTTGAGAGCTTTAGGTGTGTCTCTCTGAAGTCAGCCCCGGCCAAGCATGAGGCAAATGTGCCCGACCAAAGAAAATAAATTATGTGGACTCCAATTTTCAGCAGTTATGAAGTATTAAATTACACATGCGAAGAATTCACTTTGGGATTAACCCTTTGGAACCGAAACATAATCTTGTCACAACGCTTGTAAAAGGAGCACGCTCTGTGTAAGGCCTGCCTTTCCAAAGACACAGAGGTGGCTGACCAGAAGGGATTGATGCTAAACGGAATAAAGTGTAATTTAATGCAAGTAAGTTAAGCTGCTACCTGGACATAGGAGAGGGTGTGTGTTGGCAGGGGAGGGAGGGTGGGGGCAGGGGGGTTTTGTCCAATTTCTTAGAATATGCTGCTCTTTGTATACTGTAAGTTTCAATGACACGGTAAAGTTAAAGAATTCACCAAGAATGCCACTTTCAGCACTTAATCAAAATGCATTTTAGCATAATTCACACAGCCCCTGTAGCTGCTTCTTCATTCAGATTTAGAGAAGTGGTTGCGAGCCACTGGAACTTGACTGAAATCATAACTACAGAACCCCTGAAAAGGCATTTGTCTTCTGTGACTCAGTGAGGGACAGAAAAGGACATCCTGCCCTGCCCCTTTGAAGAACTTCTGGTTCCCCATAACCTTCTGAAGCACTAAAGCCGTTAGTGCATGATGTGGCTGAAATATAACATGTAAACCCTGCAGTAGAAAAACAAAACGCTGCTGTTTGCTTTCTCTTTAAAGCTATTTATTTACCAAATGACCAGAGAAAGCAAATCTTCAACAATAACAGGAAGACCTCAATCTTGAAGAACTTAAAAAAAAAGTTGGTTTTTGTTTTGTTTTGTTTTTCTTAACAAAGCTAACTTTTCAGTAAAGTGTATGTCTTAAGTATGAAAAGCAGGTTTTAGGGAAACATACAACCTTGCCTTTTTCCGGTGCGTTATCAGAGTCTGTGTGATCTACAGAAAGAACATTATGTTTGGGGGCTAGCAAACTGAGTCTCCAAACAAATCTCTCACTTATGCCACATATGCCCCTGGAAAAACATCACTGTGCAATGTATGCCTGAAGGACATTGTGGAACTCATCCACTTGCCTCGTTCTAATCAAAGAGGAAACTGAAGCTGGTGGAGATTCCACAAGATGCTCAAAGCCACACAGCTAGGATGAGAAGGCTCTTGACTTCCAGTATAACTTGTTTCTAAAAAAAACAATCTCTAATTTGAGAAATAGCTCTATTTCTCTAAGCCTCAGCTGCTTCCATCCACACAAAGGAATAACTATCTTTTCATGGGATATTTTATATGGAATATTTTGGGACGCATGTAGAGATTTTTCTAAAATAAGCCAAGTGATAATAAGTTGATGCATGTGTGTTTGTATGTCTAGAGGTGGATGGGGAGAGAATGAGAAGGAGAGATCAAGACAGAGGAAGAGATGAAGTTCCTGACATCATATGATTGTTAGGTGGAGTAACTAATAAAAGTAATTGCTAAGCACTGTGAAATCAGACTGCTGTGCAAAGCTAAACCAGGATGCACCACATTTGCAAATAAAAATCATGAGACTTTTATTTTCAACAGGTGGCATTTAAGAATGCAAACTATTAGCACCCAAATGAAAGCTCAGTGTAAAGGGGAAGACATGTGGGGATTTACACACTTGTGAAATCAGGGGCACTGAAAAACATTGCTTCATCTTTGCAATCTTCTACAGATATACATATTGAGAAAAATAGCTGATTGGAGATGCATTTAGAAAATACTTCTCCTATATCCATTGGTCATGAGTGAACATAAAAGAAAGGAAAAACAAATAAGAGAATCTGTTACAAAAGAGAAAAGCCAACTGACACTGCTTGTGGACAAATGAGTGTGAGCCAAAAACCCAAAACGAGGAAGGCAATAAAACAATACAAAAGCCCACCCACTGCACCCATCATGATGCTGTAACCAAATTGCCTTGCCTGTAGCAGATCCACCTAATATATTTACTCAGATAAGAAAGAATTGTTTTACTGGCAAGCACCCCAAGTTTGATTTATCACTCACAATATGAAAAGGCTGCCAAGCAAGCCTAATAATTTCCAGTTTTTAAAGTTATCATCATCGGGCATGGAAATAAGGCTCAAGGCAGTAGGTGTGTATGCAATCATTCTGGTAAGAAGTTGGTTCGTTGAGGCTGGTTCTCTCTGCCAAAAAAGTATCATAAAAGGGATGCCTAGGCCATGTCAAACCTAAGGAAATAGTTTCCCCAAGCTGCTTGCAGATAGCAAGGATCTCTGCAGTGTGGCTGATACCCTAAGGATAAACTATTTCTGTTTCCTGAGGAATGTGAACTAAAGAATCCTACTGATTATAATGGTGACCTGAATCACTTGGTCAAGAAATAAAAATGATCGTCCTCAAGATTCTCCTGAAAAGATTACTCTAGTTTGCGATGGTCTGAATTCTTCCCCGTATGTTAGATAATTGATTTGATCAATTGGTACTTTTGACTATTTGAGGGGTAAGAGGCATTCAGGAATTTGCCCACAGTGAGGAGTTAGGATGACCCATACCCTTCTCCCCCAACCCTGCCCTTCGCATATAATATATACCTTATAAGTGGGGAGGTTTAAAGTTTGTACGAATGAGGCAAGATTTAAATGTATGATACAAGAAACTTAGTGGAAATCAAAGATAGATTTGTAAAAATCCTAACTTCTCAGCCCCGCTTTATGGTATTGTAAAAGAGGCCAGATGTAAGATTCTCCTAACTTAAGTCTGATGGCATTTGTTGGAAAAATAATTTGATTTCAAGTGGCAGAGAGCCTCTCTGCAACATGTGTACAATTCAGTGTGCATGTGTATGTATTTCTGAAGTGAGGTTTTGGCCTGTTATCATTAAAAATAATCTCTAGTTTCTCTTTTTGTCTCCTTTGTTTGTTTGAACATACAGTGAAAAATAGCTGTTAGAACTTTTTGGTAGAGTGCACATGTGATTCTTTTTTTGAAACTGACAAAGGCATTTTGACCAATGTGTATTATGAGAGCAGATTTTATATAAATATATGTGAATAAAATAAGCTCATTTGCACATGGCTCAAAGGAAGCTAAACTCACTATAGAAAATTACCTAATGTTTATTTCAGCTTAGTTTTCAGATTTCAGTGTGTGTAGAGAAAATAAAGGCAAGTGGATAATTGTATAGGAAAGAGGGCTATGGCTTGTAACTTGCATGTGTCTTGCTGTAACGCACAGAATAGACGATGTGGCCTGAGGTGAGTTTCTTCACCAATCTGAAATCCAGACCTAGGGGGATTGTGTTGCAAGGCATATCCTATAGCACAGATCCTGCAAAATGCCACTAAAACTGGAATATTTGACTCTTAATGTGTATAAATCTATCTTTCTTTCTTTCTCTCTTTCTCTCTTCTTCCTTTCTTTCTTTCTTTCTTTCTTTCTTTCTTTCTTTCTTTCTTTCTTTCTTTCTTTCTTTCTTTCTTTCTTTCTTTCTCTCTTTCTCTCTCTCTTTCGCTCTTTCGCTCTTTCTCTCTTTCTCCTTCCTTCCTTCCTTCCTTCCTTCCTCCCTCCCTCCCTTCCTTCCTTCCTTCCTTCCTTCCTTCCTTCCTTCCTTCCTTCCTTCCTTCCTTCCTTCCTTCCTTCTTCCTTTCTTTCTTTCTATCATCCATGCTCTATTACCTATCCATCTATTATTACTTTTTTTTCATTGCAGAAAGGAGGTATTGTAATTTACATAAGTATGTAAACTTGCAACATAATAAAGTAGAATTAAATGGTTTAGGGAACAGAGGAAAGATAAAATTTTTAAAAAAGTAGAAAAGATAAGATGAAGGCAGAAATGAGATTGGTACAAAATGTGTTCACTAAGAAACTCTATATTTGCTAGGGGTATAAAACGAATTAGACTCTATGTTTTCAGAAGCGAGTGTAAAAGGGGAGTTTCAAACCATATTGTAATTCAGTGTCCATAATATAATAAGGTATAATGGTTCTCAGGAGAAACATGACTATGCAAGGTTTTAGGACCAGAAAGAACTTTCTTTTGTGAGGCCTCAAAAAGAGTAGTCCAAGACATTCCACCAATGCTCACCAATAGTCTAATACTAAAGGTCAAGTCACTGAGGGTAACTCTTCAAAATGTGAAAATGCTGATGATATAGTCACTCTTTCTCTGGCTGCTTTGCTGGATCTTTCTCAAAAAACTTGGCCATGGAAACTCTCCCTTTCTCTGTCTGTTGTTACTCCTTTCGTGATCTCATCCAGCCTGTTGACTTTGAATATCATCTCTATGTGAATTACCCTAAAATGTATCTATCATGGCTTCTCTCTTTAGCTTCAGACTCAAATTTCTACTGATATACTCACTAAGCATCTCAAATTCTACATGCCAAAAAAGAGAATTTGATTTTACCCCCAATATCTGCTCCCTCCCCAAGTTCATATACTCAGGAAAATGGAAGACCATTATTTCAGTTGTTAAAGCCATAACCTTAGAGTTATCCTTAATTTCTCTCTTTCTTTTGTATTGCACACCAATAATTTCTATTTTACCTTTCTTCGAGATGTCTTGAATTGGACCAGTTCTCACGATTTTTACTGCCACAACCCTAGACTAAGCCAGCATGACCTCTCTTCAAGAACACTTCCACTTTTCTCTCATTATAGTTATTCTCTACTTTGTAGTCAAAGTGAGCCACTCGACAAATAACTCAGATTATGTCAGTACCATGTTTATAAACTTCTATCGTCTTTCATCAAATTTTAAATAGAATCCAGGTTTCTTCACATGGCCGAAATAGCCGTATGGTATAGCTTTCTGTTATTTTCCACAACCTACTCCCAACTTCATTTCATCTTAGCTATTCTGGCCATCTTGCTGTTTATTGAACATGACAAACACAGTCCATCCTCAGGGCCTTTGAACTTACTGTTCTCTCTACTTAGTGTGTTCTCTTCCTAGTAAACTGCATGATCTCTATTCAGGTCTCTAATGAAAAGCCACAATTTGAGAAAGGCCTCATTTGCGTACTCACCTCCCCTGCCACCAGCCCTCTCTTTTCTTCCTCTGTTTTATTGATTTTCAGAATGCATAGCATGAACTGATAGGACCTTTTAGGGTATTTGTTTACTTTCTAGATTGCTCTGTGAGGGCAAGAAGCTTGTGTGTTTTGTTCATTGACAGATCTCAAGTGCCTAAAATAGTATCTGGCTTCATGGTAAATGCTAAACAGAAAACAAACTTGAATTCTTTAATAAATAAATCAAGAAATAGATTTTTGGATCATCTAGAAGAATGGATACTTTGCATATACTTCAACTAATTTTTGACAATTAATGTTTCCCTCACTTCACGATTTGTAAGTATCGATCAGTAGGGAGTTTGAGGTCATTCTCCCTCATGTGCTACTTGGAACATAACTTTTAAATTAAGCTGCATATAAAGACATATCTATATGCTTTATCAATAATTCATATGCCTCTATAGAAGGCAAAGTGACATCCAATGGCAATGTGCCAAGGAAGTTTGGGTACAGAGGTAAGTTCCTTCTTCAAAGAATGAACGTAGTTATTACCAAATTTCAAGTCACAGACTATGACCACGGTGATATTAATTTGGCAAATTTCAAATATATGTAACCAAATGCCTGCTTTAGACATTTAAAAACAACACACAATAATAACAAAGTTTTAAAAACAAAACCTCTGTAAATGCACATAGACCATTTAACCTCCAAGTTAAAAGTGACTGCAAAAGAGTCATACGGGCATTCAATGGAGTCCACTTGTGGTAAAAGATCATTAACTGTAAGTCACCAAAATATGTATGGTCATGTATATGATTTCTACTGATGTCATATTAAATTACTACAAATTTAACACCTTAAAACAACACCCATTTATTGTCCATTGGACTCGACTAAGTTCTTTGCTTCCAGTCTCAAAACCAAAATCGAAGTGTCAGTAATATTGCGTTCATTTCTGGGGCTCTAAAGGAGAATTCATCTCCAGGCCCATGCACGTTATTGGCAGAATTTGGTCCCATGCTATTGTAAGATTGAGTTTCCTGTTTCCTTGCTGAATATCCAGGATTCTTTCTTTAGCTTTTAGATCCTATCCACATTCCTTTGCCATGGTCCTCCAATAATTTTTTTAAGTCAACAATGATAGGTTGAGACCTTTTCCTGCTTTTTATTTCTCCTGCCTCTTTTCCAACCACATCCGTTTTGCATCTTTTTACTTCAGTAGGGAAACATTCTCTCTTTTTACACATTCATGAGATTCTCATCCATATTATACAGGATCATCTCCCTACCTTATTTTCTATAAATTTAATTCCATGTGCAAAGCCCATTTTGCCATACGATGTAACATATTCACAGGTGAAACATTAGGGGGTGATGATCATTGGAGCCAAAATCCTGCCTACTACTGACCATTTCAAAAATATAATTTTAATTTTAGAATGGTAGATCTTGCTTTGAAGACAAGTTGCAATGTTCTAATTTAACCAGCAGTTCTTGCTTTGAAGGCAAGTTGCAATGTTCTAATTTAACCAGAACACTTCCAGTTTATGGGAAGACTGGAAGTCTTCCACTATGTTTCCTCCACATGACCAAATGTCTATTTCTATATTCTTACTGCCACGAAGGAGTTTCTATGACTTTCCTTGTGACGTTCAATAACACAAAAAGGGGGTGGAGGAGAGGTGATCAAGTTTATATCCTAAGTCATTTCAGAGGAAGCACTGTGGCTCTTTTGTACATATTACACATCACACATCCTTTGTAGGATTCCAGGAAGGAAAGAGGACCAGACAATCTTGGAAACTAATATCAGTCCACTTGGCAAAGGCCTAAAATGAGCAAGAAAACTTCAGGCATGCCTACAAATAGTACTAAGTTTGCTTATGTGGGCCTTGTCTCAGAAAATAGGTTTGTTTGAGTAATGACATATCTTTACTGCATGTCCATAAACTTTGGCCTAAGAAAAATGTGAGAAGGTACGGCTCTGAAACATTGGTTAGGATCCCGGACATTAAACTCAAACCACTGGAGCCCATGAGACTCAGAACACTTAATGGCATGCACCTCACATCTAATTCTATCAATTTCTCTTTGAAAAGTTTACATGGCTTTTATGACACACTCTGTTTACGTTCACATAGTTGAGCATACTCAAGGCTCTACTTTATCCAATTCAGCTTCATTTTCAAAAGGGTAAGGAAGAGCAAGATACAGACATGTGTATCAGAGGTATTGAATGAGTAGCTGTGTAGCATTTTCTAATGTTCTTTCTTCGTTCCTTCCTTCATTCTCCCCTACTTTCCTTCTTACCTTCCTTCCTTCCTTCTTGCCTGTCTACCTTCTTTCCTTCTCTTTTTACTTCCTTGAGCAAATATTGATTAAGCACCTTTTATATAAGGATTGTGCTGGTATATACATATATATATATATATATATATATATATATATATATATATATATGAAAAAGACCTATACTTTGTCTTCGAAGTGTTCACAATCAAGAGGCAATGTCAGGTATATCTCTAGAGCACGACAGCAAGAACACCTGAGTGAATCATTGGATAAGAAGAGTAGGAAGAATTACTTGAATAGTATTGAATAGTATTTCAAAGATAAATGGAGGCAGTGGAATGAACAGTTCCGCAAAAGAACATCACCGAAGAGTATATTCAGAAAAATTCCCAAGGTATGAGTGGATCATTTGTGACTGAGAAGTGTAACAGTGATTGAGTCTGGACAGATAGGCATGGGTCCAATTAAGAATAAGTGAGACTATCAGAGAAAAAGTATTAGGCATTTGGGATTTATATTAAGACTACATTAAGAGATAAACAATGAACACAAAGAGAATCAGAGAGCATGGGAAACCATCTCAGCCAGATATATATCAAGCTTCACAAGAAGTTGAACAACATTCAAGATGTGATAGCTGACCTTATAGTCCACTACTCCCTCAGGGTTCAGTTTTTCTTTGCCTTTGCAATTTGTGTCCGAGAAAGGAACTGCCAACTGTATTCTCCCTCCTGTTCATATCTTCCCTTTATTTGTGATACGCTCTCTTATATTTGATGCCTTCCACTAAATGCCTTCTACACAGTTCTTTTCATTTCAATGCCACTCACTTGTCTGCGTCTCTTTCTGTGTCATCACATGTTAAAACTCATGAGGAAAAAGAATGTACCTGGATTGGTCAGGATTCTGTCCGTAATATCAACCGCTCCTGGAGAGCAGATGTTTCAGGCCATCTGTCACTCAAGTCATGTGCCTGTCAGTAAACAACTATGTTCATCAGATACCTATAGCACAAATGAAATGTTGGAGACTGGTTAGGGGACCACCACCAACAATGTTTCTTAGAAATGCTGGCAATTGAAGGATTCAGAGCATCATTGAATAAATAGAATCTAAACATTTGACATTTATTCTGAGTGATAAAGATTCATAAAGGGATTTATAAGAAGGAGAGTAAATTGATATCACTGCATTTTAGAAAGATTATGCAATAGGGAAAATGTTTTTGGTCTGTAAAGGAGTAGAAACAATGACTGGAGAGGAAAAGTTGGGAGACTATGCAATAATCAAGGAAAAAATAAAGTGCCGGGGCATGATTGACGTGGCAGCATTGTGAGGTGGAGGGGGAGATAGAAGACAGTTAAGTGCATTGTTTAGAAGAGTTTGTGTGGACTCCCACAGGCTTGTGTTTGAAACTGGTTCTGACACTTATTAGCCCTGTGAACACAAACAATCATTCAATCTCTTTCAGCCTCAGTGACTTCATGAGTAAAATGGGGATAATGCTATCATATAGTCATTAGACTGTAGTATGAGTTCCCTGTGGTTAAATGAGAACATACATGCAAAATATTTAGCCAAGTGCCTGGTACACAGTAAGCATTCCATAATGTCAACTCAGTAATTTGAAAACATTACTCTCAGACTTCTGGGTTGCATGACTTGCTGGGTAGGGAGAGCAGTTACCAGAAGAAGGAGGCATGCCTTCCTGGAATCCCAAATCCCTGGCTGAAAAGTCTGAATCAGATCATTTCATGATATCTTCATTTCTTCATGTTCCTGAGGCAGATAAGAAATCTACAGCAAAGTAGGTGTAAACACGTAATGTTTGGAATTTCATAAGATTCTCTTTGTGGAGAAGGTACTAGTTAAAGACATGGCTGAGTCTCCAAAAATGGTATTTGGAATTCTCAGATAAATGAAACAATTGTCAATTATGGTATCAATAGTCCACACTGTAAAGCAGAACTCAACAGCACTTCTCACAATTACAGCAACATCTTAGAAGGAAAAGTGAATACTGACTAACTCAGCAATAAAGAGACTTTCCAAATGAGTTACACAAAAAGATAAAGTCCCGAGGAACCGTGTCTCTGTCATTAATGATCTTGTCCACGTCATGGCAATCCTCAACTTACAGTCTGCTGTTCATGGTTCTAAATGGGTTACTAAAGCCGACATCTTGGGATAACAGAGGAGAAAGCTATGAGGAAGAAAGAGTTTATAATGATTCTTCTTGTTTGACACATTTTCTTTTCTTTCATGTACTAGAATCACAAAAATTCTTGCTTCTCTTTTTCCTCCATGAGCTTCTTCAAAGCTAAAGCTGTATCTGTAAATTCAATAACAGTTTACGTGCAATCCTCTGTTTCTAGCACTAGGCTAGGCACAGCCGTGTGTTTGTCTTATAACTATCAAGAAATTCTTAGTCCTCTCCATAAGGTAGGAGGACTGATCAAAATGATGAAACATAAACACCAATTAATATAATTTTGAAGTGTCGAGTGTCTTTGGTACTTGAAGCATTCTGTTTGAAGGTGTCCATAGGGATAAATTATTCTAAAGAAAGAAAAGTGATATAATATTTTTCAACTTTGTGGCTCTTTACTACTTAGGATTTTCATTTCTCTTTCTTTCTCAAAAATGTTCATTGTCAAGTGAAACTGAGGTAGAAGTCTTTTCTCAGAGACTTTTTCGTGGTGCTGCTTGCGAAGGCTAAAGAGTTGCAGTAAATGATTTTTTTGGCTGAAGATTTTGAGTTTGTAATGTACATAAAGAGTTGCCTCTAAGGAAGTACAGAGGCAGGAGTGAGGAAGAAAACAAAGAGGAACTGAAATAAAGTGTTCTCTCATGGGAATAACTTCTCCAATTCAGTTGGATTCTTTGGGTCCCGGTTGTCATTTATCCTCATTACATATATGCCAAAGTTGTGCTACATTAGAAATTAATCACAATGGGTTAAAACAGTGAGAGCTACAACCATTGGGCTGAGTTCAAACCGGAGTATACAAAATAACTGGGCATAACACTGTAGAAAAAAACATATATATTATTTTGGAAGCGGCTGTGCATATATACATAGTTTTTGTGTTTCTTTCCCCCGCTAAGTCTAATTACTTCTTTTATATTTACTCTAAAATCAAAATGCCATTATTCATTACATTAGAAAACATCACCATTATTACACATTTGCTTAATATTCACTTATTTAGCATCTTCTACATTGTCCTAAGCACCATAGTAGACACTGAAAATGCAGAAGTACAAAATCTGTAGCTCCTGCCCTCAAAGATCTCACTGCCTGATTATGATCTATAGACATGTAACTTTTACATATACTTATTTGGAGTTTTGAATCTAAATAATAATATGAAATTATCCTGTGGTCAAAGAATTAAAAACCAGAAGTCATTGTTGTGGTGAATTAATAAATTGAAAACCTACAAAATTATCTCTAGCCATTTCTATTTATGAAACAAAGAAACACAAAACTTTTCCAATTGTGGGACTATTCCTCATGTTACTATAATTTAGAACATATTTTTTTTTTTTTTGTAATGCCTCATATTGTATTGATTTGTTCAATGAAGGTATATAATTATGAAGGAAAATAACATGGACAAAATAAAGTAATGAAATTGTCTCTGTATAATTAAAATTAACAACTACGGTTAAAACCAAGTCTGGGCCTGACTTTCAGACTTGACTCATATTTAGCCTGTTTTCTTTCCCCCTCCTTCTTGGAGAGGTCAATTAAGATGGCAGTGCCAGCCCAGGTTTTTGTAGGTTTAAAGATTCTTAGATTGTTGAAGCATTTTTATTTTCCTGATTATAACATCCAGGAGGCTGCAATGATTTAAATATTCATATTGGAATTTCATGGATATATTAACCCTGTTGACACTGAATCTCATTTTAGGCTGTGCCTTCAAATTAAAGTAAAATAGAATTCTAAGCCAGATATTTGTACAAAACCCCTGCCACAATTCTGTACATGTTTCAGGCAAAAAATATTATTTGGCCTGCATTGCTGAGCTAAAAGACTCAATTCTCCCCAACCTTTGAACATTTCAACACCTCCAAGAGCCAGAATGTGTAGCCATTCAGAATTTTTTTATATATATCGTAGATAGCTGTTCTTAAGCCGCATCTATTTAATAACTATTTATAAACAGCTCAATTTTCATTCCCTCCTGATAGGAGTAGATCTCTATAAGAACAACTCTTGGTAAATTCAAAAATTTTCTCCCAGAGAGAACAGGAATTTAAGGCATATATTCATAAGCCAAGCATTTCAGTCAGCTTGGCTTGCATTTAGCCAACCTACTGCCAAGTGTAGCTATTTTCAATAAGTATGCTTTTTTCTTTTTAATCACAGGTTGATTTTGATCCTATAAGAATATTTTAAACTGCAATGTAGTTGTGTTGAGACTTCAAAGTAAGGGGGAAGTGAACATTGTAGTGGATATATAAACAGGAACATAACCTGCAAAAACTAGAGATAAAGTTCAGAATATGTGAAGCACAAGCTGGGGCTGATTTGAAGGATTAAAATTGTTTCAAAATTACAGAAATCTAGAACAAGAGGGTGTTGCAACAATCAATAAGAGAGATCCGATAGTGGAAAAAATAAACATGAGAGAAGAATTGGAAAAATTGGGACCACGAAAGAAGAAACTGACATTTCTTAATCTAGAGAAGAAATGGTTTGAGGGAAACAATAGAAATTTCATTATATGAAGAGTTATTTTATAGATGATAAGGCCCAGATGTTTCCCTGTCCCCTTAGCTAATATGGAATTATGTGACAACAAAAATTTTAGCTTACTTATTGTGACTATACAGGCTGAGAAACCCTGAAATTGTTTACCAAAAGTTGACTATAGGAAGACCTATTCAGCCATACAAATTGACATGGGGTCATATACCCGTAAGGCCTTATTAAAAGTAACATTTGAATAAGAAGCTGAGGTTTTGACAGCCCCAAGTATCACAGATATGTGCATATATGCAAGATAAACATTTTTTAATAAAGAAATCTGGTATCTGTCAATTTGAGATTATCAGGATTATTACTCTATCTATATCTGAGAATGACCATTTTTTCTCATGCATGTTTTCTATGTCTTTCAGTAGTTTCAATTGAAAGTCTCCATAAACCTAGATAATCTAGGAATGGATTCCCATTTTGTATATCTATGTAGAGCCAGTTTCTAATGAAAAGTAAGAAATAAGGTCACATTTAGAGTAGTAAGACTTTTCATGAATTCACAATCACTAAAATGTATAGGATAAACTCATTAGTAACTTAAAATGAAAGCTAGACATTTTGAGCCACTCATCATTTCCTTTTGAGTGGAATGGTTCCTTTGGTATTAATAGAGAAAATTCAAATGAAATGAGAGCCATTCAGAAGAAATAATTTGAATAGGAAAAAAGATTTGAAAGTATATATTTTCAGTTGCTTGAAATGATGGATATTATTCTTTTCTTCTTTAATATTTATAGAGAGATATGAGATTTAAAATCACAAAATAACATGTACAAACAGAAGCACCTGTATGTACTAATTGTATCAAAAGTAACTTCGGAGAAATTTACTTCTGACTTAGTGGAGTAAATTCACTATAGACTATTCCATCAACAACAAAAGAAAGCTCTATACAAATTATCTTAAAATGCAAAGCACAACTACCTGAGGATATCAGTGAGAAAACAAAAACATGAAACTTTTGGATGGGAGACAAAATTTGTAAAAGCAAACGATGTGGGGATGAATTTGCCTCTATTTTTTCTTTTTACCCATTAGGAAAACTCCAAACAAATCATGTCGTTTTAGACAAGAGAAGCAGAAAAGGGAACCCCTGTGAACCACAAGATATAGGTGAATCCCTGAGGTCTGACGTTCAGAGAAAGGGCTATGTTAATTCTGGTAGGAGCACACACTTAACCCATGAACTATGCATATGTGGAGCAGTCCTAAATCTGTATCAGCAAGGCTTTGAAAATTGAAATGAGATTTGAGCCATCCACACAAGACTCAAAATGACCTTGAATTATGAATGCATGGACAAGCTCAAATCAACGTAATGAAGACTTAGAGAATGGAATTGAGATTTGAATTGAGACAGTTTAGAAGAGATAGGATAGAATTTACAGTCTGAACATAACCAGATTGATTAGTGGCTGGAAAAAAAAAATCTGCAATCTGTAGAGGATTATAAGAAGATTCAAATTCTGCAGAACATGACATTTGCAAAGTCCAGAATATATGAAATAAACGACAAAATCAAAGAGAGTCAAAATCCCAAGGGGAAAAAGGTATTCAAAGATGACTCAAAAGCTAGAGTTATAGGACAAGAGTTTCTGCAACAGGTATTATAATCATACTTTAGGAGGTGAAAGAAAAACACCCTTAAAATGAATGAAAAGATAGGCATATTTAGCACAAAGATAAACACTATTAAAATAAATCAAATGGAAATTTCAGAAATGAAGACTCAAATATTGGGAATAAAAAACTCACTGAATGTGCTCTGTCCAGAATGGATATAGCAGGGAAACGAGGAAACTGAAGATAGACTGGTAAAACTGCAGGTATCTAAAAAACAAAAAGAAAACAAAAATTAAACTGCACCTAACCTCAAAGACCTGTGGGATAATATCAAAATATCTAACAAATATATTTGTGGAGTCTCAGAAGGAACTCTGGCAAGAGAAAAATTAAGACAGAAAATATATTTGGAAAAACAATGGACAAAAGTGTCCTAATTTTTTGTGAAAGCATAAATTTATAAATTGAAAAGCTCAAAGAATCTCCAACATAATATACTCAAAGAAAACTATGACATGTAATTGAGTTGCTGAAAATCAAAGACAATAAAAACATCTTGAAAACAGCTAGAGAAAAATGACAGATTATGTATCATAGGGGAACAATAATTCAAACAATGTTGGATTTGCTATTAGAAATAATGGATCTAAGATGAAAAACAAAAAATATTAAAATTATAAATAAATGTACTGTCAATATGTAATGTATTTCCATTAAAACTATACTTCAGGAATGAAAACAAAATGGAGATATTTTGAAGTAATGGAAAACTAAGAACGTGTGGCCATTATACTTGTTCAATAAGAAATGTTAAAGGAAGTGTTTCAACCTGAAGGGAAATTATAAAAAAGAAAAACTTGAATATTCAGGAATGAAGAACACAAAAATGATAAATGTTTGGTAAAGATTAAATACTAATTTTTAATCTCAAAAAATTTCAAGATGTGCATAACTATTTAGAGCAAAAACTTTAACATTTCTTGGTAAGGTTTTTCAGTTTATTTAAATGTTGTATATTTATTTACCAAGGATAACATAAAGTTCATTGTGAAGGGACATGAAAGTTCCGATATGGTTTCAGCATTTCTACAATTTAAGTGAGTTTGTATAATATCAGCTCTAGAAGACAGTGAGAGGTGTTATGCATGTACATTTTAATTCTTAAAGCAATCTCCCTTTCTCTCTGTCTCTCTGTCTCTCTGTCTCTCTGTCTCTGTCTCTGTCTCTCTCAAACATGGAGATATAGCCAAAAAGCCAATTAAAAGAAAAAGCTGGGGAAAAAAACTATAAATAAAGTAGTAAACATGTCAAACATCTCATTAATTAAATTAAATATTAAATGATATGGTCTAAATATTCCAATTATAAAGCAAGGATAAACAGATTGTAGAGAAAGCATCACTCTATGCTGCCTATATTTTAAATATAGACTTGTTTTAAAAATAAAGTCAATAATAGGTTGAAATTAAATGGAGAGAAGAAAGTATATCATGAAGTCAGTAAACATAAGGAAACTCAATATTTTAGTATCAGATAGACTTCAGATAAAGAGTACTAAGAGAAACAAACAGGACATTTCATAATCAAGAAAACAGGAAAATATCAATAATTATGTTCCTAAAAATAGGGCCTCAAAATATGTCAAACAAAAATTGAGAGATTTAAATGGAGAAATAGTCAATTGCACAATCATAGAAATGGATTTTAGCACCCATGTAATAAGAAATCGGACACAATTTGTTGTTGTTGTTGTTTGCTGACAGCTTTTAAGCCTCAACTTTCTCTCTTTCCTTGGCACCCCACATTTTGGCAAGCTGATAAAAGGTGTTGGATACTCCCTTTTGGCACCAACAGAAAACTCAGATCGCACAAGACCCTCACTTCTGTCTCAGCCCTTAAGCACAATAAAAAGAGTTCTCTCTTTCCCTTGCTCACTCAAAACGTTTTGACTCGCTTGAAGAAATAAACATATATATGTATGTATGCTTAAAGAAAAAACAATAGGGTTCAGTACTATCCATTGTTTGAGATATCCAGTGGGGGTCTTCAAATATATCCCCCATGCATAAGGGGGCACTACTATAGAGAAGAATTTTTTGATATCAAAGTCTACAATTAAGGTAGTTGTCAAACCAAGCAGAGCAAATAGATCTAAACTAAATGTTATTGCTGCCTTCTTAACCAGTCAGTGTAGCATGTACCAGAACTAGTTCTCGCTGTACCACCCACTCTACGTTGGAAGTAGCTTGCATTGAGATAGTTAGCCATGGTCTCTTTTCCACACCATCAAAAACATAGCACCCCCTGTGATGAATACTTACACAATGCAGTGCCTACAACCCCTGTAGCCATGGCAGATGAGGCACAGGGCAGGAGTGGAGCCTGAGATGATACTGAGAGTATGACAACTGAAATGTACAACAATGTTAATGATTGACAGTTTTCAGATCTGCACCATCATGAGAGGCTCCAGTGATGTTGCCACCTGCATGATTCATATGCTGTCTTCCCCAGCACTGCATGGGAAATGGAGCTTCATATTGCTGGAAAATGAGGGGCCATTTAACACTGACAATATCTTGTGGCTGGCAATTTTTAATAAAAAAATGAGTAGTGATAACTCATTTGCAGTTTTTTTCACTTTGTATCTTAAATTGGAATGCAATAGAAGGCACATTTTGTTTTTGTTTTGTTTTAGTAAATAAGGTACAGAAAGTAATAGAAATTGATATGATCAGATGTAGGAGGTCTGACATTTCAATAATATACTCGCTGGAAACTATTGTTGAGTATTTACAACTCTTTTTTTCCTTAACCTCCAATTCCAACTGGTAGCCAGAGGAAACCCTAGTTTATGTTTAGGACTTAATCTTTGGTTTTGTTTCTGAGTTTTTTTTTGTTAAGACAACGTACTGTGATCTCAACAGGCCTTAGTTTTATAATCATATTAAAATTATTCGATTTTCTTCATGTGGGTGTGTTCCATTTATAAAAAAAATTAAGATTCTTGAGTGATAATTTTACTAAATGTATTATTTATGTGCATTGTGTCTATTTCAGGCTAACATGAATATTAAAAGAAATTAAAGTAAAACCATTGACACCATAAGCTTCACCATATTTTCATGATGCCAACAGAATAGGTAAATATGCTCTGTTAATAAGAAAAGAAACAATAGATACCATTTAGAAAATGATATTATATGTCAAGTAGTTTGCATGTATTTTTTCTAATTTTCACAATGACCTTTCAAGATAGGTGCTATTATCCTTATTACAGATGAGGAAAAATTACAACTGAGGAAAGCTAAGTAACATGCTTAAGTCCATATAGCTGGATGGCAGGATAATCAGGATTCATACCTAGTTTAATCTCATTCCAAATCCTGTGTGAATTATGTTACACCCTGTGTTTTCTTCTACAACATATGAAGTATGAGTGTCACATTATATATGTATATATTAAAAAGTATGTGTTTTCACATGTAAAATCTGTTATATCCATCAGTATAACATGGATAGATTGGAAATTAAAATGTGGCAAGGATGTTTATTAGTATAAAAACCTAAATATTGCCATTCTTTTATACAGGCATACCTTGCTTTATTGTGCTTCACTCTATTATGCTTCACAAATGTTGTGCTTTTTTACAAATTGAAGCAAGACCGTCCACAAGCAAAAAAGATTACAACTTGCTTCATTGTGATACCTGTTTCATTGCAGTGGTCTGGAACTGAACCCGGGATATCTCCAAGGTCTGCCTATGTTCATAGTAAAATGTGTAGTCCTTACAAATCTACCCCAACTTACATGTTAGTCTTGCATAGATATTTGCCTTATACCTTATTAATGACTCAAAAATTATACTATATGTCATTTTGCTTTATATTTGAACCATGATTTTATGTCTTTCTTACATACATTTTCTTTAATATTTATATTTTTCCCAGTGACATGACAAAAATTGTATTATAACTTTTGTCTTTAACTTGTATCTTTGTGAATTTCCAACTTCACAGTTATTGTATATTTTACATACTCTCTATTAACCTGAAATATTTTCTTATTAATTTTTCAGTCTTTTTGTTTTAATCTGGACTATTTTTTCTCTAGGCCTGCTACACACTTAATATGGTAGGAATCCACTGTTTGCTAGATCACATATCTTCCTATGTCTTGATATTTTCTCTTTTTTTTGATGAAGTGTCACTTCAACAAACTTAAAATTACTTAGATGAGAAGTCTTTCTTTAAACATGTCTAAAAATCTCTTGATTGTTATCTTACAAAGTATTATAGTTTTGCTGGTATCAAATGCTATATGTTCAAATTCATTTTCCTTTAAAATTTTATAGACTTTTCTTCAGAGTACCTTAGAATCCAAAGTTGTTTGTGATAAAAAAATAAATAAATAAATAAAATGGTGTTGTTTCTGATTTTTTCCCTTAAGTTTAAAGTTTCCTCTCTTCAATAAAATAATATGTCTAACTGTGAATCTTTTCTTTCATATTTTGCTGCATATGTGGTGAACATTTGGAAACTAGAGACATTTCCTATAGCTCATGGAAAGAGCTTCTTTTGTTCAATGATTATTCAGTTTATGGTGCTCTTTTTACGCATGAATATACCTTCTTAAAAGTATCTTAATGTCATCATGCAAGGTGTTTTTAAAAGTTATTTTGTGTTCTCTGTTTCCAGAATTAGCTTTCATTCATCAAAATTTAGTTTTTCTGCTTTTTGTCTTTATATTCTCCTCCATTTCTCTGGATTTTTTTTTTTTTCATATATCTGTAAATTCTTGTCAGTGTATTTGTATTTAAGATGTAAGAATTGATATCTCATTATCGTTTCCCCTGCAATTTTGTATGTAGACAAATTCTGCGATAGTCATCTCCCATGTATGGAAAGTATGCCTGGAATGGACTACTAGCTTCAGCTTGTGCTTGTAGCTGAGTGCACAAAGAGATGGCTTCCAGACTGGAACCACTATATTGTGATTTGAAGAAGGCTTTGCCTGGAGAGAAACAGCACCTATGCTAAAAGTTTTGAAGCTATCCAAATGATAAATTTATTTACATATTTACTCATTTATAATTTACCTGCAGGCTGACACAAAGCTGCTTCCGTTCGTGCATAAAGATAGGACGGTAGGAGGTTGCTAAATTTTCTACATGTAGAACTTAAACTACTCTTCCTCTTTCACCTCCACTTTTCACTCCTGTTCTTCCTCATATTTACAAACTCTGTGCATGAAGCCCCTCTGGGGTTCTGACAGAAATGTAAACTTGTTAGAATACGTCCTGCATTATGGCTATACATTTTAACTTGTCTAAGAATAAATTGAGAATCTCATCTACTTATGATTACCTCTCACCAGTTCTCTTTACAGTCACGGGATTATCCCATTTTTGCTCTTGGGTACTTGCATTTAATTGGAGATGATTTAAAGGATGAGAAGCAAACATATTTATTTGTTCAGCTATCTTGAATTGGAAGGTATCCTTTTGTAATGCCAAGTGATGCATTTAAATGATTTTGAAATTGTAAGTGCTATCTCCTGAATTATTCGATATATAAAACAAAGAAATTAATATCACTATATTTTTGCTCCAGCTCTTCCCCTCCTTCCTTTTACTCAACTTCTCTCAGTCGTTTCATAATGTTTAAATCACAAAGTGGACAACTTTTATATTTTTACTTTTTTGTTGTTGTTGTTACACTTCTGGCTTGGTATATATGATTCTGAAAATTGAAAATGAGAAAACTGTTTTCATAAATTGTATAAAACAGAACTTGATATTCAACTAATTTTTAAAAACGAAAACAAATGTTCTAACTTTTAAATATGACAGTGAAGGACAATAAATTGTTTTTTTAATTTCTCAAGTAAATAGTCTTTATTATTTTATTATGATGGAAAGTTTACTGTTGTATGAAGAAGTTAATCAGTACTATAAATTCTGCATTGACTATCCAAATTAAAATGTTACCATTTTTGCCTGTATTACTACAATATCCTCCAAGCTTTTTTTTTTCTTTTTCTTCTGTCATTGTCTCTCCCAATGCGTTCTTCGCATCACCATCAGTTGTCTTTCGAAGACCAGAGCCTAGATTTTTTTTGCTCCAAAACATGCAAATGTCTTTCATGTCCTCAGAATGAAGTCTAGCACTCTTACGTTGGCATGTAAGGAGTCCTATGATCCTATATGCCTTATCTGTACTTCTGCATCTCTCTTACGCAGCCCATTCTCTAGTTATTGGCTTTTCTGTTTAAAGTAACTTCATTCATACTGTATGCTTTTCAAAGGCCCAGATTAACTTTCTTTCATTCCATAAAAGCTTCCCTGATATACCTTGACTGAAATTTATCTTGCCCTTTCTAATTTAATGTTTAACTTTATATCTTTTTTTCTTTATTTCTTGACATTTTTGATCGTCATGATTTAGGGGAAGTGGAGAGAGGAAGACTTCTGGGAACTAGTGAGTAGAGGCCAAGGCTGCTTCTAAACATCCTATCAAGCGTGGCTCAACTCCCTGCAATAAAATGTCATTAGTACTGAGGTTGAGAAACATTACTGTGACATGTTATATTATTCTTCAACTATAATTGTTTATGACATACTTAAATCTTTCACCAAAATATAAGCACATCTAAACAAGTACTGAGATATGTTATCTTTAACTTCTCTCATTGTTTAGCACAATAATTGGGGGGGGGAAACATAATAAAGACTTGTTGAGTTAAAATGTGGACCTGTAAAAACTGCTTGATAAAACCCCTATAATTTCTCTGGTTCAAATTTCTCTACCTTTTCCAGCTTATCTCATCTTCATACATTTCCGTGATTAGATGTGTGTCTATTTCTTTTCACATGACTTTTTGCTTACATTTCTATTGTCCTCATAATACTATATTTTATTTTTTTCATTTACTATTTTTTCTCATTATTCTGTAAGCTCCTTATGTACTGGGACAATATGCCTCCATCAGGGTAACTACAGAGCCTGAAAAGGTGTCTGCAGGAGATTCTTGATAAATTACACAAAATAATTAAATAGTATAACTACAGGAAATAGTTTTAAGGGAATATACAAAGCAATTTCTGTGGTGCACAGACTTTTCTATAAAGAAAAGCAGAACCTTAGACATCAACTTAAGCTGCTTCTCATATTTAATAGCATCAGAGAAAGTGTACATGCTATCAGATGGAAACAGGTATTCCCAAACAAGGCAATAATGGTTCGAGTTTCTAGGTTTGTTAGCAATCACACAATGAAAGTCTTACTTTAGTGTTTCTCAAACTACTTGTATACTTGGTGGACTACCTGCATCAAAATCACCAGAGGATGTTATGTAAAACATAACAACTTAAAGTCCCAGGAGTTGAGAGCAAGAAATCAACATTCCTAATAGTCTCCTTGGGTGATTTTCATGCACACTAATACTGGAGAACCACTTATTTTCTTGTTTTTTTCTGCTGATATAAACAAGAATTTTCTTTCTCTTGTCACTTATGTCATTTTCATAATAATGTCAATAATAACTATATTTAGTGAACATATCCTGTATATCAAATATTGTATTAAACACATTATGTATTTATATTATTTGATCCTCACAAGCAACCTATGAGGATAGATTCAATTATATCTATTTTGAAGATCTAGGAATCCAGGTAGAGAGGTTATTTGCCTAGTGTCACATACAGAGTAAGTTCCAAATCTTGCTTCAAAACTCATGCTCTTGGAATTCTGGTCAAGATGGAGTGTAGGTAAATTCTGTGCTTTCCTCCACTTGCAACCACATCAAAATTACAACTAAACTGTAGAACAACCATCATTGAGAATAGCCTGAAGTTTAGTTGAACCAAAGCCCTACTACTAAAGAAATACAGAAGAAGCCACCTGGAGATGGCTAGGAGAGGGAGAGACACTGAACAGGGTGGTCCTATACCCACATGTGACCATTTAAAATCAGAAAGGATATCTTGGTTGCAGTGGTCCACCCCAGAGGAGAAAGGTCTCTCAGCCCCTTCCCAGCCGAGGGTTTCAGTGCCTGGGAGAAAAGTCCCTATAACCTCTGGCTGGGAAAATCAGCAGAGACTGTAGCTGTGTGAGACAAGGAAGCTGCAGTTGCAGGTGCTCCATAAAGGACCCACACATGAACTTATCTGCCGACAGACTCACTCATTCGGAGCACCAGCGTTGGGGCAGCAGTGCAAAAGGTGCCAGGGACATACATGGAAGAACTGAGTTGTCTGGCTTTAGAATGAGTGATGGAGGGACAGCTTTCTCCTGGACGGAGGAGCTGGCAGAAGCCATTGTTTCTTTGTTGGGCCCTCCCCCTGCCTGCATCCAGATGCAGACAGCTGCTATATCTGACTCTCCACCAACCTGGATAACACTGTTTGTACACCTTGCCCTGCTGATTCTGAGAGCCCATCTCAACCAACTTTTGGGCACACCCACGCCATTTCCAGGGGCTTTTCCTTACCAATGGCTTGCCTTGCCTCATGCTGCAGAATTTCCAGAAGTCTATCAAAGGTTCACAAAAACAAAACAAGCAGCATCTGGCTTTGGCATGTCCTGTACCTCTGGCTGAATAGCCCTAAGCCTCGAATTAGTGGCTGCTGGCCTTGGTTCATAACTTGGTTTCTCAAGGCACTTCCAAGCACAGTGTGGGCAGTGACCATCTGTGCATTGCTTTGTGGCTCATGTCACATTGTCCTGGGCAGGGAACAGGCTGCAGCTGAATTTGGCCTGCAGTGGGTCCCCTCCCAGGATGCCTTGGGGCTATCTCACCCAGGGGCCAGGTTTGGACTGAGCTGGAGCATCACCCATCAGCATCCAAGGACAACATAACCGAAGGGCACACTGGTAAGGCACCAGGGCCCTGCTAGAGTGAACCATGCTCCATAAGGTCAGCCCCTGCACTATGACCCCTCCACTGTAGTCACAGCCAGTTCTCACAACAAATGAGCCTGAGGGTTAGTTCCTCCCATTAAGCAAACAGCAAC
This sequence comes from Rhinolophus ferrumequinum, assembly GCF_004115265.2. Classification (NCBI taxonomy): domain Eukaryota; kingdom Metazoa; phylum Chordata; class Mammalia; order Chiroptera; family Rhinolophidae; genus Rhinolophus; species Rhinolophus ferrumequinum. Next base: position 73,630,737 of record NC_046291.1, read on the forward strand.
CAAGGCTCAACTACAAGTAGGCACATATAACCCACACAAGGAACAAACCTGGAGCACTTAGCTCTGGTGAACAGGGAGACTGTGCCACTGGTCCCCACAGGACAACTACTACGTAAGTTCACTCTACTAAGACCAGGAGATATAGAAACCCTACCTAATAGACAGAAACAAACACAGGAGGCAGTCAAAATGGGGAGACAAAGAAATGTGTCCCAAATAAAAGAACAGAACAAAACTCCAGGTAAAGAACTAAACAAACTGGAGACAATGTACCAGATGCCTAGTTCAAAACACTGGTTTTAAGTATGCTCAGTGACCTCAGGAAGAACTTCAACAAAGAGATAGGAAACATAAAAATGGACCTTGAAAACATAAAAAAAGAACCAGTCAGATACAAAAATTACAATAACTGAAATGAAGAACACATCAGAGGGAATAAGCAGTAGATTAAATGAAGCAGGTGATCAAACCAGTGATTTAGAAGAGAAAGTAGCAAAAAACACCCAAACAGAACAGAAGAAAAAAGAAGATAGAAAACCTCCGAAAATAGAAGGACAGTTTAAGGGGTGTCTGGAACAACATCAAACGTACCAAAATTCACATCATAGGGGTACCAAAATGAAGACAGAGCAAGAGATTGAAAACCTATTTGATGAAATAATGACAGAAAAGTTCCTTAACCTGGTGAAGAAAATGGATATTTAAGCCCAGGAAGTACAGAATGTCCCAAACAAGATGATCCCCAAGAGGCCCACACCAAGACACATCATAATTAAAAAGCCAAAAGTGAAAGAAAAAGAATGAATATCAAAAACTTCAAGAGAAAATTTGCCTACAAGGGAGCCCTGTAAAAATGTCAGCTGATTTCTCAACAGAAACTTTGCAAGTCAGAAGGTAGTGTCACAAAATATTCAAAGTAATGAAAAGCACAGACCTACAACCAAGATTACTCTACCTAGCAAATCTATCATTTAGAAATAATGGACAAAAAACAGACAAGAAAAAGCTAAAGGAGTTCATCACCACCAAACAAGTATTACAAGGAATTTTAGAGAGACTTCTTTAGGACGAAAAAACATATATATGAATAATAAATTGTCAATAACTGCATAATTTCAGCAATTACTTTACATGTAAATGGATCAAATGCTGAAATCAAAAGATATAGGGTGTCTGAATGGATAAGAAAACAAGACCCATCCATGCATATACTATCTACAATAGACTAACATCAGATTGAAAAACACCCACAGACTGAAAGGAAAGAGATGGAAAAATATATTTTATGAGAATGGAAACAAACAGGTATTGCTGGGGAAGCAATAGCTATATCAGAAAAATAGACTTTAAAACAAAGGCTATAACATAGGACAAAGAAGGACGTAGTAATTTCATTTGTGGGTGTTCATCTGAAGAAACCCAAAAAAGGCTACTTCAACGGAATGTGTTCATTTATATCTTCATTGCAACATTAGTTACAAAAGCCAAGATATGAGGCAACCAGTGTGTCCCTCGTAGATGAATGGATAAAGAGGAGGTGGTACATATACAAGTCTGACAATTAAGTTCACGAACATGTTGCAACGATGTTGCTAACCTTTTTTGATATCAGAGGGATTGTTCATTATAAATTTGTACCAACTGGACAAACAGTTAACCAAATTTACTAGTTGGAAGTGCTGAAAAGGCTGAATGAAAAAGTTAGACGACCTGAACTTTTCGCCAACAATTCATGGCTCTTGCATCACGACAATGCACCAACTCACACGGCATTGTCTGTGAGGGAGTTTTTAGACAGTAAACAAATAGCTGTATTTACCTGATCTGGCCCCAATGACTTCTTTCTTTACCCAAAGATCAAGGAAACATTGAAAGGAAGACATTTTGATGACATTCAGGACACCAAGGGTAATATGACAACAGCCCTGATGGCCATTCCAGAAAAAGAGTTCCAAAATTGCTTTGAAGGTGGACTAGGTGCTGGCATCAGTGCATAGCTTCCCAAGGAAAGTACTTCTAAGGTGACCATAATGATATTCAGCAATGAGGTATGTAGCACTTTTTTTAGGATGAATTCATGAACTTCATTGTCCTACCTTGGTATACAATGAAATATTGCTCAGCCATGGAAGGGAATGTGTTCTTGTTATCTGTGGTGGGATGGATGAACCTGAAGAGTATTGTGTGGAGTGGTATATGTCAGACAGAAAGACAGATACAATGTGATTTTGATTATATGTGGAATCAAAGAACAAAATACACAAAAATACAGAAACAAACTCGTAAATACAGAAAATATTTTGATGGTTGACAGATGGGAAGGAGGGGTGAAGGGGTGGGTGAAAAATGAGAAGGGATTAAGAAGTACTAATTGGTAGTTACAAAATAGTCATGGGGAAGTAAAATAAAGCACAGAAAATATAGTCAATAATATGGTAATAACTATGCATATTGCAGGGTGGGTACTAGACTAGCCAGGGGTATCACTTCTTAAATTATATAAATGTTTAACTACTATGCTGCACATATGAAATTAATATTAAATACTACTGAATGTCAACTGTAATTGAAAAATTAAAAGGGGGTGAAAGGGTGAAGGGGAATAAGTAGTTCAAATTGACAGGTATAAAACAAATAGGTCATAGGGATGTAATATACAGCATAAGGCATATAGTCAAGAATATCGTGATAGTATAATACAGTGTCAGAAGGTTGCTGGACTTATCATAGTGATCACTTCTTTAGGTATATAAATGTAGAATAACTACGGTATACACCTGACACTAATATAATATTGTATGTTAGCCATATTTTAATAAAAACTAAAAATAAATAAAAATTTAAAAAAACCAAAACATGTTCTTAAACATGGTGCTTTCCTGCCTCTGCCTATTTTACAGATCTTTTTTTTCTTAGTTGATCATGAAATGTTCCCCAGTCTGAGATTTTCATTTAGCTTCAGACAGCTCAAATATATTTAGAGTGGCTTCATTATTTGTGAATAAAAAGATTAGTGGATTTTCCAAAAGACATATTCCATCTAGAGGGCCGGGTTAAGCTCTTATGTTTCAATATCCTTAATTGATGAAGATTTTCAAAGTGTATTCCTTTCAACACATGATTAGTAAATATAGATTTAGGACTGCTGTGAAAAGTTAGGCTAAATTGCCTATCACAGTTTAGCAGTTTGAAGGCAACTTGAAAAATGAAAACCTTTTAGACCTTACTACTGGGGTGACATGAACTGGCAAGGCTGTTATCACCTGATAATGCATTTCTAGGTGAGCTAAGTTTTCCAAAGGCCATCATATCCTGTGGTGATGATGGCTTATAGTGCACAGCCCACTGGGCAGCCTTGAGAGAAATTGCCCCAGATCACATATAGAACAACACAATTCACGCGCTTGTCCTTGGGAAAAGCAGGGGGAATGCAATCTTTGATGGTCTCATTTCAGAAATATTCTTCCCCTTGGCTAAACACTCCCGTAAAACCTCTTTATTTACAAAATCCAAGAGCTACATCTCTCACAAATACCTGGCCCTACAGTAAACCAGGAGGCTCTTGGTCTAGGGGAAGGAAAGAGAACAGACACAGATGATGTCACCCACTCTTCCTACCACCTGTTTATTGACTTGGAAACACAAGCTTGTTTGTCTTTATCACTGCCCAAACTGTTCTTCATCTAGTATTTTTCTTGGCTGCCTCATTCTGCTATCTCCTCGCTGTTAGTGTATGATTGTAACTGGAATTCCGATGGCTCTCATTTTACGTCCAAACAGTTCTAGTTTCCCCTTACCATATGGTCATCCTGATGTTACCATTTGCCTCAATCATTCTTTTTGTAGCTGCTTGAACATCTTAATTGATCTCATGAGCTATGTTAGGGATTTATAACATACATCAGTATAATTCATCTCACACACGGATGGGGTTTTTCTTCTGATTGGATGCGTTACATATACATACATATTTATAATTCTCTAAAACCTAGGTTTCACCTTACTGATAACATAAATGAACATTCAAGGGCTATAGCTCACCAGAGGAAACAATTACAGGTGTCCCCTTGTCTGATACGATATTTTCCGTTTCCCCAAAGTGTTTGATATATTACAACGTGCTTAACCCTTTTCCTCCTGTTTAAACAAATTGATAAATATACCCAGTTTAATTTTTTTTTTCTGGAATAACCTGTGAATTCTTATTTCACTAGGTACCCATATTGTTTTCCTTACTTTCTCATTTCACTCATTTTTATTATCAGTAAGACTCTCAAAATTATTCAACAATATGTGTTCATGATTTTTTCAATTCTCAGGACAGAGAAATTTGCATTGGATCTTTCCATATTTATGATTTCACATCTCTTCTGAAGCCTGCCCTTCATTCAGTTACCCTATTATCAAAGTAATTCCAGGAAAGCAAATACCTATAGCTATGTAAACTCACACCCCCTAGTTACCTTATAAACCTGGTAGAGTGAAAGCTAATATTATAGACTGAAAAAATAATTTACAAAATTTTATGTCTGGTATCTTTTAGGCCCTGAAAAGTGGGTATCACTCTAAGTCACTTTTTTAGGGGAAAATGTTTTTGACAAAGTTATTTTCTATATCTGGGAATTGGGCCTATTTTCAGAAAGAAAAAAAGAAAAATCAAGTGAACCCATTTGATATTTGGTACCATTAACTTTTCTTCTATGCCTCCTAATTCTCTATCCTATTTTAAAGGAGGGATTACCCCTGTGTATTTTCAACTTTCTTAAATTCTATACCACAGACATAGTCTATTTCCTACCTTTTAGGTCCATTTACTTTTGAAAATTGACTTATAATTGTGAAACAAAAGTATTTATCCTGAGTCAGAATTTTGAAGGAATTCTAATGATTATGGCTTTTGTTGTTGTTGTTGGCCCTTACGATTATGATCTGGTCACTTAAAATCATATGCCTGATGTTGCATCTCTTGTATAGAGTGCTTTACAAAGTATCAGGAAGATCTCACAACACTGCCTAGGGAGAGGGCTGCTGAGTCTTTTATAATCTAAAGCCAATCTTTCTGGAAGGAGAAAAGAGAACATTGAATGTCCTAAATAAATAATATCAAAATGAATCTGAGGCAGCATGAAGCTCAGACTTTTTGCTCACATAGTGTTAGTTCATTGGGGAATTTCAGTGAATAAATCACTCTCCGTAGGCAATAGTCCACAGAAGCCTATTTGGCATACCTGTGAGATTTTACTCAGAAAACCCAGGGAACCAAAACTTACAGCTTTTGCATGCCATCTTTTGCTTGTGTGATTTAATATACTTCATTTAGCTATTTTAACTTGAATAAATACAAACACACACTGAAGCATATATTTAATTGTATGGCTTTGTCATGTTACTTAACCTCTCTGTGCTTCAGTTTCCTAACATATGAAATAGGAATTAATACTTCCCTTAAAATGGTATTCTGAGATAGATAGAAGGCATGCATTATAAGTAGGCTTAAATCCAGGCTGTGATACCCACAGAGGGCACCAGATCAATTATTTTATATTTGGGGACAGGATTGTTAAGCTCAATTTCTAATTCTATCACTTACTAATTCTGGATTTATGGGAAAAACACTTCTTCATTTCCACTTCTTTAAAATGTGGATAATGACATCAATCTGGAAAGGTCTTCATGAGGACTAAATGGCCTAATAAATGTGTACAGTGCAGTGTTGGGCAGAAGCAGGCTTTACGAGGCATCACTTTCCTTTCTGATATTTGATGGTTGTGGCAAGGATGAATCTTCCTGCAAATGAATATTAACTCCACAGACAGTTACAGAATGATCAACGATAATGTTAGTGCTATGAGCACAATTCTTACAAAAGAGAAACAACTTAATTGAAGGTTACAGAACTGAATAAATGGCCTAGAATTATGACTTAAATGGAAACAGAAGCTTGAATCAGAAATATACAGCAGAACAATTGAAAAATCAATTGAAAGATGTCAAGGCCAGCAGGCATTAAAATGTGCATAGGAAGGTAGAAGTAAACAATTCCCTTACCCCCAAACTTTTGGGGGTAAGAAAATGGTTTCACTCTAAACTTAAGGTCCTGTTAAAAATCTTTTGGAGATTACAAAGAAAATTTAGACATAGATCCTTTTTTTCAATAATCTTAAAGGTGTAAGTTTGGGAGTAGTATTTGGAATTATTCCAAATGGTGGCTATGTTTTGAAATTTGGCTTAACTAAGAGGTGAATTTTATTAAAGGATGTGAATGTTATAAAGAATGTTATTAAAGGATGTGACAAAGACACATAAGATGATCATGAGTTAGAATAGAGATAAAAACTATGACCTAACTAATAATGTCCTCATGGAGACCTAGAAGCCAGTAGATGACAAGGACAAAAAGTGATGGAGAGGGAATGATCTTCAAAAGAACTTCAGATTTTAAATAAATACAAATGGACAATGATTGGGTAGCAGCAGGCGTCATTCCCACAGAGGTGATAATTGAAGCTGGGATTGGATTAGATTGCCAAGGGCTAGAATGGAGAGGAGGACTTCAAGGATGAAACCCTCATGTGTAGGTCAGTGAAGACTATAGAAATAGAGTCTTCTTTGTTCTGTGAAATGAATGGTCATGGGTGCTGAGCTTGGTTGGATTTTCTTGTGGCTGTTGCTCTCTCACAAGTATTTGTTAATGGTCAGTTAAATATGTATTTCTCTAATTTCCCTACAGCATCTTGCCATGTAAGAGGAGAAAATCTTCAATTGTATCTTAAAATGATATAGGCTATTGGGAAATTAGTATTACTTCCTTTTCATAGTTTCCTGATTAATAAGGGCTTACCTTTCATTGAAAAAGCCTTTGATTTGGAATCATGGTCATTCATTAGTAAAGAACAGTGTTAGGGTGAAAATGATCCAAGATGGCAGATTCGATAAACACTGTGCTTGCCTCATCCAGTGAACACATCAAAATTACAAGTTATAGAATAATCAACCTGGAGAACCACCTGAAGTCTAGCTGAACAGAAGTTTTATGACTAAGGATATAAAGAAGAAGACATGTTGAAATAGGAAGGATGGAAGGAGATGCAAAAACGAGCTGGCCTCAAACCTTCTTGTTGCAGATGGCAATTGGGAGGAATATCTTGACCACAGAGGTTCCCCACAGAGAAGCAAGGAATGTCAGCCCCACACGAGACTCCCCATCCTGGGGTACTGGTTACAGGAAGAAGAGCCCCCACAACACCTAGCTGTGAAAACCAGTAAGGATTCTGACTGTCCAGGTCGGATTGAAGGCTGTGTGAAATGCAGACATCCTCTTAAAGGGCCTGCACAGACTCTCTTGCAATCACTCACCCTGGGCTCCGGAAGAGGGACAGTGACTTGGGGGACATCCGAAACATGAGGTGGGGGGGGGGCAGACTGAAGTATGTGGCTTCAGGTGAGGGCTGGAAGACAGTTGTCATTTTTCCTGTGTGGGGACATCCTCCAATGCAGTCAGCAGATGATAACCATCTTTTCTATATTGAGCCCTCTGCCATGCCCATGGCCAAATCTGGATATGAAATGATCTGGTGAGCTCTGCTTGTTCCACCCTGGTGACTCACTGAGACCCTGCCACACCCAACTCCATATTGCACAAGGCTGTATCGGCAAGTGAACCCTACAAGAGCCTGCAACTGGCAGCAAGCCTTAGTGTGTCCTGGATCTTTGTGGAGCTGCCACAGACAGGTGTCAGCCTTCCTCAGTTCACAGCATGCCCATCCCATGTCCCTTCATGTCCAGTGACCAACCTTGGATTGCTTTATAGCTCCTACCGGGAAGTCCCTGCATGGTGACAGGCAGTAGCTGACCTGGATCTGCACCAGCGCTCCACCCAAGAGACCCCAGAACCAACATACTTGGAAGTTGGCTTTAGACCACAATAGAGCATAGCCCAATTAACCCTACAAGTTGCACACTCATAGGGTGGTCTCATCAGGCACCAGAGCCCACTGGGGTGAATCCTGCTCCATGCAGTTAGGACCCTCACTGCCTGCACAGCAGCCCATAAGCTCTGGACGTGACCAAACCCCACAGCAACTCACCCTGAAGATTAATTCTACCCACTGATGTGCCAATAAAAATGAAGGCTCAAATATAACAGGAGTGCACACACAGCCCACACAAGGGACAACCCTGGAGCATCCATAGCAGGTGACTGCAAAAACCCACAGGGCACCTCCTACATAAGTCCACCCCGCAAGACTGGGAGACATAACATATCTACTAATACATAGAAACAAATACAGACAGGTAGCCAAAATGAACAGACAAAAAAATACATCCCAAATGAAAGAACAGGAGAAAACTCTGGAAAAAGAACTAAATTCAATAGAGGCAAGCAACCTACCAGAGACAGTTTAAAACACTGGTTATAAGGATGCTCAAGGAACTTAAAATTTCAAGAAAGAGATAGCAAGATTAAAAAAAAAAGAAGAAAAGAAAAAAAAAAGACATAGAAACCATATAAACAAACCAGTCAAAAGTGAAAACTACAATAATGGAAATGAAGAATGCACTAGAAGGAATCACCGATAAACTAGATGAAGCAGAGGATCGAATCAACAAAGTGGAAGACCAAGAAGCAGAAGACACCCAAGCACAACAGCAAAAGTAGAAGAGCATTTAAAAAATGAGGATAGTTTAAGAGACCTCTGGGACAACATCAAGCGTAACAACATTCACATCATAGGGGTATCATAAGGAAAAGAGAGAAAGCATTGATTGAGAACATATTTGAAGAAATAATGACTGAAAATTTTCCTAACCTGGTGAAGGAAATACATATCAAGGCCAGAAAGCATAGAGAGGCCCAAACAAGATGAACCCAAACAGATCCACACTTAACATGTTATAATTAAAATGGCAAATGTTAAAGGCAAAGAGAGAATCCTAAAAGCAGCCAGAGGAAGACAACTAGTAACTTAAAGGTAGCTCCCATATGACTGTCAGCTAATTTCTCAACAAAAACTTTGCTGGCCAGAAGGGATTGGCAGGAAATATTAAAAGTGATAAAAAGCAAAGATCTACAACCAAGATTGCTCTACCCAGCAAACCTATCATTTAAAATTGAAGGACAGATAAAGAGCTTCCCAGACAAGAAAAAAAAAAAAAAAAAAAAACTAAAGGAGTTCATGACCACTAAACCAATATTACAAGAAATGTTAGAGAGACTTTTTTCTTTCTTCTTTAGTTTCAGGTGTACAAAGCAACGTAACAGTTACACATTTACACTCCTCTCAAAGTGATAGCCGCCACCCCAGTCTACTATCTCTGACATCGTATATAGCTGTTCAATATCATTGACTATCTTCCCTATGCTATTCTCCACATCCTGACCATATATAAACAGAGGTTGCCAAGAAAGGTATACACACAGTGTGTGTGTGTGTGTGTGTGTGTGTGTGTGTGTGTGTGTGTGTTTATTTAATTATAGTTGACATTCAATGTTATTCACTTCAGCTTCAGCTGTATAGCACATTGGTCATACAACTACACAGTCTATGAAGTGATCCCCTGATAAGTCCAGTGACGATATGACACCCTACATAATCTTTATAACATTATTGATTATATTCTCCATACTGTATTTCGTACCCTTGTGACTATATTGTGACTACTAATTTGCACTTTCCAATCCCTTCATCTTCACCCCTCTCTCCTCTCCCTCTCATCTAGCAAACATCAGTTTTTTTCCTTATATCTCTGAGTCTATTTCTGTTCTGTTTGCTCATTTATTCTGTTCTTTAGATTCCACATATAAGTGAGACCATGCGGTATTTGTCTTTCTCAGTCTGACTTATTTCACTAAGCATAATATTCTCTACGTCCATCCATGTTGTTACAAATGGTAAGATTTCATTCTTTTCTATGGATAAGTAATATTCCATTTTATAAATGTACCACAATTTCTTTATCCAGTCATCTATTGATAAAGGCATTTTGATTCTTTCTGTATATTGGCTATTGTGAATCCTACTGCAATAAACATAGGGTGCATATATTTTTGAAGACCTTTATGATAGAAACTCTTAGCAATGTGGGAATAGAGGGATCATATTCCAACATAATAAAGCCCATATATGACAAACCCACAGCTAACATCATACTCAATGGGAAAAAGCTAAAAGCATTCCCCTTATGATCAGGAACAAGTCAAGGCGGCTCACTTTCACCACTTTTATTCAACATAGTACTGGAAGTTCTAGCCATAGAAATAGGACAAAAAAAAAAAGCATCCAAATTGGAAAGGAGGAAGTAAAATTGTCATTATATGCAGATGACATGATACTAGATATAGAGAACCCTAAATATTCCACCAAAAAATTATTAGAACTGATACATGAATTTATCAAATTAACAGTATACACAATTGATATTCAGAAGTCAGTTACATTTGTATATACCAATAGCAAACTATCAGAAGTGGAAATTATGAAAAGAATCCCATTTACAATTGCTTCAAAAACAACAAAAATACTGAGGAATAAATTTAACTAAGGAAGTAAAAGACCTGTACTCAGAATATTATAAGACATTGAAGAGAGAAACTATTAATAAAGAAGATACAAATAAATGGAAACATATACCAGGCTCATGGATAGGAAGAATTAATATAGTTAAAATGTCCATACTACCTAAGGCAATATACAGATTCAATGCAATCTTTATCAAATTACCAAGGACATTTTTCACAGAGCTAGAACAAATAATTATAAAATTTATAAGAAAGCATAAAAGACCACGAATGTCTGAGGCAATCTTGAGAAACAAAAACAAAGTGAGAGGTATCATGCTACCTGACATCAAATCATACTACAAGCCGACAGTAATCAAAACAGCATGTAACTGGCACAAAAACAGACATATAGATAGAGAGTCCAGAAATAAATCCATGCCTATATGGTCAGTTAATCTATGACAATGGAAGTAAGAATTTACATTGTGGTAAATACAATCTATTTAATAAATGTTGCTGGGAAAACTGGACAGACACATGAAAAAAAATGAAACTGAACCACCTTCTTATACCATATACAAGAACAAATTCAAAATGGATTAAGGACCTAAATGTAAGACCCACAACCATAAAACTCTCAGAAGAAATTATAGGAAGTAAATTGACAGATGTCACTCTTAGAAATACTTTTACTGATATATCCTCTTGGACAAAGGAAGCAAAAGAAAAAATAAACATGTGGGATTACATCAAACTAAAAAGTTTTTTCACAGCAAAGCAAACCATCAATAAAACAAAAAGGCATCCTACTGAACAGGAGAAGATATTTGCCAATGATATATCTGATAAGGGGTTAAAATCCAAAATTTATTAAAAAGTCATAAAAGTCAACACCAAAAAACCAAACAACTCAATTTAAAAATGGGCAGAGGACACGAAGAGACATTTCTCTAAAGAAAACCTATAGATAGCCAACAGACATATGAAAAAAATGTTCAACATCACTAATCATTAGAGAAATGCAAACAAAACCCACAATGAGATACCACCTCACTCTTGTCAGAATGGCTATCATCAATAAATCAACAAACAACAAGTGTTGCTGGCGAGGATGTGGAGAAAAGGGAACCCTCATGCACTGTTGCTGGGATTGCAGATTGGTGTAGCGACTATGGAAAACAGTATGGAGGTATCTCAAAAAATTGAAAATGGAACTACCTTATGACCTAGCAATTCCACTCCTGGGTATCTATCAAAAGAAATCCAAAACATTAATTAGAGGGACGGCTTTGAGACACAAAACAATGATCAAAAATATGAATAATAAAATGGCAATTACTACATATCTATCAACACTTCCTTTCAATGTAAATGGATTAAATATTCTGATCAGAAACATAGGGAGGCTGAATGGATAAGAAAACAAAATACTTACATATGCTACCTATAAGAGACTCACTTCAGATTGAAATACACACAGACTGAGTGTAAAGGGATGGAAAAAGTTACTTCATGAAAATGGAAATAGAAAAATAAGAGCTGGTATAGCAAAAGTTATACCAGACAAAATAGACTTTAGGTTATAAAGTCTATAACAAGAGACAAAGGCTATAGCAAGAGGCAAAGAAGGACCCAGTAGAAATCCAAAACTCTACTTCGAGGGGACATTGACATCCATATATTCATGGCAGCATTATTTACAATAGCTGTTATTTACAAGATGTGGAGGAAGCCTGGATGACCATTGATGGATGAATGGATAAAGAAGAGGTGGTACATATATGCAATGGAATAGTGCTTGGCCATGGAAGGGAATGGGTTCTTGCTTATTGCAGCAACATGGATGGACCTGTAAGGTACTGTGCTGAGTGGAGTATGTCAGACAGAGAAAGGCAGTTGCAAGGTAATTTCACTTACATGTGGAATTTATAAAGCAAAATAAACAAACAAAATAGAAGCAAACCCATAGTTACATAGAACAATTTTATGGTTGCCAGATGGGAGGGGGCTTGAGGAGGTGAGTGAAACATGAGAAGGGATTAAGAAGTACCAATTGGTTGTCACAAAGTAGTCATGGGGATGTAGGATACAGCACAAGGAATACAGTCAATAATATTATGAAAAATATGTACGGTGTCAGATGTGTCCTAGATGTATTGCGGTGATAGATAGGAGGGGGTTGAGGGACAGTGTGAAAAATGTGAAAGGATTAAGAAGTACAAATTGGTAGTTACAAAATAGTCATGAGGATATAAAACAAAGCATAGGGAATATAGTCAATAATATGGTAATAACTATGTATAGTGCCAGGTGGGTACTAGACTAGTCAAAGGGATCACTTCTTAAATTATACAAATGTCTAACCACTATGCTGTACACCTGAAATTCACACAAAACAATACTGAATGTTAAGTATAATTGAAAAATTTATAAAGCGGGGAAAGATGAAGGAGAATAAGAGGACCAAATATCCAGGTATAAAACAAATAAGTCATGGAGATGTAATGTACAGCATGAGGAACATAGTCAATAATATTGTGATAGTGTGGTACGGTGTCAGATGGTTGCTGGACTTAACATGGTGATCACTTCTTTAGGTATAGAAACATTAAACAACTATGGTGCACACCTGAAACTGATATAATGTTGTATGTTAGCTATATTTTTTAAATAAAAATATATATTTTTTAAAAAAGAAAGAAACAAACAAAAGAACAGTTTTAGGGAGAAATAAAATTCCCTTTACCTTCTTAAATTCTTCTGGCTGTTCTAAGAATTACATTGACATGAGAGATTAACAGAAGAAAATCAAATTTAATTTCATATGCACAGGGGCTCCATTAGAATATGAGACCCACAGACAGTTAGGCAAATGTGTCTTTTATGTCATTCTGAACTGAAGAAAACAGGTAAGGTAGTAGTCTGGGACTTCAAAGGAGTGTAAGACAATTCACGTGGAGATGGAAACCAATGTTTGGTAAACAAATGTTTGCCATGCCAGGCGGAGACAGTGGGATACAGACAGGACTTAGATCATCAAGCCCTGCTGAATTTCCCCTATTATACCTAGCCTGCGTTCTTTGTAGGCATCTCTGGTGATAGTGTTCTTCTTGGACCAGGCCTTTTATCTAAAGTATTTCAGGCAGTTAAATGGGTGGGGGAGGAGGAGGTGAGGAGGTTAAAAGCTCTTCCTGAGCCTTTTGTTTCTTAAAAATAATCAGCCTAAAATAATCCTCATGCCAAAGAAGATTTTGGGGTGGTAAAATCCTGCACCCCTACACCAGGGTCCACTACTGTTATGAAAGAGACTTAGGTGACGAAGCTTGTCAGATGGTGTAGAGATGTTTTCTCCTTAGTTCTCATTATGTACCCAAGATACTTCTTTAGTGTGATACCCAAAGTCCACTCAAATGTAGTTTGAGTTTAAAGTATCTATTAATTACTGCATTTCTTCATATCTATGGTTAAACAGTAAACTTATTGTTTTGTTTTGTCATGATTCAACTATAGAAAAATATTCTCAAATACTAAAGTTGGGATTTTCTGGGATTTATATTAGTTACCTAATATTTTCTGACGTTAGTGCAGAAATGGACTGCTAATCTGTTCAGAGATTTAGCTTGAAATGCTGTTTAAAAACAATAATAATTTATGGAGTAAATAGGAAACACCAGATATTGTGCTAAGGGCTTATCTGTATTGTCATTAGCTAAAAACGATACTAGGAGTTGTTCTACTGTTGTTTAAGATGACCACAAGTGGGACACTTTAGACAGTGAAAGGGTAAAGGTATTAATAATTATGCAGGTATATATGGTCACCTAATTTTATTATCATCTAGTTATTTAAAAACTGAAGCCCAGAATTGCAAAAATTGTTATAGCCAGTGCAATGGACATGAACATTTCTTGTCTTTTTGCAGTACACAAAATTCAGGTGTAAAACCTTTAAGTGTATTTTTGTACATGCAGTTAGCTTAGTCCTTTAGAACTAGTAGTAACAACAAATTTAATCTTGGAACTGAGTCCTTTCCAATTTATAACTGGGAAGTGCCCACTGAGTTGACGAATCTCCATTTTTTCTACCTTGTTTTTCTCCCTTTCTATTGGGAGGGATCTACTTTTTAGGATGACTTAGGTATCACTGGTATTGTAGAAGGGTACCTTGTTAGGTCTCCACGGACATGCTGGTAGTTCTGCAGCCTTTGAGTATAAGCTACTGTCTCCACTGCAGTTGCTGAGTTAACGGAGATTCTTGTGTATCCTTTAGTGGTTAGCACCATCCACCCAGGTCCCTCAGAGTCCTCTGTGACTGAACTGTGAGGACTACTGCAGAATCCTATCCTAGGTTGGGTCTCCTTCCTGAATCTCTAGGGACTCAGAGACTGACTGTGCTTTTGTCTCCCACATTGCAGTACATGGAATCCTCCTAGGCTGCCCTCAAACTCAGACTCAGAGATCTCCCCCATCATTGTGTGTCTATAAGGTATCAAGTTTCCGACGATTTACCCTGGGAAGCCAGCTCACACTCCTGCTTCTCTGGTACTCTGCACATCACCTGGATTTCCTGGCATGTGTCTCTGGGACTTGGCTCAGAAGGGAGAAGAGTTGCATACCTTCTCAGGAATTCAGCTTCTTTTTATTTGTACTCATACCCTCTACAATTTGTCGTTCCCTATGCCATCCGGTCGAATTTTTGTCTCTTATCATCTCTGAAAATATTCTCCTATAGCCTTAGTTTTTCTCCTTTTCTTCCATGGTATGTAGGTTAAACTCTATTTCCCAATTTTTAATGCAAACTAAAATTTTATGATTCTAAAATAACCCCCACTCCATCTTTAGTCTGGCTCTTGCAAGTCAAAAATGCTTTTGCATTGGTCCTATTCCCTGTGTTATAAATTAACAGATGCCTTCAAAGGAACTTAAAATAAGAATTTGACAGATTTCCCTGTATTGTTGTGGCTTCCCATCTATGAGGCAAAAACGGCCAAGTTGTGTAGAGAGATTTGGTGGTGGATGATCTACAATATAAAGATATTTTACTGAGAACAGTGATGCTAATAATAATAATAAGACATTAAGAATTTTTCAGTGTTCGTCTTGTGCTCCAGTAAATGGTACACTTATGTTTAGAAGGCAATAATTTTACCTGACCACTCACTATACGATACTCTCCTGCTAAGCTGTGTCAAATAATTTTAACTTGGCTCGTAGGTAAGGAGTGAACCTTGTTGTCTCTGAACTGGTGAGTTTGTTTTGTTTGTTAAACAATTATTTGTTATACTTCATATATGGCAGGTACCGTGCTGAGCCGTGTGATACAGACATATGTGTGTGTGTGTATATATATATATATATATATATATATATAAAGAAATGCAGTCCCTGTCCTCAAAGAACTTACAGAACGATAATAAAAATAGATTCAGAAATAAGCAGTTATAATACTCTAGGAAATACAGTTCTCCTAAGGTGACTTTGGCGTCTTCCATTTGTAACGTTTACCTTTTACAGCCTATGAGAGACCAGCTAACGTGAATGTATTGGAAAGATCCAACTGAACTAAATATTTCGTGAACATTTTAAAAGTTGTATTGATCACTGAGAAGTATGTTTTATTGTGTAACAAACTGTAAAAATTGAACTAGTACAATCTTAGGTTCCAGGATGGTGCCCACAAAATATGCGTATACACTAATATCAATACAAAAGTGAAGATGAGGAAATTGCCACAGAAATAATTGGTAAAGGAAATACAAACAAACAGGATCTGATCCCACAATAATTAGATGCTTCTGTTGGAGCAGAACATTAAACAACATATGAATGAGACTAGCTACCTTCAGACAGCTTTTGTCATTCTTTGCGATTCTGTACTCCTTCGCAAAAGGGCAATTGAATGTTACCTTACCATAGGCCTAGAGAGGAAGTGGTTATGGGACCCTCAGAAACCATGGACTATTCCCCCTGGTGTTGGATGACAGAGTACTGGCTTATACCTAAAACAGCAAAAGCAACCTTTGGCAATGGGAAAGAGATGACTACTTTGGGATTTGCTTGGATCCAAGAGTTTATTGGGGCAGGAGATATATTTGTATTGCTGGTGAATTAAATGTGTGCCATGCAGAATGACGGCTGAGCTGGAGTCATTTTAAATTTTGACAAAGACTATCATAGGACTCCAAGAGAAAGTGTCTGTGTGAAAGAACATGATGAGCGTCATGAACAGAGATGTCCCCATGGAAGTTAGGTAATCTGGGAAGAATCCACAAACAAATCCATTAGAAAAGAAACAGTCTACTCTCAGATGCTCCAGGCTCTGAGATAATGAAGCTAGCTTATAACAGTATCCATCATTAGCCAAATAAGAATGTTTCCCAGTTTATCCCTTTATCTCAGCTCCCGCTACCTGATTAGACACCAAGAGTCTAAAATACCAGCTAGCAATCAGAAAGAGTGTAACAGAAAGACAGAGAAAAAAACCAACCATCCACCCTGACCCCACTGTTCACTAAGTTAAGTTTAATGATAGTTTTATTTCAAGGGAACTTAAGAATGTTTCTAGTAGACAGTCATGCAAACAAAACAAAACAAGAAGGCAGACCTGTTTTAGTTTTCAAGTAGAGGGAGAAGGATAAGATACCAAAGTGTATATACACATAAAGGAATAATGGAAGATCAAAATAAACACACAGAAGCTGTAGTTCAATTGCATCAGAAGTCATGCTTTTTACACTTATTGGTTACATTTGGAGATGGTGTTAGGTACTGGTATCCAGGAAGTGTTAAGAATTGATATACAGAGAAACCTGGATTCTGATATATCAGCACACTGACTTAATTGGAACCGATGAAGGAAGAGATCTATTTTAGCCCTGTATGACAATTATTTCCAGAAATTTATCATTTCATTAAATTTTGACCAAGGCACAGATATCTCCCTATACATAAGTTTGTAATACAAATTTGATCATTTGAGTTATTTTATTGATATGTATGTTCAAATTGTAGGGAACTCTAGCAAGTATAAGCAGTTAACAGTAAGCCTGCTACCCTCACTCATGACCTATTTTCATATCCAAAATGTCTTCTAAATGCTTGGCTATGAAGTGGAGCACATACCCTCACCCACCTCTGTGAAACCATAATTCCATGGAAGAAAAGCACAGAATACTTCTGCTCTTTAATATATACAAAAATAATAGGAAAACACACGTACACACACCACACACACACACACACACACACCACATTTCCTATTTGCACTTAGAGCATTCTAAGAGCAATTCTTAATTTAATTTACAATGTCTGAATCATTTTTGAAAGCTTTAGTAGAAAAATCAATGCCAGATGAAACTTCAAGTCCCAGAATTAATACTATTAGCTGTGTGACCTTGGTAAGATTCCTTAACTTTTCTGAACTTTAAATTTTCTTCAGGAAAATTGGCACAATTAAATAATAACACCCAGTTCGTAGATTTCCCTGGAATATAGCAGATTTTATCCTCGGTAGTATTATTTCTCACCTTCTTTAGAGTAGAAGGAGAAAATAGAACAAAAATGCTTGACGTAGAAAAACAGCACCTTTCATTCCTTGCCACTTCTTGCCCCAACATTTCCCCTAGGTGGACATCTCTTTCTCATTTTCCACGGGTTATAGTACTGAAGTTTCTGCTCTGGGTACACAAAGTAAGTTGCACAGTTTCTCTCTGGAATAAAATGTAATAGCAGGCACATTGGCCGCTGCTGTCACGTTGGGATTACAATGGGCATCATTCAAGGCAGGAGAATTGAGCTGAACACAGAGTATTTTTTTCTCTTTCTACATTTCTTCTTCTTCTTCTTCTTCTTCTTCTTCTTCTTCTTCTTCTTCTTCTTCTTCTTCTTCCTCTTCCTCTTCCTCTTCCTCTTCCTCTTCCTCTTCCTCTTCCTCCTCTTCTTCTTCTTCTTTTTCTTCTCCTCTTCCTCCTTCTCCTCCTCCTTTCTTTTTTTTTTTATTTGTTTTTTTTCTTTGTTTGTTTTTTCCCCCTTTGGAAAACATCTTTCCCACTTTTGACTCATCTGAATATAAACCTAACCTGTGCTTTCCAAAAAATGTATGCACATGAATTAATTAATATTCTTTCAGTTCATTTGACTAATATCTTATGTAAAATGTATTGGTCTGGCAAGCCATACCGAAAGAGTAATGCAGATGAGGGAAAGTATGTTTTTAGAAAGGCCAATCAAATGGAAAATCATAAATACTGCAGTATAAAATTGACCTTCTCATCCATTTCATTAAGGGGTCCCTTTGCTCCATGCAGAACCTGTGTTGATAGAGGACAAAATAGAAATTTCAGAATAGCCATCATTAGACAAAATTAATCCTAGCATTAAGTTTAGGTGTGAAAATTGGAAACAGCTCTTTTGGATGGGGATGAACTCTTTTTATCTCTATTGATTTTATTGGGTCATTACTGACTGACAGTTCCTGATGGGCCTGTTGTGAATTGTTAAGGAAACATAAAGGAATGTTTAGCTTTCCAAGATTTTATACTCATAATATTTACTCAATCAATGTTTTTGTTGTTTTTAGCTCAGTGTTTTTAAAGAAATTTCACCTATAATTTAAATAATTCATTTGAAATATGTCCTTCAAATGTTGTCTAGAAAGTATAATGTAGTGTATCTTAAAATCAAGAATCTGGAATTGGAAGAAAATCAGAACCAAATTTCGTCTCTGGTTCTGAAACTAAATTGCTATACCTCTTTAGGCAAGTTTTTAAGCAGTCTGAGTCTTAGTCTTCTCGTGTGTAAAATGAGAGTATTATTTTCTTGGCTAAGTTTTTGAGTGAAATATATGCAATAGTTTTTGCAAAGTGTCCAACATGGAGCTAACAAATAGTTCTGTTCAATTAAAAACAAGCCTTTCTTCATACAGTCAGATTATCTAATATAAATAACTACCAATGTTGCATAAGGATAGTTTTTACACCTGTTACACTATGTCTCCAAGAACTTACAATCAAGGATAAAATATGATCTCCATGATGCCTGGGGCATGATGTAACAGAATGGATAAAGAACAGGCACGCTTGTTTCCTCCTAACTTAGATGTGTGATTTTAAGACATGACTTCTAACTCTGATGCCCAGTTTCCTCATCTGTAAATGGTAATGACATCCCCCTCACAGAATTGCTGTTAGAACAAAGAAACTGAAGGCTTAGCTTACAGGAGCTGAGAAAGGAGGCAATGAGAAAGTACTTTATAACTGGTAATTATTATCAGAAGGAATGGTATGCTTTCTTAACATAAATCCCATTCCATAATATTAACATAAAATCAGATTTTATTTTCCAAATTTTTTTTCATATATACTAGCTCATTTTACTTATATAGTAACTTCAAGAGTTGGAATAAAGGAAATAGTCCTTTATAGATGAGAAACCTGAGATTCTGAGAGATTTGTATTTCCTCAGATCACACGGCATAGTAGTTAGCAAACTAGATCCCACATCAGTAAACTATCCACTCTTAGACGCTTTTTAGGACATCATATTCAATTTCAATCATATTCAATCATATTTCAACTTCAGAATTGCTAACTAGCACGTTTTGGTTTATTTAAGAACTTTAAGGCCACAAGCCCCTTGAATTAAAAAAAAAAAAGGAAAATCACAAGTTTTAGCTACTTCCCCTAAAAATTTGATGTCATATTGTAGTTAAAAAAAGTTTTTTGTTTTTCTTTTTTTAATTTTATTAACTAATTTCAAGAAATGTACCTAGAAAATTATTAAACCTGACTTTGTTTTTACACAATGAATAAAGTGACTTTCAAGGTAGCTGCAGTATGATTTTCAAATTGTATTTGGTGTTTTTGCTACAGAAACTTTAGCGTTACTGTATTTTTCCACTGCAGGTGAATTTGATATTCAAAAGAATGAGAGGACTAATGGTTCTGATTAGAGTGAAGCAGAAAGTGAGGAGGATGTGTGAACTTCCCCACACAGACATTTAGCCAGATAATTTCAGCTTGGGTGTCTGTTTCTGTAGTTTATTTAAAACAAAATTGGCTCTATTTCTGGAAATCCATGACTTAACTATGCACTTCAATCTTTACCTGAACTAACATAATTTTCATATACCTAAGATCAAACTAGTAAGCTAGAACACAAACAAAGCACGCGTTTTTAGCTATACCGTGCTCTTTAATCTCTAACATTTTCTGTTCCTCAGAGGTATCTCCAAATTAATGTCTTTGCATCTACACAAATAGACATTTTTATGGCATTGTTCGCATGTATTTAGTTCATCAGTTTTCAAATATGATCCACTTAATAAGTTTTACGTGAAAAAGAAATATCTGGAGATCAAAGACATTTGTATGCTGCTGGGATATATTATCTAAGTCTCTGAGCAAGAGACAATGTTATTACAGATTGTCAATTTTATTTGACTAGAAATCACTCTTTCATTAAGCATTTCTTCTTTGTAGTATTCCATGAGACACACTTTGGTAGATCTTATGCAGATTTGCATAGGGAGGGTTTTGTTTAATATTAATAGTTTTCTATCTCATTTTTCCATTTTCTGTGTTGTAAAATAATTGTCAGTGATTAGCTCTCCTAAGTTCATCCAGGATTTTCCCAGTTTTATCACTGGAAGTCCTTTATCCTTGGAAACCCCTGAATTGCAGGCACACTGGACTGGTTGCTCACACTATTGTGTAGCTTGATGCCTACTATATAATTTGATATCAAAAATGTGGTTAACATGTTTATGTATTCTTTCATATTTTTTTCTACCAAGAGGCAACACGTAAGCCCCCTATTCATGAATATAAGCTCACCATAGTGCATTCTTGTATGACTTCTGAGGTTAGGAAATAAGAGAAAATAAAGTTCACTTGTTCCTGGATCTCTGTCTTGGGGCACATGCCTTTGGAGTCCCAAAATGCCATGTAAGAATTCTGGCTCTCCGGAAGCTTCCATGTTGGAGATATCAAATAGAAATGGAAATTACTTCAGAGCTATATTGATTCCATCTTAAAATCTTTGTGTTCCAGACCAGTGAGTTCTTTGCGTTCCACACAAAACTCCAAGATAACTACAGCTCCAGCCACTACTGACTTTAAACACACACAACCCCCAGCAAGAACTGCCTAGCTGAGCACAGCCGTCAGCTGGTACTGTGAGAAATGTGACTTAACTGTTCTTTTACATGACTAAGTTTATTACATAGCAGATAATTAGAATTATACCAGAGATACCATCTATTCTGTCACATTGAGAAGATGGTTTTCAGGTTAACCAGTGCTCATCAGATTCACTAAATAAAAATTTAACAAATATTTATTGAGCAAATATTGGTTTATAAACTACAAGGTTCAAACTCATCCTAAAAAAATTAATAGCACAATTGTAATCAATCAATATTTGTTTAGAGCTGATTTTGTTTATGTGTTTATTTCTTATTTGTGTTTTATATATGTGTGTGTTTGAGTATTTTAAATATATTTTCTTAAATGTGTTGCTTTAGGTTCTTCTGTTTATATTATTACACAATAAAAAAAGTTTATTTTAAATAGTTATATAAGAATTAAGGAAAGAGGTGGACAAAGGAGACAAATGAACAAAAGAAGGAAGGAAGGGAAGGAAGGGAAGGCAGGGTGTGAGGACTGGAGGTGGGGGGAAGACACAGGGATCCCACTCACATAGCGGATTTTCAAGAGAACCTGAAAAACTATGCAGAAGGCACTTCATGAAAAGACTAAACATTGTAGAAGAGTTCTCACAGTTTTCTAGAAGTTAATTTGGATATAAGTTAAGGTAGCCCATTTTCCTTGAGCATTTTGCATCTCTAACACTAATTTACTTTTTATTTATTTTTAATTTTTTTATTAAATTTATTGAGGTGACATTTGTTAGCAAAATTATGTAGGTTTCAAGTGTACAATTATGTAATACATCACCTGTATATCATTGTGTGTTCACCACCCAGAATCAGTTCTGCTTCATCACCATATGTTTGACCCCTTTTACCCTCTTTTTACCACCTCCCCTTCTCCTTTACCCTCTGGTAACCATTAAACTACTGTCTGTATCTATGAGTTTTTGTTTGTTTGTCTTGTTCATTTGTTGCTTTCAGTTTTATATCCCACATATGAGTGAAATCATATGGTTCGCAATTTTTTTTCTGTTTGATTTACTTTGCTTAGTATAATAATCTCAAAACACGTTGGCAGAAAAAAAGACACACAGACCAATGAAACAGAATTGAGAACCCAGAAATAAGCTCACATATATATGAGCAGATAATTTTCGACAAGGGAGCCAAAAACACACAATGGAGAAAAGGCAGCCTCTTCAATAAATGGTGCTGGGAAAGCTGGACAGCCATGTGCAAAAGAATGAAACTAAACTGCTATTGTCACCATGTACCAAATTTAACTCAAAATGGATCAGAAACCTAAACACAAGACCTAAAACAATTGCACTGAAGAAAGCATAGGTTCTAAACTTATGTACCTTGGTTTCAGAGAGGATTTTATGAATTTGAACTCAAAGCCGAGGGAAGTAAAAGCAAAAGTAAGTGAGTGGGACTATATCAAACTAAAAAGCTTCTACTTAACAATAACAACAATAAAAGCTTTTCTTGCCTGTCCAAAATAGGCCATTTCTTTTCCCATGAATTTCTCTCATAAAGTTTATCAACACTACATAATATACAGCGAAATCAACCACCAACGAAACAAGAGGTAATCAAGTGAATGGGAGGAGATATTTGCAAACAACCCCTCTGATAAGGAACTAATATCCAAAATATATAAAGAAATTGTACGACTCAATATCAAAGAAACCCCAAACAATCCAATTACAAATGGGCAGAGGACGTGAACAGACAGACACTTCTTCCAAGAAGACATACAAAGACATTCATACATATATGAAAAAAATGTTCTGACATTAATTTACATCATCAGTGTGCTTCTGCTTCCACCTACACAAACTATCTGTTATACTTTTTCTTATTACCCTAGTTTCTGCTTATTTATTGTGTTTATACTCATAGCTTTGACTTACTAAATTTCGTGATCTCTTGGTCATTGGGTCAGATGCCTATTTGGTCCAGTCAGCTCTCATCAGAGGGAACAGGGTCACTACCACATCAGATGCCTGCTTAGAGCTGCTCTCTCAACAATGGCCTCTGAATGTACCCTTTCAGGTTCTTTCCATATGTGACGTGGATTCAGATTCCCCTGAGAAGAAATCTGATCAGTACAATTAATGACATGACATACATTTGTAAAAATCCTTCATTTCAAGCTGCCTTACATCTCACACACAACCACTGTCACATCAAGAGAGAGTGTGCCTTTGGGTCAGATGCCTATTTGTTCTAGTCAGCTCTAGTCAGAGGGAACAGTGTCACTCCCACATCGATGGCTCCTTAAAGCTGCTCCCTCAACTGTGAGCTGTCTGCATGATTTTGCAGCATTGGCTATAGAAATAACATAGTTCAGGATCAGCCTTCCCAGGATACATGAAATCATAAACATCAGATCTCTATCTTACATGTCTTTCCTACTGTCACCACCTGGGTTATTATTACACTGTATTATATTAAAAAATTATCTCCTAAAAGCCGCCTTGATTCTAACCTCATCTGTTTCTAATCTATTTTGCATAGTGTTCTAAAAATTAAACAAAACAAAACAACAACAAAAAAAACAATTCACTGTGTTGATATTGTCCTTCCGCTTTAATCTTTGATCATTAAAGAATGTATGTTCCTTACCACATTTTAAAACTCCTTTTAAAATATGGTTCTTAATTATCTCTCAAGCTTTATTACCACTCCTTCTTATGAATCCTTGCCCCATCCATACCAAAGTGCTTACTATTCACTAATAAAATCTTGAGCCTAGATGCCTTTGCTCATGGTGTTTCCTTTTAAAATACCCTATTCTTCTCTCACCTCAACTTGAATGAAAAAATTTTCCGAGGAGTATATCAAATGCCACTGCCTTTATGAAAATCTCCTGGACTATCACATTTGGAAATAACCTTCAGTTCTTTAATATCACATACTTCCTTAAGAAGTGCCCATATTTCTACAATTAAATAACATATCATTCTACTAGATTATAAGCTCCTAAAGGATAAGTAGTTTCTTTCAATCACATTATTTGGTCCCTTTCCTCTCTTACCAAGGCATTCATGACATGACAGTGACATGAACTTAGAAACTGCAATTTGCTAAATAAATGTATAATTTAGCAAGCTTAAGGGAAAAGGCCAGTTCAAGAACAAAATTTGGGAGTCATAAGCAAAAATTATTAAAGTGTTAAAAAAATGAGAAGACAAAATGACAGATGAAGGCAGTTTAACATGCTGAGAATTTGTGTTTGGAGAAAATAAACTTAAAGAATTTAAGATAACATCCGAAATTAATTAATTAATTCATTTCTTCAATATTTAATTCTAGAAGTATTTATCACATAATCACTCTGTGCCAGGCACAGTTAGAAATGTGAGGGTACAGTAATAAAAAAGACAGTGAATGGCTTCGTTTTTAGGAATTTATATTCTGGCAAAGGAAACTAAAATTAAATCAGTAAAAGAAATATATAATATAGTTTTCAGTATTGATAAACTTTATGAGACAAATTCACGGGAAAAGAAATGGCCTATTTTTGACAGGCAAGAAAAGCTTTTGTTGTTGTTAAACAGATAGACATCTGGGCAGGGTCTGAAAAAATTGATACAGTTAGCTCTGCAAAAAGGTGTGAGAGAAGAGGTTTCTCAGCAGAAGAAAGAAGAAAAGCAAAGGTGTTGATGTAGGAAAGGAGTGAAAGGCCAGTGTGGTTAGGGCAAAGAGAAGGATCAGGAGCAGTAGGACAGCGGTTGGAG
The DNA here is from genome assembly GCF_004115265.2 of Rhinolophus ferrumequinum. Taxonomy (NCBI): domain Eukaryota; kingdom Metazoa; phylum Chordata; class Mammalia; order Chiroptera; family Rhinolophidae; genus Rhinolophus; species Rhinolophus ferrumequinum. The sequence continues at coordinate 73,656,132 of NC_046291.1, forward strand.
AGGTGGGCAAGTGAGCAGATCCTGTAGGTCTCATAGACCATAGGGAAGGCTGTGATTTTTCTTCTAAGTTGGGTGGTAAGTCATTGGAGGGTTGTGATCAGTGGAGAACAATATATTAATATATAGTTTTAAAAGATAACTGTAACTCTGACATCTGTATTAAAATAGCTTATGAGGAATAAGAGAGGAAGAAGTGAAAACCGGTTAAGAGGAAAGATCATTTCAGTAGTTCAGAGGAGCCGATATGGGGCTTGGAAGATAGTGGCAATGGTAAGCAGTGTCCAAGTCAGGATTCATTTTTAAGGAAGAGACTACATGTCATGAAAATAGATTGATGATAGAATGTGAGATTATAGAGCCTTCAATTCTTTTTATCAGTATACTACTCAAAGTGTAGTAAAATGCAACACAGTCAAAATTCTAGTACGTTCTGATTGTTGTTGTTTTGTTTTTTTTAATTAAGAAAGCAGTAGCATTAGATGAATATAAATGTATCTTACAAATTATATAGGAAAGTATCTTAAAGAATGCACAATTCTATTAAGTTTTAATTGATATGATAAAATTCTGTTTATACAATGAGGTAAGGTATGTTATTTTTATAATAATGTAATAAGATTATAGAAATAGACATTTTATGTTATTTGAAAACTATACTGATAAAATTGTCTACATTTGTCTACTTTTGATAAATCTTTAATAAATCAACTAAATTAATGACTATTGTATATAAAAAAATAACCAAGCAAAGAGCCTATATTTTTCTAGTTGTTTCACACTCTTTGTTTAAATTTAAGAACATTCTTTCTTTCAGACAAAAGGATGGAGAATTTTACCAGAAAAATGGATTATCTGCTAAATTTTGTCCTTTTATGGTATCTGGAACAATTTTCCTAAAGCATATCCATTATCTCATGTCTACAAATCCATTGGATTATTTTCTTAGTTTTTCAAACATGATCAATATAAAATAAATTGATAGTAAATTATTTTTTATTACTCAACTTTTCACAAATATGAATCCTAGTCTACAGAGCACATTTAAATATGGGAGATAGCAATATTTTTCAAAAAGAGATATGATTTTCTGTCATATATAGATTCTTACCCAATAGTTTTCACCCAATTTTTCCTCTTGTTATCTAAAAATTTCTCAACGTTTTTTATAATTTATTTTTATGTTGATTAGCTAATCTTTTTATCTTTTAGTATTTTCTTCCACACTTCCCTCATCCATAGCTTTATTTTACTCTTCATTGCTCTGTCTGTAAGTTTCTTCTTGACACTTTTAATGGTCCATAATTTCCAATGGAAAGTCTGTTGCCAGAACCTTCTTTCCGCTAGTGTTAATGGCTGCTCTTAAGAACCTGCCTTGCCCTCCATCATCTAATTTGAGTCAATGAGGGGGCAGACAAAACAGATGGTTGGCACAGGATGGGATGATTCACTGTTTGAAATCACAGTGAAACATTTTGAAATTGGTGAGCGAGACAGAAGCCTGACATTTGACAGAGCCATGTAAAAATTGCAGTATCCAAAGTTCAGTTTAATTTTGACTGTTATTTTCCAGATGTAATGATCATATGATTACAATTTTAAGATTATATCAAGAAAATACCTTTTCCCGAATGCACTGTAGTCATTTCAGCAAAATGAGTCCATCATCAAGTATCCATGATAGCATTATTCATGAAGTTACCTTGTTGTTTTAAATTATTTCTTTGTGCTTTCCATCACTTATTGAATACCTCCTCTACTTCCATTCATATGAAGCTTAATTTTTTTTGCATAATTGGTCTCCCATAATTTGTGAAGAAACTGACTGATTTCTTCACAAATTATGACTTCAATGAACCTCAAACTACTTTGCAAGGGAAGAAGTAAATTTTGTATATATCTATATATCTATATCTCTCTCTCTCTCTCTCTCTCTATATATATATATATATATATGTATATACACACACACACATATATATGTATATACACACACACACATACACATACATATATATGTATATATATATATATATATATATATATATATATATTTATTTATATATTTATATTTATATTTCATTTGTATTCTATTTATACTCTAGTGCTACAAATTTATGGCATGAGACCTTACAACTAAAAAGTACTTAACATGGAACTAAATCATTGTGGAAATATACAGAGCATAATATAACAACAAAATTTAGAATGCGGATATTTAGAATTTAAATTATCCTTATAACTTGTATACTAAGGTTTCTTAATTGAAATAAAATAAAGTAAAATATATAGTAAAGTCACCATGATGAGTTGATATTACAGACAATGCATTCTAGACAAGGGTGGTATCACTCCCCCAGGGAGAAAAATATTGGATCATGGGGTGTAAAAAACTTCAAATATTATAATGCTTTATCATATGGCCCTTCAAAGGGCCATATTATATAAAGAGATATACAGCATTTTGTGACATTAAAATTTTGTGGGACAAGGAATTAGGAGAAAAATATTTTGAAAAGTTCCTCAGGAGGATAAAAAAAAAAAGTTTGAGAAACTGTTATAGACAAGTCAAGTCTTTCTTTGTGCCAATGCAATGATAAATTATGATTTTATGATCAATCTTCCAAGTCATTTCCATGTATCTACAATTATAAGTTTCTGTCATATAGTGTGTCAACATGATACATTGGACATCAAACAATGTTCACCAAATCCGTGAACCTGCTTGCACAATCTTTCTTTGCAAAAAGAATATTTTAAAGTTAAACTATAGTAAAAAGTCTTGATGAAAGGATGCAATACTCCTAAGAAAACATCTAATCGTCAGTGTTTAAACATATACACATATAGAATGTTTTACATATAGGAAGCTTTTAAAAAACCATTCCATGCAGTATCTCCCTGATCTCTTAGCACTGAAAGCAGTTATAAAAGAGAGTGATGCCTTCTATACTTTATTGCCAATATCACTGTGATAGCAAAATTAATGTAATAGCAAAAATAAACAAAATGAGCAAAAAACACAATAAAAATAGTGTCTGAGTTCTACAATTGTGTCAATAAAAAGCTTACGTGAGCACACAGCATGCAAATAAACACCTTATTATATTGTTTGACTATTTTTTAATTATATGCACTATGGGTATTTTAATCATAAACCAGTACAATTTTGGAGACTACAGAAGCAGTCCCAAGACAATGAAAAGATGATGGAAATTGCTTCACATTTTGAATGTTGTAGTGAAATCAGGGTTAAAAAAAAAAAGCTAGAAATATTGTGATTTTTAGAGAGAGATTATTGGTGGTGACCTTTTAAAGAGCCCTTTTATCAAAGTGGTTGGGCCAAAACCAGATTATAAGTCCCTTGTCCATGGTATCCTAAATTGTGTTGATTTGTTTTAGTACATTTCCAGGCCATAAACAACATTGTGGCATGACTTTATTTTATTAATTCTAAAGTCCTACAATGACGTGTAGAAATGTGTGTGTATTGTATATGCTAAACAGATATTTTTGAAACATAAAGAAATTTCACAGGAATGAGGGTTTAAATGTTGCCTATTCTTTCAATAAATTAATGCTATACATAGAAAACAGGAAAGTCATTTGAGCAAATAATAGGTGTTAAGGAAATTAATTTTAGGATTGTCATTGCCTGGAACCTCTCAACAAAGCATTAGACATAAAAAACTGTGCTTTGGACAAGTTGTCTCATTCAGTTTGGGAATTTATTGTACATTTCAAAGCAATAGAAAGATATAGGAAACTGGTGACACAAGTTAAAAGTCTAATTAAATTTACTGCTTAGCCAGCTAAATTAGAATTCAAGTAAATGTTCCACTTTTATCTTTGAGCACCATTTCTATTATATAACTTATTATATTACTTGCATTTATCTTTTTATCTTAATTGTGCTGTTTTTGGGTATATTGTTGATTCTTAATTTTTTAAGTTTCCACAATGTGTTTGTGAATGGTCAACTAGTTGTCTTCCCAAGTTATATTAATCATAAAGTATCACTAAGTTAATTTAAAATAATTAATACTTAAAAAATATGAAAGAAAGTTAAACAAATGCAAAATCAGATAAGATGGAAACTATAAGAGAGAACTAAATGGAAATGCTATAAATGGAAACCACAGTGATAGAGATGTAGAATATCTGCAATGAGATAAAAAATAGAATAAAAACAGACAAAAACAGCTAAGGTAAGAAACAGCAAAGTTGAAGACAGGTCAATAGAAATTACTCAAACTAAAGAACAAAGAAGAAAAAAATAGTTTAAAAAAAGAAAAGAAAAACATCAGAATAAAACATTCAAGTTCTGTGAGACAGTATCATAATTGTAATACATGTGCAATTGGTCCCAGATGGAGAAGAAAGAGGGAACAGAGGGTCAGAAATACATGAAGCAATAATGGCCTAGAATTTTGCAAATTTATTGACAAAACCATACATCAAAGAAGCTCAGAAAATACTTACCTAGATAAACTCCGTAACACAACCACACTTCAACATGACATATTCAAATTGTTGAACTCAAAAGACAAATAGAAAATACTGAAGACACCCAGGGGAGGAGAGGCAAAAGAAGCTTTACATACAGAGAAAAAAAATAATAATTACAATAGTCTTTTCTTTAGAAACCATGGAAACCAAGAGACAATAGATTGACAAATTGAAAGTACTAAAGAAATTATCAATTCAGAACTTTATACCCACAAAAATTGTCTTTCAAAAATGAAGAAATAATAAAAGACTTCCACAGCAAGCAAAATTCAAGAAGTATATTGCCAAAAAAATTACAAGAACTTTTAAAGACAATTCTTCAGACAGAAAAATTATGAGGCTGAAAAGATCAATCTACACAAGAAAATGAAAAGCACTAAAAATAGAATAAATAAAGGCAAATTTAAATTCACTTTTTATCATTTTTTTAGTTTACTCTAAAGTATAGCTCACTCTGTAAAAGACAAATAGTAGCAATACATTTGGTGTTAATTAAATTAAAATACAAGGTGTAACAAAATACAGCACAAAGAATGGGTGGGGGAGGAGGAGTATATGATTATGAGGACTTTACCCTGTATATAAAGTGGCATACTATGATGTGAAATAGACTTTGCTTGATTAAAGATGTGTATTATAAATCTCTAAGAAAACCACTAGGAAAATGCAAATAAGTGAATGAAGAAGTCATTCAAAGTCATTAAATAAAATCATAAAAAATATTAAATTAATACAAAAAGGGCAGAAAAGGAGGTAAAGACACAAAGAAAAGGTAGATAAATTTAGAACAGTTAACACAATTATATATTTAAATTTAATCATACCAATAATCTTATTAAATATGATGTTTTAAAGAAGTAAATGGAAAGAAACTGCTAGTTTTGGAGAAAAGGCAAACCTATTTTAAACAGAAAGACATAGAAGATAGGTTAAAAGGAAAAGGATATAGACAGATAGACCATGCAAACATTATGAGGTATAGCGAGACAGCATGAATTGAAATTCTCCAAGACTTACCATTCTAAATATTCATGCTCCTAACAACAGAGGTTTAAAATATAAAAAGCAAAAACTAATGGAAGTGAAGAGAGAAATAGATACATTCACAATCATGTTGGACACTTCAAAACTCCTTATCAATAATTGATAAAGCAAGTAGTAAATGATGGTACAAAAAAGTCAGTAAAAGTATAGCAAAGGTCAACAATGCCATCAAACAATTAGTCTAAAATGAAATTTCTTAAAAAAAATCTACTGTACAACAGAAAAATACTCGATTTTTTCAAGTGCAGAAGGAATATTTACCAAGGTAAACCACTTTCTGGACCAGAAAACAAACCTGATTTTTGTTTTAAGTATTTTTAAAATTTCTTAAAGGAATATTTCAATCAATCAATCAATCAATAATAAATAAATAAACTCATGTTAAATATGTCATAAGAAGTAATTTACTGAAAATAATGAGTGATTATCATAAATTTTAACTGGTTAATTAAATCACAGTGATCAAAGCCCTTTTTATTATATACAAAATATCCATTGCATTTAATAGTACTGGATAAACAAATGTTTCTCTTTAATAAGTAATTCATAATATACACACAGATTATTTCTATATAACAATGTGAATTTAAAGTCAGAAAAGTTGGAAATGACCATCTAATTCAATGTCTTTTAAAAACACGTGAAAAGAATGAGGTGCCAGAAAGCTGAATGTCTATATAAATACCACATTATTACCAAGAAAATCAGAAGAAAAATGCAGTGTTTCTGACACAGAACAATTGTTTTATTGATGCCACATCATGAAATGTTAACGAAAAATAAATCAACAAAAATCAAACAAAATAAAGCAAAACGAGAGCAGACAAATCCAGAAGGTAGAATACAACTATTCTGTGAGAAAGCTGGCCTAGTCTCTTCATAAAAAGGGGGCTATTAGGTTACATGCTATATAAGGGAATGACATTTAGAGGCCGAGCCTGGTCTGAGGTTATATCCAGGTATCAGGAAATATTAATATAATCTATATATTACATGAGAGGATAATTTACTGAAATGGAAAGATGGAGATCAATAATTGAAAAATCAAGATTCATAAGGAATAGAGACAGTGGAAATGTAATGGCTGTACGCGATGTCAGAGGGGTAGTAGTTTGGGGAAGGGGGTTATCACTTTGTGAGGTGTATAAACGATAAATGTTTAACTATTACAATGTTTTGTACACATGAAACTAATAAAAAATTAATTAACTAAAATAATTAATTAATTAACTAATTTAAAAAAGAAAAATCAAGATTACAAAACACACAGAATCTTTGTAAATTTGAATTTAGTTCAACAGGTCTCAGAACACAGTTGAATTCAGTTGTTTAAAATAAACTGATTACTTGCCCTAAATATATACAGTTCAATGGAAATGACTAATAATAACCAATCAATTATTTTTAATTTTGGAATTGTCAGAATAGATATTAGAAGCACAAAAAAAATGTATCTCTTATTCTTCCAATGCTAATATTAGCAATTCAACCTAAAGATAACAGTATATCCTTTTATATCAGTTATTAATTATTATGATATATGCATTTTAAGCTTTCCTTTAACTTTCTGTAGAATTTTCATATTAATACAGAATTAATTTGTAATTATATAATTGACATGAAAAATAAAGATGGAAAACGATAATACCAACTCTTGAGAGTTTATATTTTATGTTTTTAACACCAACTCATAGTCTCCAAGATAACTCTTAATTACTTTAAAAAATGTATGCTGGTCTTTGCAATGTATTTTTTTTTAATGTGTAGATTTAAAACAAATCACAGAACAACTGCAATTTGTAAGAAATATACAGTAAATACCTTTTTTTCCCAATGGTTGAAAACTTCAAAGCCTAGAAAATACTTAAATAAAAAAAGAAGTTAATGATTTTATAACATAATCAATTGATCAGTACATGGAGTCTTTCTTATCTAATCTTATTGACAATGAAATATGAAAGAATTGTCTGCATTCTGTACCACTGCCACTTAATATATGCTGTGGAAAAGGCCGTCCCAGTTTCCCACCCTTAACAGAATTTATTTTCAACTGAATTAGAATGGAAAGGAGCAGGAAAACTGCTAACTAGCCTAGAAGCCCAAGAAGAGGATTCTAAATGCAATTACATTTTACAATATTCCATTTAAACTTTTAAATACTCTGCACTTATGTAACTTTACTGACAATTGTCACCCCAATAAACTTTAATTAAAAATAAAATACTCTGCTATTTGTAACTCTGACGCATATATGCATACCTATACATAGTTTCCAACTATTCACTAAAGAAAAGAGAATCCTAGCGAAAAGAAAAAAGGGCAAATGATATATTCAATTAGTTGGAAATTAGTTTCAGAAAATAAAACAAAAATAATTATTGTATGACTAATCAGATCTTAAGTAAGATATAAAGATGGTTATTTTATGTTTGGCTTGAATAAATATTTCCACAGTAGTCAGTTTTCTGAATGTTTTAAAGTTTTCCCATGTGAGGATTTCTTACATCAAATTTCTTTCATTTTGATGGGAAAAATAGATCTAATTCATTCCTATAAATTGTATTTTATGTACCACATTTTTAAATCATTGTTGAAAAATAATTTATATTTTGCTATCATTTAGATTACAGGTGTCTCCTAACAACGTTGGAGTAAAACATACTTAGATCATTTTATATTAAACTGACCTTAATATTAAACATATGGTTCTGAGTCCTAAACTTATATTTCCTGCAATATGGTAGACTTGATATCCACAGAATCCCCTTACATACACTCGTACTGAAAACAGAAGATTCAAAAAAATATGTCTATATATATGAAAATCCATATATTTATGAAAACATATATTTATTTTATATTAATGTATATCTATATTTATATGTTTATTTATTTATTTTTGTATTTATATTTTCATACATTGTATATATATGTATATATATACATCATATATATATATGATGTATATATATATATATATATATACATATAATTTGGATATTTGTTATACGCCAAAAATAATTAAGAAAGTGCATAGTATATCCATTGCAAAAATAAATAGTGATGCCACATTTTGCCCTAGGAACATACAACAATCCCTGGTAATTTGGAGCAAGAGGAATTTGTGTCATGAAATGCAATAATAATGGAAAGGGAGAAGTTTTAAAACACATGTAACCAGAGTTTCAGAGGAGTTGAGACAACTGCAGAGAGGGATTTTTCAAGACAATACCTGGTAAGAATTTTTCTGACTTAATATAATTTAATCATTATTGAGCTCAGGAAGTCAAGCCAATTCTGAGTTGAAAAGCACAGAGAAATGCATATTGGTACCAATCATTGTGAAACTGCAGAATGGCAATGTAGGGGAATAAATATTAAAAGGAACGAGAGGGGAAAAAATGCAGATAAACTAGAAATGAATGATAAGAAGAACTGACTTCTGTAATAGTAACAATGGAAGCAAGAAAGCAGTTAACAATGTCTTCAAAATAGTTAGTTTTGAAAAAGCTAAATTGGTGTAAAACAACTGCACATCAGAATTCTGTACTCTGGGTTATGGTTTGAATTTTGCCCCCCAAAAAGATTTGGTAAAGTCCTAAAACCCAGTACTTCAGAATGTGACCTTATTTGAAAACAGAGCAGTTGTAAATGTAATTATTTAAGATGAAGTCATACTGGACTGGGTGGGCTCTTAATCCAATATGACTGGTGCCCTTATAAAGAGAGGAGACAAAGACATACAAGAGAGAAGGTCCTGTGACAACAGAGATAGAGACTGAAGTCTTGGAGATGCAAACCAAGGAATGCCAAGAATTACAGGTAAACCAACAGAAGCTAGGAAGAGTCAAGGGCAGATTGCTCCTTACAGGTTTCAGAGGGAGCATAGCTCCACTGACATGTTGATTTCAGACTTTTAGATACCAAAACTGGGAAACAATAAATTGTTTTTGTTTCAAGACACTGGGTAGTCCATTGTTAAAATAGCCCTGGAGAAATTATAAACCCAGGTAAGCTACATTTTAGGAATTTGTGGACAAACTAACACTGAGAGCTTTTATGACACCTCCCACCAAAAAGAAAAAGAAAAAAGAAAAAGAGAGAGAAAGAAAGAAAGAAAGAAAGAAAGAAAGAAAGAAAGAAAGAAAGAAAGAAAGAAAGAAAGAAAGAAAGAAAGAAAGAAAGAAAGAAAGAAAGGAAGGAAGAAAAGAAATGACTTTTGAAAGAATGTGAGAGGTGTAGTGAAACATGAGCCAAAAATATGGCAAATTTTATGTCTCCAAACAAGCATTGCACATATAAAACAACATCAATGTTGTATACTTTGTATAAATAAAAAGAAATATAAAATCAAATATTGGATCACAATAATACAAAAGCCACTAAGGTTGTATTTGAATTAAATAATAATTCTTAGATATTAATAATTTGAACACAAAAAACAAAATCAGTAAGAATAAAGGAAATGTGAATAATATTAAAAACAAATATGACTTAATTACTGTTTATAGAACACCACTGATTCCACAATAAACACCAGAATGCATGTTTTTTTCAAGTGTGCATGGAACATTCACCAAGATAGTCTATATAGTAGGCCGCAAAACAATAAATTTAATAGGTTTTCTGTTGTACAGAGTAAGAGTATAGAGATCATACACTTTCCTCTAAGCCTGCAACAAGGCAAGAATGCCTCATCTTACTACTTGTATTGACTATCACACTGAAAGCCTTAGCTTGTGCATTAAGACAAGACAAAGAAATACAAGGAATATATTGGAACAAAAGAAAAAAAACACTTCATTTATTTAGAAGAGGTGTGTTTTTGTACTACAAAAACAGGAATCTTCAAAAATATCCCTAGAACTAGTAACTTACTTAGTTCATGGGATGTAAAGTAGGAAAACAAAAAAACAAAAAAAAAAAAAGAAAAGAAAACACTTGTGTTTCTATAATCCAGCAATGAATAAGTTGAAAAATAAATATTAAAAATAGCAATTAAAATATCAAAAATATGGACCAATTAGGGACAAACTTAACAAAATATGTAAAACAAAAACAAAAACCTATGCCCAAAGCTATTAAATAAATTAATATGCCATGCATTGATGGAATAAATGTTAAGACACCAAATCTCCAAATTACTTTATTGATTCAATAAAATACAAATAACAATCCTGATGGTTGTGTGTATGTGTGCGTGTTGAAGGGTTAGTTCTAAATGCAAAGAATATAGGAGAGCCAGACAATTTGAAAAGAGGAACAATTTTGGAGGACACATAGAACCGGACTTAACAACTTTCTAAAATACTAAGGTAATCAAGATATTTGGATGCTGGTAATGGATAGTCTTTAATCTAACGCAATTGCTGCAGGGTCAATTGATATCTGACAATGGAGCCAAGGTAATCCAATCAACAAAACAGTCTTTCCCAAAAGGTTATAGAAAACCTGGATATCCAAGTGGAAAAAAGCAATTATCAATTTTTCTCTTCATCCATACATAAAAAATAACCCAAAATGGATCACTAAAATAAATTAAAAACTAAAATTTAAAACTCAGATAGAAAATATGATAAGAAAAAAAAGTATTTATTTGATAGGAAAAACACATTAATCATTAGAAGAAAAAAATGATACATCGGTGTTAGCAAAATTAAAATATTCTCCTTTTCAAAAAACATTGTTAAGAAAATGTGAAGGAAAGCCACTGCCTGGGGGAAAATATTCACCGTGCATATATCTGATAAAATTTTGTATTTAGAATATATAAAAAAAGACAAACAATCCTATTAAAAAGGCAAAGTGTGAGAAATAAGAATTCATAAAAGAAGAAATACAAATGGACAATAAGCACACGGAAATACGTTCAACATTGTTAGTCATCAAGAAATTCAAATGAGTAACAACTACCCGAAAGAATACCAAAGAAAAACAAGCAAATGAAACAAAGCAAAAAATGAAATCCTGACAATCAAGTAAGAGTGAAGGTGTAGAGCAACTGGAAATCTCACACATTTCTGATGAAAGCAAAGATGTACCAAAAATTCATCCATTTTGGAAAGCTGTTTGCCAATTTTCTATAAAATTAAACCTGTATTATTCGTATGACTTAGCCATTCCACTTCTTGGTATTTAACCAACATTAAATGAAAACATATGTTGTTTTTTATTTTTCAAAAAGTAAAATATAAACTCATTTATTAATTTCTTATTAAATTTATTGGAGTGATATTGCTTAGTGAAATTACATAGGTTTCAAGAATATAATTCTATAATACATCATCTATATATTGCATTGCACGCTCACCACCCAGAGTTAATTCTCCTTCTATCACTATATATTTTTACCCCCTTTACCCTTTTCTACCACCCACTCTGCCCCCTTTTCCTCTGGTAACCATTAAACTGCTGTCTGTGTCAATGAGTTTTTGTTTAGTTTTTATCTTGTTTGTTTGTTGTTTTCAGTTTTATATTACACATATTAGTGAAATCAAGGTTCTTGACTTTTTGTCTGACTTATTTCACTTTAAATAAATATGCAAAGAAGCTGTATTCGTGATGACAGTCAAAAACTGGATATAACCCAAATGTCTATCAACAGATAAATGGATTGGAAAAAAATCATGGTAAAATCATATAATAGAATTGATTACATCTTAGGGAAAAGAAAGTGAGAACTGCTGATGTACAATACATGGATGAATCTCAAAACTACTAGACTGAGTGAAATTAGCCAGACACTAGAGAATACATACTGAATACCATTGATGCAAAATTATAGATGAACCAAAGTAATATGGAGACAGAAAGCAGATCGGTGGTTTCCTGTGGTTGATTGGAAAGAGAGTGGTGACTAGTTTGGGAAATAAACGAACTTTATAAAAATATCCTATATTAATTGTGGCGGTGGTTATTTATGTGCACATCTTTTAAGTATACTTTAAATGGATATTTTACTGTATTTATGCTATATCTCAATATAGTTTATTTTAAAAATTAAACATATTAAACTGAAGACCGTCTGTACAAATTGGTAAGAATTAGTATCATTCTGTCTGTTCTAAACAATTTAACAATTGCCCTGATCCTTAGTTTCTTAAGTTCTTACCAATTTCATTAAAATAAAGTGCAATGATGTACAGCACACATTCGAGGGGCACAATAAATGTTGATTCACTCTTCTCATCCAGTCTCCCACGAACTTATAGAGATATTCTAATCATAGAAATTGTGGCTTCTGCATTTTCGTTATGATTTTCTAATAAATTTTACAAGTCATTGATCATTGGCCTCCTGCTCTTAGGCCATTAGACCACAGTCTGTGTTATCACCATTAAAAATAGAGTTGCTTTATGTTTGTTTGTTTGTTTGTTTGTTTGTTTGTTTTTAAATTTCAGGGAGCATAGATGTAATCTGTAGATTTTATAAGCTGAACAATATTTTATAGATTTAGGTAGAATTTGTTAAATTTATTTAAATTTTGATAGTCATATTCTAAGAAGTCTGAGTCTAGTCATTTGCTTGTTTTAAGTTTCCATTAAATATGCTATATACACTGTGTTAAGCTTCCTGTAGTGATATAAAAATGAAAAAGACATAACTAAACCATCATGTAACAAACATGTCAAAAAAAAACTACTTAAGATATAATTAGGAAATTGAACAGAGAATATTCATCATAGGATCATTATTTGAATGTTGTCTGTGTGGCTATTAATTTATCATCCAATTAGTTCTGACTTTTTCTATACTTTTGACTGAGTAAAAGCAGTCATCAATTTTTTGGAGGGAAAAATCGGTTCATTATTATCTGTTGTTGTTTATTTGTTTCATGAAGGACAAACAACACACAAACACAAGAGTGCAGTTTACTCCTACTGTAAGTCTTTTATATATATATATATATATATACATACATATATATATAATATATATTATATATATATACATGCTTTTATATATATGTGTATATATGTGTGTGTGTGTGTGTATATATATATATATATATATATATATATATGACTATTATCTCAAACATACATGTAAAAAAGTGAAAATAAAATCTTGTAGACCATTGTATATATTATAAATTTCCTAATTTCTTACAGATCCGAGTTAAGTCTTGCTTGGTTCTACTTATATCAGATACTATTTCTAAAACTAAAAATTTCTGAACTAGTGGCCTCAGCATGAAATCTCTTCTCTTTATCTCATTCAAGTTAATCAAGTACAGTCAAGCAAAGCCTTCCCAAATTACCTAGAGAAAAATCTGTTCCCCAAAAGTCAGACTTCTGGTCCTGCCAGATGCTAATAATCACAACTACTTTTTCAGTAAGAAATACATAAACAACAACTATAAAAGTATCCATGATCGTAAAAGACATTCCTTTTACAAATAGATTTCTAGTTTTCATCTCTGCATTTCAACAATTGAAAACTTGATTTACTCTGCTACATTAAAAAAAAAAAATCAGAGTTTCTGTATGTGAACGTTAAAACCTGTGATTTCTCAGATGAGTCCATATTTACCAGCAGGACTCACCCTGGAAGGCCAGTTGAGCATCTAGTGTACTTTCCCCTCACTGTGGTCAGTGAATCAGCAAGTGTTACAGGAGTTCAGGGTGAAATGCCAGGTGCTATTTCGACAATCCTTCTTTCACAACATGGAGGGTGGGGTCACTCTGTTAGACTCTGATAAGGTTACTGGAACTTAGTTCCTACGGTGGTCTGGTTAACATCCTCTACCCTCATGCTCTCTGAATGTAGAAGGTAGTCACAGAGACCTGGTTCCCTTTTTTGGACAAAAGTCTCCTCAACCGCAAGCTGCTTATTAACTCTGTCTGGAAAATATTATTCACTGAAATTATGTCTCAATAGCATAAAGTTTAATTTTGTAATTAACTAAACCATCTGTCATTGCAAGGCTCTCCTCTTAAGGCCATCCAAATGGAAAAACTTTTACTTGTAGAACCTTGCATAGTGGATGGTGTTTTTTTGTTAATGAGTGACTGAGAAGGAAATCGTATGAGTTTTAACCGGTGGCTAAAAATAGATCGTCTACTTTCTTCTGCTTCTGATAACTTACCCAACTCAAAACAAATTAATTTCCTAAAGAAAATTGCCTACATCTTTCAGTTAACAGGTTATTGTCCTTTCCATAAAATGTGTAGCTCTCTATTTTATAAAGTAAAATTCATCTGAACGTGGATGGTGGATGCTGTTACAGCAAAGGATTGCCCATGAGTGTTTTCACTGTGTGTTAATGATAGCAAAGTTTCTTTGAGAACTTAGGGATGATTTCTAAACAAACAACAATTAGCATTAGCCAATAATATAATTTATTCTTCCTTTTAGAATTCCAGGTTTTCTTTAGTGAGGGATTGAACATCTATAGAATGCATGCAAATGCACAGATAACAAAGTATCATATATCTAGAAGGGATAAAACTCTATCAGATGAGCATCCCTTGAATCAGGTTTGCATTAGATTTTGATCTTTAATGACTACTATGTCAAATATTTGGATCTTGTACTATCTAAACTGCTCTGAACCAAAATCCCAGACTGGATCTTAAAGACAATTCTCAACTTTGGTGGCTTTACTTTGGAATGTACACACACACACACACACACACACACACACACACCAGAAAAATTTTAGAATTTAAAAAATCAAATAGCTATATCTTTATAATTCTAATATATCTAGCCAAAAGAATGAATTCACATAAATGGGAAATCATTCTAACTCAATTTACGTAACTCTTTCTACTTCTTACCAGATTATATCATTAAATGTTGATAGTACATAGCCCATATGAAGGCAGGAAGAAAGGAGAGAAAGGAGGGAGGGAGGAAGGAGGGAAGTAAGGAAAGGTGGAAGGAAGGAAGAAAGAAGGAAGAAGGAAGGGAGGAAACATGGTTCTATTGAACAGATGCCAGAAAAGTAATAATAATCCGCACATATTGATTTAGGCTGTTCCAAAAGGTATTTGATCCAACAGGTATTAATGTTTTAATTAATCCAAGTAGATGCTTCCATTGTCAAGCAGGAGATTTGGTCCTAGATTACCTATAAATTTTCAACGTAATATTGTAATGCCACCTGTATAGATCCTTTACTCCAGTGATGCGAACGGGCAGAAAATGCAGTTTTAAGCCCTAAAATAGTTGGTCTGCACGAGTTAGCTATTTTCCGATGAGATCAGTCTAGCTCTGCCACCTGCATTCCAAATGATTGGTCCCAAGAGAGTGGTGATGTCATTATTCCATCACCATCACATCTCAGTGTTGTTATATTGAGTCAGCCAAATGTGGCCCCATATTGGTCTGGTTTCTATTCTTTTGGCTTAACTCCACATAAGTCTGGAAATGGTATTCTTTTTCAAATAATTAATGACTCTAGTTATAATGATTTTATTTATCAGTTACTCTCTGAGAATGTTACCTGGATATTGACTAAAACTAATATGACTTGATTTCAAATAGAACATTGTAAGTTTTATCATTTTAAAGGAACATAGGTGATACTCGACATAACTTTCCAGTGTGCAATCTGTATGTGAACTTCATTTATGTAGTCAATCTCTTGCCATAAAATAATTGCCAGTAAAGGCAGAGAGAAGAAAAAAGAAACACTAATTATCCCTAAATTTCAAACTGTTTTAACTAATCAAAGAAACAAAACAATGTGTTAATTCGAGGGACATGTACAATGATTCTGGGGACATGTACAATGATCATTCCACTAACCTCACTAAAGAAAGTTAAAGAGCCCATTAAGATTAATACAATTATTGGATGCATTATAATTTGTAGTTATACACACATATTCATTTTTATTGGGACATAAGTGTTGAAAAAATACTAAATGCATTTCTCATGCCATGTTTTGAATTAAAAAAAAAAAAAAAAAAAAAAAAAACACTGGTGAAAATCTATTTGCCTTTTTAAAGTACATCTATAATGGTACACCTTAGATCCGGAACTCAGTTTTAAGTAGCAAATAAAGATCTTATGAACTTTAGGCTGTGAAAGCCTTTATCGTTGAAGATTACTACAGGATAGTCTTTAAAAAATAAATAACAAAACAACAGGACATCATTCCACACAGTACTAGAATTAAAACACACACCACACACATTAAAATTAAAAGAAGTTACTCAGTATCTTAAAAGTACATATTTAAGACTTCTATTAGAAATAATTAAAATTAAACTAGCAACTCGACACTAATCAAGAAATTTCTGCCAATCATTGGCTGTCTGAGTGGATTACTTTGAAAAGAGAAAATCTTCCCCAAATCTCCGTCACCCATCAGAGCTAATCCTTAGGAAAAAGTAAGATGAACAAGGTAGTATGTAATCCATTATGACTTTAAGTCAATTATCCTCAAATAGAGGATCTTGTTATAAGAAAGAGAAAAAAAAAAAGCTACTTCCACATCTTTGAAATGCTTATTTTGTTTGGGCTAGTTATATGCTACTGAGTCAGTTTGGAAATTTACCAGTGATAAATCACAAGTCAACCCCCTTGCTTTATCTCCACGCATATTTTCAAGTATTTACAATCAGAATGAAAAATAAATATTATAGAGTTTTGGGTTCATTCAAGATTCAAATATCACTAATAAACCAGGTCCAAAATAGCTTATTATTTTCCTTAATACCTTTCATTTCATCTAATTCCTACAATTACTATATTTTATCAAAAATAGACAGAGTGTAAGTCAAATTATGTTTGCCAAATACATCATTTTCAGATTATTCAAACCAATTATGAGTGCTTCTCTTTAAAAACCATCAATGGATTTATTATTGAGTACACTGAGAAGAAAGAGTATTTTCATATTGAGCTACTATGATATTGGCTTTTGTACAAGTTATCAACTAGCAAAAGTGATTGCTTGTGGTAGGATTGTAACATCCTATTTTTGCCACTGGTTAATTTAAGCAAAGAACTCTTAAGAATTTTCTAATGCTCAATCATTATTGCTTATTTTTTAATTTTTAATAAAATGCAAAACATGAGTTTTGTACTTAGTTTCAGAATATAAAGTACAATGGAAATTAACAATTTAACATTTATTCAGAGAGAAATAAATATTTAAATATTCCATATTCAGGGTAATAAGCACCTTTTTTAGAATTAAGAACATTTGTCATAATTAAAATAATTGTTAGGATTAAAATGGTGAATCTTCTGTTTGTTGCAGATAATTCCTTGTACAATATTCAACTGTTTGAATGTGTTTTTAAAAGTATGCTTTAAGACCTTTCAAAAGGTAATCTTTTTATTATAAATACTTTTAGTTTCTGAAGGCTTCCTTACTGGAAGAGAGGCTAAAGGGAAGTTAAAAGGGAGACAGCCTATTTTATACAGACCAGTTCTGAGAATTTCTGCACAAAAGGATGATTTTAAACACCTACTTATATAAGGTATATTATTGAATGAGGCTGAATTAATCTCTCCTTCTGATGTTTTGGTGTCACACAGACCAAACTGTAACAGTTTATGTATTAGTAAGAAATGTCAATCTAGTATTAAACAAATGTGGTGTGGGCCTCATTATAATTAACAGGTTCTGTTTTTGTTTTTGTTTTTCTGATATGGTGAAGCATGACTGTACAATGCCAAACTGTCTACCTATTTTATGAACTTGGCTCAATTTGCATTGATGACATTTCATTATAGACTTCATCTCAAAAATAGCATTGTATATTTCCCCCAGAGAGAATACTGTATCAATCCATTATATATCATACATTGATTACCATATGTATCAGTGTCTGTCTTTATAAGAAGCAGTATGTGTTACTGTAGTCACACATTCTGTACACATACTGTAGTCAACTAAAATTGGTTTTCTCAGTTTTGTCATCAACATAATGGGTGCTGCTGAATTCCATTGGGCCTTGTGAGTAGGAAAATAAATTATTAACCTAGTTTTATGTAGTGTTCCCATGTAACAGGCAGAAATTGATAAAGAAAAAGCAAATAAACGCATTAATTTTTTTTTAATTTATCTCATTTCTCTTATACCAGTGACTCATAAGCAAAGTAGTTGAGAATAGAGTCCTAATTTGACTGCACAAATCAAGGTGGGTTTGCACTCAGGTGGTAAATTCTAATTCTAACAACTCCACCCAGTTAGCAAATATGGCTAAGAAACATACTTCTTTTTTCCTACTTGTTCTGTTCTATTCTTTCCATCCTCCCCCTATACCACCTTCCCCAAATTAACACCTCCTACCCCAACCCCAAACATTCTGGCTCTTCTTGATAGCTTATATACCCTGTATCAAACACCTGTGTGTGCAATGTATTCCAACCGAAAACACGATTTCTCTTCAGAAGCAAATAAAGCATATGGCATTTGATTCTCTAAGCACACTTTTACATATTTTAAGCAACTTCTTGATTTTCATAATTCCGGCTTCTGAAGTGCTTCCTTTTTTCTACCTCAATTTCAAAATTACTAGGTATCATATGATTATTGTAAAGCTGTACATTTTGCAAATCAACCTCAATTATTATTAGCCTTTGCTTTTTCAGCAGGAGAAATAAATTCCCCACAGTGGCTATTCATTTGCCTCTCAGCATGATCTCGTCCTTAAAGAAACTTTAATCTGAATCTACTTCCTCTTTTATGGTTGGAAAACAAATGTTTGCTTGGGGAGAGCATGTATGTGAGTTTTATGCACATATACAGGCAATAGCAGGTCCCCAGCAACACCTTAACCGTTAAAGCAATTTCAACTTCCCAGGAATGGGATTTGTTTCACAGGAAAGCAAAGCACTGGGAATTAGTAGGTAAGCAATTTGGAGGATTTAGGAAACACAAGTTCTCCCAGTTACTTGCACTCTGCCCTCATCCATTCCCTCCAGCTAGAAAGACTTGGGGGAATGTTGCCAACCCATTAGCATTTCCAGAATTGAACATCCTTTCTTGGAAATAGTCTCTTCCCAAGATAGTACTACTGGAATGCAAACAAGAAATATTGAGCCCAACTATACTGGCTCTCTCCAGGGTCGTGGGGAATAGAGTAGTTTCACAGATCTGCTTTGGAGGCACCTATGATAAACATCTGGAGTTTACAATTTTTATCTTTATTTTTCCTCTCCTAGACTTTCTTCTGCCAAGAAGTCTGGTGCATGGACTGGTGAAAGTAGGATGGCAGCCCTCGCACCGTTCATTCCGCGGTATTCTTAAGGTCTCCTCTTTCTCAGCTTATTTCAGGGGTGATAGTCTCATTACAGGACTAAAGTTGCTATGTCTCTTAAAAATAAAGAAGAAGAAACAAAAAGAAGAGTATAAGGATGTCATATATAATTGCAAGTGTAGTGGCCAGTTATGTAAGTGATAGAACAATAACAACACAAAGACTTACCTGCCCTGTAGAAGGAAATATTAAATATTTAAATAAGATAGCTAATAAGAACATGTATAAAGTATCTTTTATTTTTCTTTCCATCAAAAACTTCCATTCAGTCTACTCTCCCACAAAGACATGATGACTTTTAGTGTGACTGACCTTAAATAAGCCATCCTATAGACATGCTCAATCTGTTTAAAAGCCTCTAGAGTGGCATGATTGTATGACAAAGTTTATGCATACATTGCAATAGTTTTTGTCAGTGAGTTCCTACTTTTAATTTTTTAGATAAAATAGTATTTCATATTTACAATGGTGACTACAATGTAAATAATGTCCTCTGGAATTGTGTAGTGTGGTGGCACCAAAACTTTCATTTACTGTTTGTCATTTATAATTTTTGTTGATCATCTCACCTCTGAAAACACTCGTTGAACTACAAAATCACCCAGGCATGATTTTGGGTGAGGAATACATGCCACTTCAAAATTTCCCTCAATAAGAGAAGGTTAAAGAATCTCAAACAAATGAATATTAGATTTTAATAAAGGTGTTAATATTATTCCCACAGAACAACAGCTTATAATGATCACCCTGTCCCCTCAGGTGTATTTTGTGATCTTCTAGAATCATTCAACGTGATTTTGTTCGATAAGACTATTGATACCACCTAATCTACTCAGATCTCATCTAAATCAAATGCAAGGTATACCGCTGCCCCAAACCCTTAACCCAGAATTTTCTGTCAGATTTAATTTTGATTCTGTCTCTGTCCCACTGCATTTATAACTAAGGGTTGTTGAATATACTATTGCTGATATTTGCACCAGTTACATCAATTCAAGCTGATCAGCAGCCATTCCCACTCTTTGTGAACCTAAGGTGTAAGATGATGTAGCAGATCATTTGAAGAGTTTTCCCTCTGTTTTGCAATATTATCATGACATGATGTAAACATCAAGGGACAGGTCGTATTGCCTAGATGTCATTAAACCTTGTATCAAAAACCTGAAACCTCTTTTGTCAGTGGCCAATTAGCTTATATCTCCAGAGATTCTCAGCTACATGATGGTGAAATTCACAATTCAGATGGGAGTTAACACACCCATTTCTCTTCTCTACTTAGACAACATCCTCACCTGTGAGTCTGTCATCCACCTCCTCATCAGTTTGGTGAGAGTCTGTGGCCTCATTTTACTCAAGAAACTAGTAAATAAAAGCAGTATAGAAAAATATGGTGAACACAAGGCAGAAAAATAGTGACAGAAAATAACACTTTTCAACTGGACTCTGAAAGTTCATTGAAGTTGAAGACATTTACTTTATTTCAGAACTTGTATTTTAGTAAGTTCATAGATACAACTTAAATGACTGAAGTTTTGACCCCAACTATTTTGACAGCCTACCTTCCTTCTAGGTAGTATTCATTTCCGAAATCTTATGGTGGTTACTCTAGTCAATGAAGTAACTGGAAATGACTCATTAACAGCCACTCAAGCCAATTATCTTCTGGGAATTCCCTAAAGTAAGTCAAGAGGTAAACGTGGCAAAACACTTCATGAGCTGAAGTTATTAGCTTTATATCAAACAGAGGTCGAAACATGGACACACAGATTTATGACTACCCAGATAATGGGTTTGCTGAAATTGAGGACATATTCTGTATCCCAGTGTTCTGAGTATATTTTTCTAATTCTCCCATGGAATAGCAAAGAACATTTGTAACCAAAGGGAGAAATGCATACCAAGACTCTGACTCAGAAGGGTCAAGAAATTGAAATGAACAAAGAAAATAACAAAAACAAAAATATTAGACATCTTAAGGAAACATGGTTTCCCATGGAAGATCATGCTATAATCCTACATGTCATATTTGCAATTTTCTTTGAAAAAATTTATTTTTACTGGTTGTCGTCCAAGTTTTTGGTCATAAGTATTGTAGTGACTTTAGAATTCAGTGGTATAATGGGAAGATCAAAATAAAGAATTATGTCCTTTTTTGCATATTGACTGTGATGACAGTGACAATTGCAGTTATTTTTTTAATGGCTTCTTAACTGCATGGTGTTTATTTTGTCTAACAATACATAGGATCACATTTATTGAAAAGTATTTTAAAATGATTTACTGAGTATTTAGTATATTCTAAGCATATTCATGTACATTGTTTTTATTGCACTTCATGATACAA
Organism: Rhinolophus ferrumequinum; assembly: GCF_004115265.2. NCBI lineage: Eukaryota > Metazoa > Chordata > Mammalia > Chiroptera > Rhinolophidae > Rhinolophus > Rhinolophus ferrumequinum. The sequence continues at coordinate 73,678,251 of NC_046291.1, forward strand.
CACACAGGTCAAAATATGTCCATGAATGTTTAGCTTTTGAGAGACTAAACATTCAGAATCACACACAATTATGAAATTACACAATCAGAATTTCAACTCAATTGGTACAGACTGCCAATGTTCTCCTCATTACATTAAAACAAAACAAAACAAAAAAAACCAACATAATGAAAATCATAGGCATTACCTTAGGACACAATCCTCCGTGGCTGCTATAAGGTTTAACCTGAAAAAGTATTATTATTATTTTTAATGGTATCTTACATCTGTTATGGAATAAGTGTTTATTGCACTGCCTTCCTGATTCATACATTGAAGCATTAACCACCAATGTGAAGGCATTTGGAGGTGGGGCCTTTGGAGGTAATTAGGATTAGATTAGGTCATCAGAGTGGGGCTTTCCTAATGGGATTAGCGCCTTTATTAGAAGAGATAACCGACAGCTTGCTATCTGTCCCTATGTGGCCACAAGGAAGAGTTCATACAAGCACACATAGGGATGATAGAGACCTACAAACCAGAAGAGGAGGCCTCAGAATGAAACCGACCTTGCCAGCACCTTGATCTTGGATGTCCCAGCTTCCAATAACTTTCTGTTGTGTAAGCCACCTAGTCTATGCTATTTTGTTATCACAGTCCAAGAGGACTAAGATACCATCTTATCTGAACCAAACTAACTACAATTTCATTTTAAGTATTAATATGGAGGAGAGAAGACTGGTGGAGAGGAAAATCCATTTCCTTCTGCCTCAAGGGAGCTATATTCTTCAGTGAATTCACTACTACTTGCTCATTTACCAATTACTCTTTTCCTATCTACCGTCTTAAGGCTAATGATTTATTTTCATGGCATCCATATGTGCAAAGAACATTCAGTCAATGCCATTCCTATATTTCTTTTCCTTATTCTAGATTTGTCACCAGATAACAATCTCAAATGTCAAAATAATCCCTGAGGTTTTTGGTAGAATATCACCTCTTTTTAGATTTTCTCTTCAGTTACTGTTAATTTGAGAAAAGAATAACCCACCAACAAATGACATAGATGAAAAATTTAGTAATAGCCTGAGCTTTCTTCAGACTATGAGAGATAAATTTCATGTAAAAATTTTAGTCATATAATTTTAACTTTCAAAATAAAAATAGACTTCAGCATTTAGGATAGTTTGTGGTAATTAAATGACAATCATTCATTGTTTAAGGTGACTCAGCTCTTCATGGTCAAAGTAGTTGAAATAGATAATAAAGATTTGACATGCAGCAAATAGAGCCTATAATTAACAAATATTATCCTCATAAGTATCACTTACATTTGATAACAATAGCTTTATTTGCAACCTCATAATATAACTATCTCAAGGCAATATCATACAACCAATAAAGTCAATATTATATAGTTTTAGAAACAAAAATTAAAACAACACCAGAAATGAGCTAAAAACTAACTTCTCAAATTATAGCCTGTTAAATGAAGGAGAGTGGGCACACTTTGATAACAGTACAATTCTCATCAGAACAGACATCAAGCATGTGAGATGATATGCTTCCGAAAGGATAAGAAAACTTTGCTGAGACAGAAGGTAAAACTCACAACTGTGATATTGCTCAACTGTTTCTCAAGTCCCACTTCCACTTCTCTTTCTCCAAGTTATTTAAAGTTTTCAAAGTTAAGGACAGACAATCCACTGATATTTTCCAATTTAGCTAGCAGCTCATTAGACTAGACAACTGGTAGCACCTTCAATTAAGTCTGCTTAGCTCCTAAATATGCATTGAATTTATATTTAAAGGAGCTGTTTTTGCATGGTAATTACATGGAGCAGTGAGATGGCACATTCCAGGCTCCCTGAACACAGTGGTATACTATTAGGGAAAACTGGAAAGGTTTGACCAAGTTCCTCCCAATGATACATTCTTCACTCATTTTCTAGTAAGAGAATCTCTAATAATAAAAGTAGTATATTCTCATTATAAAAACTGTGGAAAGTTAAGAAAAATAAAAAAATAAAAAAAATTACATTTATTTTTGTATATTAATATTTGTTCACATTGAAAGCTGTTTTTATTATTAAAGCGAATCTCCTTTTAAAATGATATGACTTCTAAATTAAAACAACTCCACCTTCTAATAATTGGCATTTTTTCCCCCCTTAAAACTAACAATTTATAGGATAGAAAATAGCACATATACTCTCTTATCTGTTCCAACTTCTCCTGGGATTTTCTTCATACATGTGCCTCAAGATACTCCTGTGCCACAAATGGGAAGCAGGTATATGGAAGTCTGCCTACCCCCATACCTTAAAGAAGCTATGTGGGACTTTGATCTGCGGGAGTTCCTGTGACCAGATGCCTGGGTCTACATCTGCCATTCTCTTGACCCTAAACTGTCATACAAATATTTTCTTAAAAAAATAAAAAATAAAAATTATGCTGTGGAAAGTGTTGGGAAATTACGCTTTTTATTTTTATTTTTTTTAATATTTATTCTATATGCTTATCTACATAAAGCATATGGTCAAAAATGCATCCTGACCAGATCTACCTTAGTAGGACACTATTAAACCCATAACTGTTTTGATATAGGCATTATCCTGGGTTAGCGATAGAATAAAATGCAAATTGAAACAATTGTGCCTTTAAAACTTCTGAGTTTACTTTCCTGTTTATGTAATCTCTTTGACAAACCCACAGGATCTACCAAATGTTCTTCCAAAAATTTCATTCAGGCATCATCCCACATGCAGACATCTTGATTCCTATTACTTCTCAGACACATCAAGTTCCATTCCATCAGCTAAGGGTCCTCCTTTGTGACTAGTATTTTGACAAACCATTTGTGGTTAAGTGGTTTGATGTGTTAGCTTACTTAGATAACATTTGCATTTTAACAGGGACAATCAATTCTCCTAGATGGTAAGGAGTTCATCTGATGCTTGTTTGCATAACCACTGGACAAAATGCCTGGTTTACAGCTGTTGCTTAATTTTGCTTGTTTGTTTGCTGTTTAATGAATTAATGGATGCCATCTAGTAGAAAAAAGATAATTGCCCCCGAAATACTAAGTTCCTTAGATTCATAACAACTAGTTGTATATCTGTGTCATTGAAAGAATTGTCAGTACTGGTTTAGAAATGAACATTTTCATGATAGAAGGCAAAATATTTTATGTGTTTGAGAGATAAAGATGAGTAGTTCTTAAAATATCATGTCTAGACTGGACAGTGTGAGGAATATTTTTTTTTGATATTTCTTCCTAAATGATTCAGTGTCACAAAAACAAAAAAGAAAAAAAATCCTATTAATCCATTATTACGAATACCTTAGAAGGGTTTGTACTATGTACATAACTAATAAAAGTAAGATATGCCGACTGATGACATAAGGGATCTTTCTACTTTTGTTTCTTTGCTATTGTGACACATTGTATTTTGAAATTAAACTTCTCACATTTGGATGGGAACAGAGTATGTTCTTTAAATTTTGGTAAGGAAAACATGCAGAATGGCTTTGGATTAGAGGACATAAGGTATTTCTCTCAGTAGCAAGCCAGTTTTCATGAGGGGGCGGTGTGCTCCCAGCACCCATCTGCACGCCGGGGAACAGACCTTCCACCAGGTGCCCACCCCAAGCACACAGATGTAGAACAAGGAGAAGGTGTCCCCAGTGAAGAAGAGGAATGGCCCTATGATAAATTACACAGACATGGTGTTCTAGCTGGAAATTGCACCAAATTAATTGAAGAGGGAAAGCAAATAACACAATGACTCATTATGCACAAAGCATCTCTCAACTATAGGTAGTCCTTTATATAAAAATGAATTTATTAAGATTACAACTATTAAATTTCACAATCATGGTATTTAGCACTAAGGGGTACATCAAGTAATACAAGGCATCGTTTCTGCCTTTATGGAGTGTGTATTATTTAGTTAGGAACAAATATGGCTAACATGAAAAGAGAAGGGACAATTCACTTTAATAAGCATTTAAGATAAGGTTCAAAAGGTGGTGTCATATAATTGTATATAAACATTTTCCCTTAGTGGGTAGGAATCACTAAATTCTCCTGTGAAGGAATCAATGCATAATATCAGAATGGACAACTGTGTGATGGTAAAGAGTAGAGTATAGAGGTTAAGAGCACAGGTCCTGAATTTAGACATTGCATACAAGTCCTGATTCTACCACTTAGAGGGAGAGGGGACATTAGGGAAAGAGGAAAATTGGCAAGGGGAACCAACAACAGGGTCTGAGAGTGGTAAGGAATAAAGCTAGAGAGGTAGGCAATGTTTGGATCATGGCCTGAGGTTTCAGTGTCATCTAAAGATTTTCCCCCAGTAGAGAGGGGAGTGCCATTAATGAGAAAAGTTGTGTTTTTGGCAATAAAGTACATTAAGACAAAAGCAGGTGATATTCTTAGACCTGGCTGTGCGGATCTGCACACTTTAGATAATCTCACATATCAGAAACTCAAAAGGAATAAGTATTCAATTACAGATGTGTTCCCCTCGCACGCAGCAGTGGCATAGTAAGACCCATAACCCTGAAGGTCCACTTTGTGACTCACACCATTCTGGCTTCAAAGAAATTATCTTGCATATCTCTTGTCTTATGTCCTTGAAATAAAAGACAATTGCATTGGCATGCCATAAAGACATGAAGGGCTTGCTCCTGCAGACACCAGAGAGGGACAGTGCTTCAGAGAGTAGAGAGCATGAGAAGTGGAAGCACTTGGTAAATTGAAAGACAAATTAATTAACTTCTCAAATTCTTCCTTCCAGAGAACATGCATGCAAAAAATTTTTGCACAAAGTATCATTTCCCAGGAATGTCAAGTGTCCATTTTCATGTTCTAATTTGAAGTTCTGGAGTTATTCATGAATTAGCACAGTATTGGTGACTGTTGCTCTTGATAGCTGAGAACTATTTTTCAATGCTAAACAATTCATGCTTAATTTTTTTTTTTCTGTGTAGGTCCAGATATAACATTGTGATGCATGGCACCACTTCCTTACATCTGGGTTAGGTGAGTACAAAGCAGAAGAATTGTAATGGTTTTATTTTTGTGAAAGTGTTTAATAAAATTTAATAAAACTTTCAAAATTTAAATTAAATTTTATTTAAATAATTGAACTAATATGTTTAGTGATGATCGTTTATATTTGATTTAATTTAATAGATGATTTTGACCATTTAAAAATAAAAAATCTATATTTTTGAGAATATAGAAAAATCTAACTTTTCTGTAAAGCTATATACAAATTTCGTACATAATAAATGTGGTGGCATTTTACGTTTTTATCCTTTATATCAGCATTGCCATTAGAATTAAAATTATATAAAAACAGTGGCTACAATAACAGAAATTTAGCTGATATTAAGAAATAAAAATTATATTACATAGTTTATCAATTCATATGTCTCTGTTTTATTAACCATAGATATTTTACCAGTCCATTACACAAAAAGCAAAAATTCAAAAAAAATTCTATCTTTGACATTTTACTTATTTCCAGTAATTTAAATGGGATCAAAATCATATATATATATGTATGGAAAACAGTGGCTTTTTTTCTAAATATATTTATTATTCAGATAATTGAGGACAAATGGGTTTTGTTTTTTTTTTTTCTGGGAAACATCTGTTTTTGGAAAACCACAGCTCAAATTTTCACTTTGGCTGCGTAAAAGCACTTCTGTTTGCAGTTCTTAGCCTTTTGAGAATAAAATTCACTTATGTCTAAATGTTAAATCATAGAAAATAGAGGGAAAACGACATCAGAGATAAACTGAATTATATCAAGACTTAAAAACAAGTTTCCAAATGGTTATAGTAACTGAATATTAAATAGGAGGAAAATAAAAATTTGGAGTAGAATCAATGGTTCAACATGGATTACAAAACCTAAAATCCAAAATGAACTGAAAATTGCTAACATACAGAATTGTACACCTGAAATCTATGTAATTTTACTAACAATTGTCACCCCAATAAATTAAAAAAAAGAGAGAAAATTGCTAACAAATAAATTGTAAAGAAATCTGAGTTAACAAAATGTGAACAAAGAGAGTGTCACCCTTCTGTAACGTTATTTCACAGAAATCAATACCAATCAAGGCAAGATAAAATTAACCAAAACCTAGTAGAATGTTAGACACACAAAGTGAAAGTGAGAATAACATCCACTGTCTAAATACTTCTACTTCCCCAAATACCACTGTCTAAAAGGCAAGAAAAGTGAATCAAAATTGTTCTAGTTTGAATCCTGAATAATTGACATATTCTTCATGTTATTGTCTAAATCTACATTTCAATGAGTCACAATGATTTAAATCTGCTTTGATAACTCTAAAACAAGAGTAATATTAGCAGTGTTAATTGTACTTTTCCTATATGCGAAAAGCAGTGTTGTGCATTACAGATGTATCATATGAACCTTTTTTCAGGACCACACAGGGAGAAACAGGCAAAAAGAGGATAAGTGATTTTGTCACCAGTTAGAGAATTTAGCAAGTGGGTGGAGCTGCAAATGCAACCATGTTTGGCTGACTCAGAATTAGTGACACACTTCACTACCTTAGATGTATACGAAAAAATGATCCTACAAATGGTTCTTAAGGGGGAAACAGAATGTCATCTGCCCATCAGCAACATTTAGAATTTCCAATGAAAGTAACAAATTGAGTTGAATAGGGCTAAAACTAATATGGACAATATTAGAGTCCAGCATAGGAAATTAAGAGAGTTCAGTAATATTTCATGGTTAGCACAGTTAAAGGCAGCTGAGATATCTAATAAGATGAGTACAAAGACCCTATTTCAGAGTTAATGGACAGATCATTACAATCTTTGACCAAAGCAGTACCCATACTGACCTAATCAAAATCCAGAGATGAAAATTATAAAGTGCATGATGAACCAATTAGCGTGGAGCTGGGTTGCTTCTATCTGCTCAAGTATCTCAACTGGGAATGGTGAATTAAAAACTAAAAGGAAATGAGGAGGAACGGAAGCACAAGAAGGCAGGAGCATTAGTTTAAATTCTGGGCCCCTATGCAAAAGATTCAGAAAGAGTTCCCTTTTGCTTTGTTTGCAGGAAAACAAACACCTACACAGATCTCTGGCAAAGAGCAGGTAACCCTATGTGGGCCTCCACCAACCTCTGGGGAGCAAGGGGTAGTACTTGTACCCTACTTAAACAGGCTATGGAGAAGTGCCTTTCTTCAATATCTTAATGTAAAATGCTACTTATGGAAAAACAAACAAACAAACAAACAAAAACATGGTGGCAGTAGAGCTTCATAACCTCAAGTGGATAAAGATTGTGAACAGGAACAAGTAGCTCATTTGGCTCAAAGACAACAGAAACTTAACTAGAACCCTATGCAGAAAGGATAGCTTCACTACTTCCTGATTTTCCTGTGCATTCACTTTTTTTTTTTTTTTTTTTTTTGCATTTTTCTATATTAAATCTGGAGGAAAAATTTAAAAGTACATTTTGGATGCAAAACAAAAGAATACAAAAAGACATTATGAGGTTGACATGACACGTTTCTCTGAAGTCCTTAGATTTGAAAACATCAAATCTAAGACCTGTTATTGGGTGAAACTGACTCATGTAGTAGAAAGAAAACAAGGGGCGACTATAGGTCAGGGAAGTACTTGTAACTGCCATTAAGTAACCATATTGCCATTAACAATTTCCTTTCTATAACTTAGAGTCAGTGTTTGGTTTGTTTTTGTCTACTTTAATTGAATGTCAGGGTTGGACTCAGAATGTTCTATAATATTATGATATCAAAAATGTTCTCAGTTTTAAATTTCACATGGGTGCTGGTAGGAAAATAATAATAATAAATAGAAATGGTCTCAAACATGCTATCACCTCCTCTCAAATATAATCAAAGGATGTTTGTTGTTGCATTTTCTAGTCTTCTGGTAAGCCCTTCTTGAATTTCCTTTCCTTCCTTTCATTTTCCATTATCTCCTTCAAAGTATTCACTTAAGAAAACTGTGTACCGATTTTAAACATGTTTCCACTGCTCTCAACTTTTGGGAATTGCCTTTATGTAAATTGAGACAGCTGAAAAACATTATTAGTTAGAATATTACAAGTCATGTTCAAAAATAAAACTTTTTATCACCATATTTAATCTCAAATTACGTTAGGCTCATTTACTTATTTATTTATTTTTAAATTTTATTTAATTAATTTATTATTTATTTTTTTTAACATTTTTTATTAGTTTCAGGTGTACAAAACAAGGTAATAGTTAAACATTTATCATTTATATCCTTCACACAGTGATAACCCCCCACCCCCATCGCCCCATCTACTACCCCTCTGACATCGCATACAGCCATGACATTGCCACTGCCTTAGGCTCTTTTATTTATTTATTTATTTATTTTTAAATGAATGCTTTTTTTTATAAAGATTTTATTGGGGAAGGGGAACGGGACTTCATTGGGGAACAGTGTATACTTCCAGGACTTTTTTCCAAGTCAAGTTGTTGTCCTTTCAATCTTAGTTGTGGAGGGTGCCATTCAGCTTCAAGTTGTCCTTTCGGTCTTAGTTGTGGATGGCATGGCTCAACTCCAGGTTCAGTTGCCATTGCTAGTTGCAGGGGGCACAGACCACCACCCCTTGTGGGACTCGAGGAATCGAACCAGCAATCTTGTGGTTGAGAGGCCACACTCCAACCAACTGAGCCATCCAGGAGCTCAGCGGCAGCTCAGCTCAAGGTGCCATGTTCAATCTTTAGTTGCAGGGGGCGCTGCCGACCGTCCCTTGAGGGACTTGAGGAATTGAACTGGCAACCCTGTGGTTGAGAGCCTATGCTCCAAACAACTGAGCCATCCAGGTGGCAGCTCAGCTCAAGGTGCAGTGTTCAATCTTTAGTTGCAGGGGGCGGAGCCCACCATCCCTTGAGGGGCTCGAGGAGTTGAACCAGCAACCTTGTGGTTGAGAGCCCACTGGGCCTTGTGGGAATCAAACCAGCTGCCTTCGGAGTTAGGAGCACGGAGCTCTAACCACCTGAGCCACGGGGCCGGCCCTGCCTTAGGCTCTTTTAGAAAAAAAAGAAAACAAAAAGTTTCAATGTTGAAAAGGTGCTATCTACAACTATTGAATAAAAAGTGCCACAACTTGAAAGAAGAAGGAAGGAAGGAAGGAAGGAAGGAAGGAAGGAAGGAAGGAAGGAAGGAAGGAAGGAAGAAAGGAAGGATATAAATTATTTACACCAGTTTGAGCTCCCTAAACATCGCTGGCCAGCATAACTCTGTCCTGATACATGAATAGTTTATCTTGTTAAGGATATTCTCCTATGCATCTCTGAATCTGGGACTGTTAATCAACATTGCCAGCCATGCCTCATAGCTGGGTCTTTTAATTTATCTCCAGATGGTAAACTTGAGTCAAAGTTAGCATAATAAAATAGCTTGGGTATTAGAGTCAGACACACTTAAGCTGAAAACACAGCTTCCCCACTTGCTACTTATGTGATTTTTTAGGCCAGTTACTGAGCCTCAGTTCATCAACTTATAATTATAGAAATATACCTAATGATGGGGCTATTTTAAGAATAATAATAATTTTTTTAAAAAAGTGAAAACTTTGAGCACAATGCCTGGAACAGAGTAGCTGCTTGAGTGTGGCAAGGAGCTGACTGTCATATCCTTATCACCTCCATATGTGTCATAGAGAACGGACCTCAGCAAAAAGACTCCATACACTGCATTGATAGTGGCAATTTTCAACAAACAGATAAAATTAAAATTTTTCAACAGTGGCATAGGAGGACTGATCAGGAAGAACTTAGGTTGAAAATGGGCATCTTTGTACCTGACAAGATGGGGAAATGGTGACTTGAAAGAGGCCAGAGTTCCTGTAAATTGACAGGTGGCATAGAACCCTGACTCCTACAAGATGTGAAAGGTTTCAATTTAATATTTGATTTAAAAGAGAGACCTTTTTTCCATCAGAGTAGCAGCTCACTTGGGAGTTATTGGCAGGAATTACAGTAGATATGGTCATTACAGACTTCATTTGAGAGCCGTGGGTGGAGACATTCAGGTGCTTCAACTTCTCCACATCTTCTTTTCAGAGACCATACAAATGCTGAAGGCAAGGAGAATTCCAAGACATAGGATAATACAGCTTTCTTTCAGACATTTTTGTGGATTTGGCTACTCTCATACAATTCATGTGCTCACACACATAGACTCAAAATAAAGCCATTCTGGAAGTAAAGTAATTGGCAGATAAATATTATCAGCTGCATTTAACCAAATACCTTGAGAACACTGACAATATGTATGGCTCTGTTAGTGACATGCAGCTGTCCCCGCTCTTGCAGAGCTTTGCATAAAGTTTTTCTTTCTTTATTTTATTTTTTGTCAGAAAAAATTATGAAAGTGTCACTTTCCCTTTGCAGTTAATTCAGGAAAGATCCTCTATTCGAGCAGGGCACATTTTCATGCAAATACAGCAGCACAGTTTCCAGCCCCCTAATAGCTTCTTACAAATGATGTGCCATTACAACGAGGTTTATTTAAACAAATTTAATACATCTTTAATCAAGCTGGAGAGCATTTTCAAAGGTCACGCTCCAAATCAGGATCACTGTACTGAGCTTATCAAAGTATTAGCTTAAGGGGGAGGGAGAATTATTTCTTGGACAAGTAATTTTAGGCAAATCTTTATTTACATTTTTATTCAGTTATTAAATTTTATTCCTTTCCCTCCTCCTTCTAGTCTCCATTTATGAACCTATAAGAAAGTCTGCAAATGGAGCTATAAGCATATCACTGCAGTCAGTCCTTCTAGAGGCAAAGCTTTGAAGACAGAGGGTCTAAAAGGCAAGGACAAGAGACCAGGCATTTTCAATGTCAGAGATAATCTTTTAGTGCCTCTAAAGCATCCTTCCCAAAGGTCTCACATTAGACTCTGTATATATTGCTGAAATTCTAATGCACTATTTCTTTAGTGGATAAATGAAACAGACTTTGAGAGTTGCCCTAACCTAGACCCTCATTCTTTGTCCCTCTCTGTCTCTGTTTCTATCTCTCTTTTTCTTCCAATATATGTATAACATATATGCAAACAAATATTTATTGTCTTCCATTAATTATTCCCACAAGCACTAACATGGTTACCCATGGGTTTTCCTGACAACTGAATCTTTTACATGAATATTTATGGAACAAAAAAGATCAGCTTGATATACCTAAGAAAAATAAGTTTATCTTTGATACTAAATCTTTGGACAAATGTCAGTAACAGCCACAGCCATATGCAGTCATGATGACAGAGGAAATGTCAGTGTTTTCAGAGTGCAAGCTTCCATTTCGTAAAATTCAAGTCTTTATTTCAGTATAAAAGTAACTAATGAGGCCCCAAGATTAAAGGGGAAGTGAACTCTGCAAGAACACAGAAATAGCTGATGGGAAGAGAAGAGTTACTCCTGAGGATTTTAATGCTCATTAGAATTAGGAGCCTTCAAACCTCTCAACATAGAAATGGAACAGAGTATCTGAAAAGACAATCCTGAAATAATGAAAAGATAATGTAACAATGCTATAGAATCTATTTTTGGGGTCTTAGCTCACTACTAGCAATTGTCTCTAGGGTGAAGAAAACTATGGGATCAGAACAAACAAGGGAATCACAGAGGTGATTGTTTTAACAGGGCAATAAGGGACAAAGCACCTCCCCTCCATATAAATAACTTGCTTATAGCATTCACACAGAATGTGGCACCTAGTAGGTCAGGGCAAAGGCAACAGTAGGTAGGTAGAAAATAAAATATATGAAATGAAATTGTTTATAGCTTGGGATACTAGTGAATTCATATGTAATTCATAACAGCAGAACAAGGATCAGTAAACAGTGATTTGGGATTTGAGTTGGTTCACAATGAGATTATTCGATGTCTTATTAAAGTCTTTGGTGGCAAAACACACACACACACACACACACACACACACACACATCCCTATTGAACACAGTGAAAAATAAGTGTATATTTAGACATGTAATCTTTACCTAAGACTTTCCCCCGTCCTTCTAAATATGATTCTCCCACTATTCTGAATACACAGCATGCCATTTTCAAGGTGTGTGTGGAAAAAGTTAAAAAGTAAAAATGAGTTTTGAATTATCTCTGCCCCATTTAAATTACGTGCCCTTTCAAAAAGTGATGAGTTGGGGGAGTATCAAAAGTTATATTAGCTTGAATAAATGGAAGCCAATGTTTTCTGTAATTTCTGGCCAAATCTATGTCTGTCTTGAGGTGTCTATATCTTAAATCAGCAACTCTACAGTAACCTGACTTATTCCCTCTGTTTCACCATATCACCTTGCAAAGGGTGATTGGCCAGATGCTGTTTCCCCTGCCAGTATGGTTTGAGTCTCTCTTTTCCTCTACAGCACTCATTGCTCTTCTCCCCACTTGAGATCCACTCACCCCACACTCCTCTTCCTGAACCAGATCTAGAAATTCTAGAAATCCAGGAATATTGGCACAAAACTCTCAGTGTCTGTGTTGCCAGCATCTGTGTTTTTATACTCAGGTATGAGTGTGATGGGGGACAGGGATGATATGACACAATTGAGAGTGGTTCTCAACTTTCACTACTGACACTATTTGTTGGTGCAACCATAGAAACATACACATCCTGGCTCTGAGACTCTGATGCATTTTGTCTGGACTGAGATATGCCAAGTATATTTTGAAAAAGTTTCACAGGTGACTTCTGTAGAAAAAATAGTGGAATCTTAAAAACAATGTCACCGTCCTGATTAATTCATTTTCTAGCTATGCTATCCAGTCACTTATCCTCTCCACGCCACAGTTTGAAAGATGGAGACCCATTCATTTATCTCTTCATTCTTCCAGAAAGTATTTCTCATGTGTCTACTACAAGTTTTGCATAAATGAATAATCCCTCCAGGAAAGCTCAGTCTAGTGGAGTAATCTGATTTAAATTTGATAGGTATGTATAAGGTCATGGGAGAATTGGAGCTACCATTTCTCCCTAGGTTTGTCAAAGTTGGTGAGACTTCACAGATCAAGTGATATTTGCTTGGTTTTCAATAATAAGTATAATAAGTGGTTTTAGATAATAAGTATACCAGGAGGAAGATGAAGGATGCTTTAACAAGAAGGGGAAATATATTTACGGCATGAGAGGAAACATGAGAGGAGATCCAAGATGGCAGAGAAGATAAACACTGTGCCTCCTTCCTTCCATAAACACATTAAAATTACAACTAAATTATACTACAATCAGCCTGGAGAACCACCTGAAGTCTGGCTTAACAGAAGTTTCATAACTAAGGATATGAAGCCTTATATATAACTAAGGACATCAAGACTGTTAGGAGGGGTGGAGACATTAAACCGGCAGGCATCAAACCTCTGTGTGATGGTTGAGAATCAGGACAGATATCTCAGCCACAGAGGTTCTTCCCTAGAGGAGTAAGAGACCCCAGCCCCACACCGGCTTCTCCAGCCCAGAGTACTGGTGCCAGGAAGAGGAACCCCCCCACAACATCTGTCTGTGAAAAAACGTGGGGATTCTGACCATCTGGGTGGGACAGAAGTCAGTAGGAAACCCAGACTTCCTCTTTAGAAATCTGCACACTGACTCTCTCACTAGCAGGCATTCATCTTGGGCTCCAGTGGAGGCACAGTAACGCTAGGGGCATTGGAGACATACAGGGTGGGGGCAGACTGAGCTGTGTGACTTGGAGGTAAGGGCTGGAGAATAGTTGCCAATTTCCCTGTGTGGGGCACTTCTCCTGTGTAGCCGGCAGGTGGGCAGCATCTTTCTTGTGTTGCGCTTTCCTCCACAAGCCAAATCTGAATCTGACTGTCCTGGTGATCTCTGCTGTTCCACCCTAATGACTCTCTGAGACCCCACTGCACCCAATTCACCCAACACTAGACATACTTTCTTTGAGTAGCCAGCCCCGCCCACTTTGCACTTTTTCTTGGAAAACTATTGGAGTTCACAGGACCCAGGCAGATGGCAGCTGGCCTTAGTGTCCTCTGAGACTTTTGCTGAGTAGCTCCAGGCTCATAACTTCCAGCAAACCAGAGTCTATCTTAACCTGTTAACCACAATTTTTCCAACTCTAGTGACTCCATGAAATCCTGCCTCACCCAACTTGTGTACCACACCAAGGCCTTATCAGAGGCTGAAATTTAAGGAACCTGGCAGGTGGCAGCAGGCTTCCGGGTATCCTGGCTTTTTGTGGAGCTACTCTACGCCCAGTACTGATGGCATCCAAACTCAATTCGCAGGATGGCCTCTCGCATGCACCCCCAGAGTTAGCACAGACAGTGAACAACTTCAGGTCACTTTGTAGCTCCTACCAGGTAATCCTAGGTTGGTCATGAGCAGTGGCTGACCTGGGACTGTGGAAGTGGTACATGTATACAGTGGAATACTGCTCGTCCATATAAGGGAATGGGTTCTCGCCATCTGCAATGACAAGGATGGACCTGGAGGATATTGTGCTGAGTGGAGTTTAAGACAGAGAAAGACAGATGCAATGTGATTTTGCTTCTATGTGGAATCTAAAGAATAAAGTAAACAAAAGAAAACAGAAACAAACTATTCATGGTTGCAAGATGGTAAGGGGGTTAGGGGTGAGTGAAAATGGGGAAGGGATTAAGAAGTACAAATTTGTTGTTACATAATAATCATGGGGATGTAGGATATAGCACAAGGAACATAATCAGTAATATTGTATTAACTATGTATGGTGTCAGGTGGGTACTAGATTTGTTGGGGAGATAGATGGGAGGGGGTTGGGACCAGGGTAAAAATGGTGAAGGGATTAAGAAATATAAACTGGTAGTTATGAAATAGTCTTGGGGATGTAAAGTTTAGCACTGGGAATATTGTCATTGATATGGTAATAACTATACATAGTGCCAGGTAGGTATTAGACTAGTCAGGGATACCATTTCTTAAATTACATAAATGTCTAACCACTATGCCTTATGCTTGAATATAAAATATTGAAGGTCAACTGTAATTGAAAAATTAATAAAAAGGTGGGTAGTGAAGGGGGACTAAGAGGTCTAAATTTCCAGGTATAAAACAAATAAGTAGCGGGGATGTAATACACAGCATAGGGGATGTAATCAGTAATATTGTGATAGCATGGTATGGTGTCAGATGGTTGCTGGACCTAGGGTGATCACTTCTTTAGGAACATAAATGTTAAATAACTATGGTGTACTAATATAATATTGTATGTTAGCTACATTTTAATAAAAATATTTTGAAAAATGAATTACTAATGCAGGGTAAGGCATAGATGAGCCTTGGAAATATTCTGCTAACTGAAAGACGCTAGTAACAAAGACCACATATTATATGATTCCATTCATCTGAAAGTCTACGATAGGGAAATGTGTCGAGACAGAAAGTAGATAAGTGGTTACTTAGGGCTAGAATGAGGGGCTGGATGAGTGCTGAAGGATGCAGGGTTTCTTACCGAGGTCATGGAAATATTCTACAATTGACTGTGGTGATGGTTGCTCTTTGACTAGACTAAAATCCATTGAATTATACATCTTAAATGAGTGAATTATATGGCTGAACTCTATCTCAATAAAGCTTTATTTATGATGAAAAAAAGACACAGAAACATGAAACCTATGGTGTTTTAAGATTAATAAATTCTGTGGCTTTGAAAATAAAGTTTACTGATTAAGGAATGTGGTAGTATTAGGAAGTGTGACTAGAAAGGTAGTTAAGACTAAACTTTGCAAATTTTGGAAAAACATGCTGTGGAATTTGGATTTTTTTTTTCCTTGTGGAAAATGGGTTACCAGTTTTCTCTTTGATTTTAACATGGGAATGGTACACACACACACACACACACACACACACACACACATCAGAGATTTAAAATTTCAAATGCAAATTTAGTATCATGGTGGAAGAAGTGACTATAACAAGAAAACTGGTTAAGAAAGGAAAACAAGAAGGGAAAGATTTGAGAGTTATTTCTCATTTAGACTCAATAGTTGATTAAGTCTAGGTGACAAAAAAAACAGCAATGGTCATTTCTATTTTACTGGGTTGAAGATAGAATGAAACTATGTACATAGAGATGCTTTGTAAATTCTAAAAAAACTTACAGTAAGGAAAGTCATAGTAGAAATTTCTAAAGAAACAAAAATTGATCCAATTATTAATTTCCAGTTAACAGCTGAAAGATGATATCATTGTAATGTAGATAGCCTCCATATATTATTTAATAAAATTAAAAGAATGGCTTGGTTCTCTGAGATGGTATGATTTTTTTTCCCACATATTTTGAAAACTCTGGAATTCTAACGACCTCTAGCTCTAACTTTCCAGGTAGTCAATATAGGCTTAAAAGAAAATTGTTACCATAGCTCGTTCCATACTAAAACAATAGTGAAATTGTTTAGAACTTCCTATAGACTAGCCCGATAAATTACCACACCGACTGTGAATTGACATTATTCTATATGCTTACGAGTTTAGTTACTAGAAATAAGAAATCCATGATGTTGCACTCTTAAATTAAGGAGTTATGTGGTGGTGGGGCGGAACCATAACTGTGCAAAATGAAAGATAACTTCTTCATAGTGGTTCTGTCTACTTACTATGTTTTTATATGGAGAAGTGTCTGAATAGAACTGAAAACCATGACTATAAATTTATTTTTTGCTGTTGTTTCCATAGATTATTTTTAGAGCAGTTTTCAGTTCACAGAGAAATTGAGCAGAAGGTACAGAGATTTCCCATATACCCCCTGCCTCCACACATGCACAGATTCCCCTAATATCATCCTGCACCAGAGTGGTACATTTGTTACAATCAATGACCCTACATTGACACATCATTATCACCCAACCCATAGTTTACATTAGGGTTCACTCTCAGTGTTGTACATTCTGTTGGTTTTGACAAATATATAATGATGTATATCAAACATTATAGTATCATAAAAATAGCTTCACTGACTTAAAAATTCTCTGTGCTTTGCCTGTTCATTCCTTCCAACACCCAATCCATGGCAACCACTGATCATTTTACTGTCTCCATAGTTTTGCCTTTCAGGTATGTGACACAGTTGGAATTGTACAGTATGTAGCCATTTCAGATCGGCCTCTTCCATTTAGATATGGTTTTAAGGTTCTTCCATGTCTTTTTATGGCTTAATAGCTCATGTCTTTTTAGTGTTGAATAGTATTTCTTTGTCTGGATATACCATAGTTTATTCACTTACATACTGAAGAATATTTTGGTTGCTTGAAAGTTTTGGCAATTATAAATAAAGCTGCTATAATCATCCGTATACAGGTTGTTGTGTGGTCATAAGTTTTCAGCCCATTTGGGTAAATATAATACAAAGGAGCACGGTTGCTGTTGGATCTTACGGTAAGAGTATGCTGTTTTGTAGGAAATTGACAAATTGCCCTCTACAGTAGCGGCATCATTGTGTGTTCCCACCATCAACACGTGTGCTTTCCTTTAGTTCCACATTCTTCTCAGCGTTTGGTGCTATCAGTGTTTTTAGTTTTGGCCAGTCTGATAGGTATGGTATAGGTGTATAGTGGTAGTTCATTGTTGTTTTAATTTGTATTTCTCTGAAGATATATGACGTGGAGTGTTTTTATATGCTTGTTTGCCATCTGTACATCTTCTTTGGTGAGGTGTATGTCCAGGGCTTTTGCCCATTTTTAAAAAAGTTGTTTATTTCCTTATTTTTATATACAATACAAGGGTTCATTGTATATTTTGGATAACAGTCCTTTATCATACGTGTATTTTGCAAATATTTTCTCCTCATCTATGGCTTGTCTTCTCATTCATTCCCTTGTCCGTGTCTTTTGCAGAGCAGATTTTTTTTTTCTAATTAAGTCTAGTTTATAAATTATTTCTTTCATGCACAGTGTTTGTGGTGTTGTATCTAAAACGTCATTGTCATACCCAAGGTCATCTAGATGTTCTCTTATGTTATCTTCCAGGCGTTTTGTAGTTTTAGGTTTTATATTTAGGTCTATGATCCATTTTGAGTAAACTTTTGTGAAAAGTATAAGATGCATGTCTAGATTCATTTAAAAAAACCAACAACACATGGATGTCTAGTTTGAATTTACTTTTGATCAAAAATAAAATGATCAGGGTTGGATGTTACATTATTTAGGAAAGCTTTCTAATGGATCACATATTTTATGTAGGTAGGCTGTTGGGCCCTGTCGGGAAAGTGAAAGATGAGAAAAGGAGAAGTGACAACATTGTGAATCATAGTGCATAGAACCATATCAACGAAAGATGGGTAGTCTCGTCTATATCTTGCCTTTAGGAAATTGTTGATTTGATATAGAGATTTTGATTTTACTATTGGGGAGAATCATGGTTTGCCCTTGGGAGACGAGTGTGTTCTGTTAGAAAAACTACCCATGAGAGTCTAGAAGTTATCAAGTACAAAGACAGGCCATATCTTGGGCTAAATAAGCCAGCCTTTCAGCAATACAGTGCTGGAATTTATTTTGTACTACACATCACCCTTGTAGAGAAAAAGCAAGATTCTTTTGGTATACCATCCTTGAGAGCAGTAGGTTGTATTTACCTAAAGAAAATTGAAAAGGGCACTCTTTTAGGAGAGACTGAAAGAAGGTGAGGACTCCAGAAGGAAAACAAGGTCAGGAAGAGGGTTCTGCTAATAAAAAAACTACCCAGTCAGCTTCCTGGGTTCTAATTGAGACATGTTTAATAAAATAATTATTTTTAAAGCAGTGAGTGGAGTCAAGAGAAAAATAAACCAAATAACAGATGGTGCATTTGTCCAAGACTATTAACAACAAGAAAGTATTACCACCCATAGGTTGAAGGGGAATGTGGTAGGGATAATTAGGGGCTCCCTGAGATTGTCATTCAGTGGAGCAGGTCACGACAACATCTCTATTCTTTGGGGGAGGGATGACCTATAATGGGAGCTAGTGAAATATATATTCTCATCTCATTTCCTTCTACTTTCCAAACGTATCCCATTATCTCTCATTGGCTAAAACTGAATCCACAGACAAAATAAAAAGGATCTTGATCTTGACGAGTCAGTCATCACAACCCAGCTTCCTAGAGTACGAAACAGAACAGGATGTAGAAAGGTACAAAATGTGTCTAGAAGGGCAAAAAATATTCAACACAGTCACCACGTGTGTGTGTGTGTGTGTGTGTGTGTGTGTATGTGTGTCAGAGAGAGAGAGAGAGAAAGAGAATGAGAAACAGACTGAGAGATGAGAAAGAGAGATTTGTGTTTTCTTTAGTCTTTGAGTCTTTTACAGGAAGTTTTCAATATTGTGATTTCACCTACTTTCTTCTAATTGTTCAATAAAGTGTTTTTCCAGTCTTGGATGATTGGCCAAAATGAAAGGAGCGTTCAGTATGAAAGAGTAGCCTTACCTACAGGATGCTTCTGCTTAGGCAAGCATGGCAGAGACCATTATGAACCAAAGAACACTATAAATCCTGGAACAGCAGAAGGTTATCAGCCATGAAGCCAACAGTGACTTAAGACCAAAATATGTTAGAGAGGAACAGCTAAGGTTTGAAGGTAGTACAAAATTGGTGGACTGGACTCGGAAGTCAATGTGAGGCCACCCTCTTTAGAAATCTTTGTTTTTCTTTCCTTTTCAAAATATACACAAAATATGACACTTAAGATATTATTTACACATATTTTATTAAAACACATTATTTTGAAAATACTTCTAATCACTAACTAGTAAAAAAAAAAAAATAGTCTTTTTTATTTATTTCCGGATTGCCTTGTATGGGTCCTTGAGGAAGAATTTCTAAATTTATTTCAAACTTTTGATTACTTAGAGCCATCCACCAAGGGCATTTTGCAGCCTTCAACCTTTCTACAGAAACACTCACTTGAATGAGAGGGAATGTTCTGCAAATTGACTCCCAGGCTGATTTCCCACTATCTTTCAGAGTGGATTTGTGCCAATTCCTTCAGCCATTAGCTGTGTGATACAAATTGATTTTAATAATGCATTCCAAATACAAATGGAAATGACTATTGTGTGGGTATATATTTTGAACTATTTGTTTTTCATTGTTAAGCCAGAAAAATGAAAATTTATCTCATTTCAGTTATTTAATAATTGGATCTCTTTGACTTTTTGGTTCCAGTTAGATAATAGTAAAAAAAAAAAACAAAACACACACACACACACACACACACATTTTTTCTTGTAATAAAAGTATAGTGAATATCTCTTGAGAAAAATGTATCATGTGCAGAAAGTCACAAGCTTGTCAGGAAGAGGTAATTTATTTCATATATTATGAAAAATAATATAAAAATGAGTGGGAACACCTTTAGGAAAATCATTTCACTCCCTGTAAATATTAAATGTATATGCATTTATTTGTAAGATAGAGTTTTCTTTTCACCTTTTTTGTGTGCTGGCAATAAATCTGTTGTAGTCCCAGTAATATGAATAATTACATTCTAATTCAAAATTTTACTAATATTGGTTAATATTAGCTGATACAGCATAATTTCTAGCTTTATGCTTTAATCATAACTATGCTTATGTGAGATTTTTGAGTGAAAACTCTAAGAAAACATCTCATAGAAACCCAGACACACAATTTATACTTTTAAATCCTTGCTATTGGTGATTAGATATCCCAGATTTGTATTCTAGGCACTCTAAAGTATGGGATTTTTTGTCTCAGATTTTATGAAATCTTCACCAATACATTATCTGGATGCTTATTAATGTAACTGAACTATACTTTTAAGAGTAGGCATTACACTTTAATATAATCATTAGTATAATCCAAGCACAAAATTGCTAATAAATATACTTAATCTTTTTATAGCTGTTCACCACATATCATCAAAGCTCAAAATTTTATTTGAATTAATTTTCATTAAAAATATAGAGAAATCTATATATTACTCATTTCTGTTTTTGTTTTAAAATGAAAATATTTTCAGTTAGCCAAATATAATGTTTTACGGTTATAAACTATTGCACTTGATATTCATGTGTACAATGGAATCCAAACTTTACTGGAAGAATTCTACGAGGCTTAAACATTTGAAAATGGAACATTTAAATAAACAACATTTTTTATTCAATATTATTTATGCTTTATGCAGCATTCTCAATTTTCCCTAGCTTTTGGTTTGGAATATATATTGCACACACACACACACACACACACACACACACACACACACACACCCCAAAATGATAGTTCTTAATTTTAGCTATTAGTTACGGTCAATTTTTTAGTTAAAATATTCTACTCTCTTTCCATATAAAATGTACACTCCATTGAATGGACACTAAAAATGTGTCATTTTTTTTTAACATATAGATTTAAAAAATAAAAATAATTTAGTGAGAATACTTCTACAACCCAAATTTGAAATAGTCAAGGCTGATCCAAGATCTTAAATTGATTTAGGTCAAATCATTTTCATGAGAGCTCAGGAATGGTACATGTGAAGGAACACTACCATAAATTGGAAAATTGTGGAGATTGTGATAGTTTATGGCCCAGAGCCCCTGAACAAAATGATTCACTTTTCAAAATATAGGAGAACCATGCCCTTCGGCTTATTTTTCCTTCGAGGTAAGTATTCTAGCCTCCTACTTAAAGATCCTGTGTAAAGAAATATCACAACTTCTTTCAATGTTCTTTTCTTTCTTTCTTTCTTTTGCTTAAAATGTCTACAGATCAAGAAGTGAAAAGTAACTGTTTTTTTTTTCTTTTCTTTTCTTTACAGCATATTTAATTTAAAAGAATTTGGAACAGCACCCACCATGGAAAATGTTCAAACTTTATCCTCTTGATAGATACTAGATAGATACTTCAGAATGAGATCAATATGTCCTCACATTTAAATAGAACATCCCATTAAATAGAGCCAGGCTGTCAAGATTGGATTGCATATATAATCTTCTTTAAAAGAATTAATGCTTCCAAATGAATACGATGGAATAGAGTAGAAAATAATATTCTCATTGCCAATCTATCATTTTAAAGTAATACCTAGGCAGTCCATCAGCATCAAGAAGATAGGGACATCTGCTACACTTTTCTGAGACAGCCTAATTTGCATATTGGTAAATATTAAATATAAATTTAGAAATTGATATTTCCTTTTTCTCATAAATGGTCATAAATCATTGATGGAATCTGAATATGCTTGAGATGAATTAATTCATCCTCTTGTTCTCTTAGAAGCATAGCTACTTTTGTTCACGTTTGTAACATTCTGCATTATGAAAGGGTACTCATAAAAAATAAAGATGTAAATGTTTGTCTTTTATTTTGCCACTTCTCTTCAGTTACTAAATATGTTGACTATAATGTTTTGTCCAGTTTGTGTGTGTGTGTTTGTCTGTGTGTAAGTGCATCAGTCAGACACTGTTTCATTTTCAGGTATCTAGTAGATGGCTATTTGTTATTCAATTTTACTTATTTTCTAAATTTCAAGTTTACATGAAATATGGACAATGCAATAGAACATATTCATAAACTTAGTTAACTTTCTAAATTCTAAACTAGGGCTGACAAAAAAAACAATGAAAATACAAATTTTCTGGCCTTTGCTCATTGACAACATTGTTAACCAATATTTAATCTATCTGAGAAATTCTTTTTACAATATTTGCTCTGATTCTTGTTTTCTTATCCCTTATTGACTTTCTAGCCTACAACTGAATATATACCAATGTCATTTTAAACTACATTTGTTAAGAATATGGCAAATAATATATAATAAAATATGAAGGTCAATTTATAAATTGAGTACATTCCAAATGTCCATTTGTAGATCGGCTGTTTGTCACGAGTAACGTGTCTTTTTTTTTTTTTTTCTTATATAGAATATAGTTGTTAGATTTCCAGGCTATCCCATAGATAAATCATACTATTTAATCAATGCTAATCACAGGAACCTTGGTTCTTGACAGCAGGGGCTCTGCTACTTCAGGGAAGAGAAGAATGAGGACGATAATGAAGGTAATTACTCCCCCATCCTCTCTTCTTTCTTGGATTCAAAACTGTTTCAACACCTTTTTGGAATATGTAATTAAAAAAATTATACCTTTATACTTCCTCTTCTGCACCTATCTCTAATTAAAAATACTTTCTACTGATCCCTAAAAACTTCAACATAGTTTTCACAGTTAATATTTTTAAGCTCTTACTATATGCACAGAATAATTATAAATGCTTTATAGGTATTATATCATTTTATTGTAACCACGACTCTATGATGTGGGTACAAAAAATATCACCATTTTACAGATGAGGAAATAGAAAAGTGGCATTTCTTTTTTTTTTTTTTTTTTTTTTTTTTAACATGAGAAAATGATACTGTCAGTTTCCAGCACATTCATTCCATCATAGATCACATCCCAGTGTGGCCCCACTCTAAGGTTTACTCTTCACAGTGCTCGCCTCCTTCTCCCTGGCTTACACCCTACCGCCTAACTCCCCATTTGTTCAGACAGTTGATCTAAGTTAGGTCTTAGGGAGGGAGCAATATTATCTAATCATTACTCTCTCCTCTAAATCTTCTCAGAGGAATTTTAAAAAGATAATGTTTCTGAATTCAGATAACTATCTCATGGGGATAATTTCCTTTGGGGGAAAAAAAAAGTGAAAGGAACTAACGCTCTGTTTGGGTGGGAGAGGTGCTGTTGGCTGTGAGCCCCCTTTGGTGCCCTCCTCCTTCTCACAGGCGTTTCCCTCCCTTACCTTATTTCTCATTAAGGAAATCTCATATAGTATCTAGTCATCCAATGAAATTAGAATATAGCAATATAGAAATTTTTAAAATGTCATCTTATATCCTATCCAACAGAGAAATCAAATGTTACAATTTTTGTATACTTTTTTCCAACATCTCATCTCCATATTTTGTAAACAGATACATAGCTGAGAGACTAATAGCAGATTTCTCTTTTCTAAACTTAATATATAACATTGGCATTTTTCTAAGTTTTTATCTAAATTTTGTAGATGTAATGTAAAATGTAAAATGAAAGAGCCATATCTCATCATATACTCTGAGTGGAAAACATGGAACACAGTTCTTAGATCTACTGGTCATTTGTAAACAGGAGTTTGTAGTTCAGGGACAGGCTTGAAAACATAATCTTTACCTCTTTGTCATGTAAAGATTGGATTTGTAATGCAATTATTTATATTTGAAAAATATATGTGAGAAAGTTTATGTGGATTGCTGGAATAAATGGAACCCAAATGGATTACTTTCAAACTTTAAAAGCAAATCTGTGTGTTTTTTTCCCCTTATCTCAAATATTTTGAGAAATTAGAAGCAGTTTTTGAAAGTACCTTACCTTTATTTTTTTCTATTTATATGTCTGGTAGGAAACCTTTTAGCTCTTGGCACCTTTTATAAATGTCAGTATATGAAGACAAGCCAATGGGTGGGCTGATTCTATAAGAAAATATATGAAAACAGAGCAACTTACTTCCTACCACTCACTAACCAGTTAATTAATTTTCTTTTTTATCAGACTTGAGCTAACAATGTTCATTCAACAATAAAATATTTTAATAATTTTCCAGAATAATTCAGACTCTGATAATTCAGATGGTTGTACTCTTCCTATACTTTAAAATTTCAATATACATGGCTTTAATATTGGAATAAAAATGGCTCTGGGTGCACATAGATACAGCACTGGAGGAGGCAAGTACAACTTTGGTAACTGGGGTTGATGAGATGTTTTGGTTTCATGTCTGATTAGTTTACAGTGACCTGTTCCATTACCAGTCCCTGCCTTGATCTGTATTAGCAAAAGCACTATGGAATCCATTGTTCAGATTCAGCTTCAGAGTTATAATGCAGACATTTTCTGCTTTGGCTCTATAGAAAATTACTGTCAGCTTTTAAATATATAATTAAAACTATCAAAGCAGCCAGCTTTCAGATCTGCACATTATACCAGTACTAGAAATTCTATCACCAAACATAAGAAACAGATTTTTAAAAACCAAATGTAATAGAAAAATGTACAAATACGAAAATCCAGATTGTGTCTTTGAAACGTATTTCCAAGAAAGTCCGGAGCAAAGATGAAGAAAACCCCAAATGCTTTCACTCTCGATTCATTTCTTTTGTGATATTAAAAAGCAGACAGTCACTTTTACAAGACTTTAGCCATAATTTGAACTGACATCCTTATAGCCAAGTGCATTCAAATTTAGAAGAAATTCCCAAGAGGAAAACTCACAAGGGGCAATATATATGTATATTTCTGTGTATACATCTACGTATAAAGGAAAGTGGAGAGGTCAGCAAATATAGGGAAATATATTCATAATAATTAAACACTTTATTCTCTCACTAACCCCTTTTCTTTTACAGACGAAGTATTTGCTTAAGAAAGCTGATGCAAAAAGGGGTAAATGAACCTTGTTATTTTGTAGCTGGACTACTTAGCTTATCTTGGTTATGACTAGTAAATAATTCTCCTCAGCAGTCTGAAGAAAATCCAGCACATTTTGCTGCATTCTAAATCAATCTCAGGTTGAAGAGAAGGTGCAGGCTTAAAAGTTATTACAACTCCACTGTTTTCACTGATAAATTACATGAATAACATTTGAGACAATGCATTGTTAAATATTTATGTCTAGTACTATAGAACCAAGAAAAGCACAAGAACCCCTAGAAGAATAAATATATTTACCTAAATAAATTACTAAGACAAATATACTCCTATGTGCTCTGTACCAATAAACAGTAGGTATTCACTAAATTGTAGAATATAAATGGTTCATTTCCTCTAAATGTACACTGAAAGATCTATAACATGTTACACATTTCCTGTGCTTTGCATATATATTTCAATATTCATCATGAAAAGCTTTGCTTATGTGTCAATATACATTACTTTGCATACATTAAGAAGGGCTTTTTTAAATTTTAACATTACAGATGCTTTTTATATGGGGCAAAGCTTAGGTCTTATTTTATGATTAACCCTTTCACGGCTCATCCTTTTTTCCTGTACATGACATTTGCACAAAATGAATTGCTTGCTTAGACACAGCTAACTAAATAAAAGCAGGCCAGAGCTGATAGTATGAAAAATGGATTTTCATTACTGTTTCATTGATTCTTGTAAATAAGGGCCTGAGGCCTGCTCTGAAAAGGCTGCAAACAGTAATAATTTAATCTGAGGTGACATAGACCAAAATGTATGTGGACAAAAATCATCCTTGAATATTAAACAACAGCCTCAAGACAGAGAAAAGTGTTGCAGGCGAATTTAAATGTATGCAGATCGGTGGGTAACATATTTAAAAACAGAAATTAAAGATTCCTGTCATAAATCACATTTGCTGCCATGGATATGCCTTGTTATGCTGGCGTTTAAGAAAACCTGAAAGGTTAAGGCAGTTGGTGCATTAAATCGTACAAGGATAATTAATACTTTTCTTGTGGCTATTTATAAGAAATGGAAAATATAGTCAGATCAGCTGTGGCACTGTAGTAATTTGAGGGGGAAGCAATGAAAGCATGAGTCAATAGTTTTAACTGGACAAATGTCAAATGCTTAATGATGCAGTATCCCAATTTGGAAGCTGTTTGAAAGTTGTATATTTTAAAATGTGAGATAAAATAGTCCATTCTTACACTACAAATATGATTTGTTTGCCTCTCATCCTCTTCATATTTGACAAGGGGAAAAAAAATTTCACATGGGATTTTTTGGTAGTTGTTATACGTCAGTCACCTATACTCTAGATGCTATGTGAATATAAACACCATTTCTGTCATCAAGCATCATAAATTCAGCCTTTCACTGTGTCTCAAAACATAGCAATGACACAAATTTTTTGAATGACTAATTTACTTGTCTTATGAGGAATTAGATTAGTAACATCAGAGAACCCTCCCACAGCTTCCCCAGAAGAAAATCTACTTTTGTTACTCAATGAACTTAGGTTTATGATCATTCTATTATTTAAAAATCCCCCTATCATATCTTGTAGGTTTTTATACTCTGAGCTAAACTCAGAGCTTTATGAAAAAATCACCTTAGAAGACAGAAGTCATATAGTACCAAATCCTTAGGATGTGAAAGGGCCATTTTTATCTTTCAGGACACTGCTACCTGCGTAATATTCCTTCGAGCTCAGAGGAAGGAATCGCTGGCCTTTAGAAAGAAAATTATTCCTGTTATGAATAAAATAGTCTCACTCTTATAAGAGCATTATTTATGCAAAGTACAATCTAGTTTATGAGGTATTTTGTCTTTTAAGTTGGTTTTAAAATAACAGTTTTAATATGCTTGAATATGTCACAGGCATTGCACTATCTAGTTTTAGTACAAAATTAGTATGAGACAAATAAGGTTATTTTCTTTAAAAAATACTGGTATAGATTATATGCAGATAGTTTTCTGGCTACAAAATCCATAATATTTTTATGGTTGAATCCCGTCTTGGTACATTAACTGAAAGAGTTCAAATGAACAGTTAATACAATGGCCTTTTAAATACCTTTTATATAAGCAAGTAACATAAAGTTAG
Organism: Rhinolophus ferrumequinum; assembly: GCF_004115265.2. NCBI lineage: Eukaryota > Metazoa > Chordata > Mammalia > Chiroptera > Rhinolophidae > Rhinolophus > Rhinolophus ferrumequinum. The sequence goes on from NC_046291.1 coordinate 73,705,864, forward strand.
TTCTGGGGTTTTGCTAGACTATGCCATCACGAATGTTCCCTGTTGGCCTGACACCAATCCATCGGGATTCTCATGGTTCTTTAGTGCGAGTTAGGAAACCTTGTTCATCCACCACTGATAGCTATAACTGAAGTGAGGTGAGAAAACCATTTTCACATTAACACTCCTGCTCGATATTGAGGTCATTGGAGAGATCAATAGTTACGTATACTATCTTTCAATACAATCACACAACTCAGGACTCACTCCTACCTTTATTCTTATTGTTGTTAAGTTTCACAAAAATATACTCTGTGATGCTTCCAAGTGAACGAGACTTCCCTTGCTGACATGGGCAGGTTTGTCATTGCTTAAGTCTTCACCCCTCCCATGTGACTCAGTATCCAGAGACATTGCCTCATAGGTAGAGGGTGAACATCAAGGCAGCGAGCCTGACAAATATTCTGTGAGTAATGCCCCCATTGGCCAATAGTCCTTCCTATCTGAGCAAACATGGTGTGGCTTCTGAGGAATGAGGCTGTTTTAATATCACAACAATGTTCCTGACTAAGTGTGTGAATTCAGACCATATAATTTGGCAAGGTTGAAGCCCTCCCCACACAGTAAAACTGATAAAATCATAGAAAGAATGGCACTGCTGTCTTCACACACTGCCTCAGAAACTATGGACAAAATACAATCTCTACTTAAAGCAAACTGGTGCTGGACCAGAAGCTTTCTGATACAAAGAAAGTAATGATAGGGATTAAGTTATAATTGAAACAAAAATGATTATCTTTGGCCCATCTTTCCTGTATTTCTGTAGGCTGGACCATAAGTCATCATAATCTTTGTTAATGATTAATATTGTGATCACCAATTGGTGACCAACTTAAAAATCCTTTGGCAGATTGCTTTAAACTGAAACGCAAGGCTATTTTCAGTTTTCAAAGTTCTTTTCAGCTATTGGTATTAAACATACATAACACATTTCCCTGGAAGCAGATACAACCCAGCTGTTAGGGATAAGATAGAAAAGACAGACTAAGCATGAATTGCAAGTGAGAATTTTTCTTGAAGAGAAAGTCTCTCTATAAGTTATGTTGCAAGGCTTTGATCTAGGGAATAAGATTGTATGCCTTGCTATCACTTAGTATTGCAAAATAGCTAAAACCTTTGCAAGATACGACATAGTTCCTGTGTAATAGTAGATCATTGTCTAGACTACTATCAAAGATGGATTAGCAAGAATAGGGACAAAACTTCAAAGTCAAAGAGCAAGTACTTGCAGTTCTAGAAACAGGTTTGATTTATAGGCAAACTAATTATTTTCTAAAATATACGACCTCCAGGTATAAGAATAATTCTACAATTAGAATATACCAACATAGCTTCAATGTGAGAGAAGAATTAAAATAAAAATCAAAGTAAAAAGGACTCACCAGCTAAACAGAGTAAGAAGGAGATAGAATAAAATGGGAGTGATCACAGACACTGATCTCTTAAGAGCTATAATGGCTCCTGGGGGTCTGTTATTGCCTTTGTAATAAATATGTCTACTGTGCATGAGCATTAACCTCTGCAAAACTATCATGAGGAAATGTAGCACATGGACTTGTAAACATTAGTGGCAGCTGCACTGATATATAAGTGTACAATGAAATGACTCCAAAGTAGACATAATGTCCTATCATGGCAGACTTGGTGAATGCCAATATATTCATATGATCAAAGAGACAAATGAATTGGCTTTAAATGTATCATTAGTTGTGAGCTTCATGATTCATCATAATTGACACTGCCTTTCAATGTCATGGAGAATAAAGCACATTAAAGCTCTGGAGAAAGCTATGGCTTCAAGGTTTCTACATAGAGCTGAGCACTGGGTAGGAATAAATAGTAACATTTTAGAGAATTGCAAACATTCTTTAGATCTTTACTCAAAGCCAAGTTTAGGGGAAAATGTATCATTGGACCATCATAAAAAATTCATGATATCTATCTTAAACCATCATTGGATAGAAGACTCACTTAATAAACAGAAAACACTATAGGAGAGGAAAGTAGCAGAAATGTTCCATTTAGCTTAGGTTCTGGAATGTGATTTTCCAGCAGTAACCGTAATAAATAACCAAGTGTTCTTCAAAATCCGTTAGCGACACTTTTTAATCAAGTAATTCCACTTCTAAAAACACAGAATTCTTATGTCATGTATCAAGAAGGTCATCTGACTTATTTGTAATGAAGAATAATTAGGACACACACAAGGTGTGATCACAGGATTCAGAGCTGTTTTTCACTGTAGCATATCCCATAAAAATAATTGTGCTGAAACTTTTTAGTTTAATAATACTTTTTGTGTAATATGTTAAACAATAACAAAATACACATCATGCCTTTTACTATTCCTTAGACACTGAAGCTATTTTAGAGACTTGCACACATGTAAGTATTAACAAAATTCTATACCATTATCCATTGCAAGTCCCAGTTTCATCACTTTTTCTCTACAGCCATGAGCCCTATACCTCATTTGGTCCAAGTTTTCATTCAATGTTAAAGTTGTAACCAGTTCTGACTGTGTTCCCACCTTGATCTTCCAAACACAAGGCTTTCTTTTTTCAGAATGCTCTATTCCTCATCCTTGCAAAGTGAAATCTGTGTTTCCCTGGGTCATGTGTGCTTGGAGAGTTATAAGATCAAAATAAAAACAGTATTAAAAAGCACTTCCAAATACGTATTGATTTATGGGAGCTTTAATCCACGAAAAATTTCTTCCAAATAGTTCTGGGAGTCCAGGAGGATGACTCTGTATTTTGAGCTCAGAGCTATATCCCTTGAACTTAGTATATTACTTGATACAAAGTAGGTGTTTATATTATATGGCTGGCTTGCTAACCATCAAGGTAAGCCATGATATAGATATAGATATATAGATATAGATATAGACAAAGATAAAGGTATAGGTATAGGTATAAGGTATAGGTATAGGTATAGATGAGTTATTGAACTATATAGATACAAATATTTAGATATAATAAATATACACATGTTATATCCAACAACAGGGAAATGGATAAACATTTAAAGTATTATCAGCTCGAATACCTTGAATTTACAAAGATTATTTAATGACTTAGAAATATACTTTAAAATAGAAAATAAACAAGAAAAATATATAAAATTGTATTGATCATTTTGTAGAAAAAAAGCATCCACGTTAAACATATTGGAAGAAAATACCAAAAAAAAATGAACAATGTCATAATTTAGTATTTGTTTTTTGGGTGTTTTTTTTTTTCCTATTAACTTTTCAATACTTTCCAAATTTTACCAAAAAAATTTAGTTGTATAATCAAAAAAAGTTAATTCATCATAAATATTTCCTATAAGAAAAAAATATTGAAGAACTCATCCCATAAGTAGCGATAAAAACACCTTTTAAAAGGTGACTAGGATCTCTTTTCTATCTTCAGATCAATTACATTGATTTTCTTTCTTTTAAAGCAGGGTTTTATTAAGGAGTTCTCTTAGAGCTTCCAGTTTCTACGTAGTGATGATAAGAGCTAAGGATAGATTTTCACTATATATGGAATTATCACTAAATAGCATGGAATTATCACTAAAATACATTTGAGAATGCAGGAATCTCCTCCTTTATTAAATCATTCCAATCAATAGTCATTCAAATCCCCATTACTCCACGTGACTCTATCAGCTAGATAAACATATAAACATTACATTAGTCACATTTTTTGACCTTAAATTTGTCTCAGGTCAACTAAGACCAAAAACAAGCTCCTTTTTGCCTTTTACACCATTCTCTCAGGCGAATAGATGGACAATAATGTGCAGCTCTGCCTTCTGAACATTAGCATTTCTCTGTTTTGAAATCCACTACATGCTGCAAACTCAAAATTGATAAAACTCTCCTTGGGAGTTCCCTCAAATGCTGCCAGTAACTCAGTAGCCTAATTATAAACCTGCATACCATTTGTGACTTTTCCTTTCCACCCTCACCAATAACACATACCATTTGTGACTTCCTTTCCACCCTCACCAATAACAACCTCCCAGTCCTGTAAATTTATCACCTATATAGGTCATAAATCCATACACTGCTCTCAATCATTTCTACTGTTGTCCTACTCCAAGCTACCATCATCTGTCACCTAGACTACTCCAATAGCTTCCTAATAGTTTTGCCAATACTCAGGGGGAATACACTTGATTTTGCCAATCCATTTTCACATTGCAGACAGTCACATTTCTAGAACCCTAATCTTGCCATGTCAGCCCCCTACATTAAACCCATCGCCTTTTATTTAAACCCAAAGGCCTTGGCAGAGCACTGAAGTCCCTTCATGATCTTTTCCATGCTCTCATTTCTGATCTCATCTTTCTCCTTCTGTCCCTTCACATACATTGCTTCAGCTATGGTTGATGTCCTGTCATGTTTCCTCTTACCTCCTGGATTTGGCACATGCTTTTCCTTCTGCAGGTACTCTCTTCTCCTCCCTGTCCAGCCCCCAAATCCACTTCTTCAACTGGATAAGTCCTGGATAATTCCCACTTATCACTAAGGTTGTGGCCTATAGATTTTGTTAGGTACCCTACTTTCTTGTTTCCATTTAATCCTTCTTTACCTTGAATATGAGATTTATCCCATTGTATTGCAATTACGGAATAATTACTTATTTTCTCTATTAAACAACATTGCTCTTTGAGGGCAAGGGTATCTGTTATATTCAATGTGATAACTGTAGTTCTTAGCTATACTTCATAAAGAGTAGGTATTTAGTATCTTGAGGTATAAATAAAAAGTATTAGCATTTTTTATTGAGTATGTCAAACATAAAAACAAACAAAAAAACCCAAACTAATCCTTAGTGTTAATTTCTGCAATGTAAGACTATTCTCACCAATTAGACATGCTACATACTGAATCCTCATAATGAAGATGATGATGATGACTATGATTATGTGGTATTCATAGTAAATCATGCTTTGCTCTAAGTACCCAACATTTATTATTTCATTTAATCCTTCCAACAACGCATAAGAAGGTGTTATTGTGGCCGTTTTATATATGAGGATACTGAGACTCTGAAAGTTTAATTTTTCTCAACGTTACACAACTAGTGAGGGTTTACATTGGTGTTCTGTGACTACTGTAATATATAAATCCAACATTTGAAAAGGATTTCTATAGAAGACTTTTTTTTTTTTTTTGTAATATTCCATTTCAGTCCCGGGTCAGTAGTGAGTTGGGGTTGGGGAAACTCTCTTCCACACAGTTATTCATGGAACCATGCTGATAAAAATTTTGCCAAAATTAAACACATCTTCTAAGAACAGCTTAAAAGATGATATACAGACAATGAAAGGAGAAGGTTGTATGTGACAGATCATGATGTTTTATATAATTTCTATTCAGATTTAATTGTCAAAAAAAATCAGGCATAAGGTCATCCTAATGACAAGAAATGCTGAGAAATGTACTCAGAGAAAAAGAAAATAGATCTTTTGGTGAATGGTTTGCAGTCTTTACCACAGGGGTTGACGCTGGATTTCAATCAAGCCAGCATGACTCCAGAGCCCAATTCTTAAAAGTCTACTAAACCTTCTCTAGCAAGAATGTGCCATACTTATGTAATTTATATCTTAATTCAATATATTTAGTATGAATTCTGTAATATTAAATGTTTTCCCTAAAACAAAATATAGATTTCATGTATTTTTTTAAATGTTTGGAATCAATGTGACAGCCTTTAGTTCCTTATATGTCTACGCAGCAAATGCATGGCATAATTAATTCTGAGTAGCTAATGGAAAGGATTGATAATGTCAGTACCAAAACTTTATCTGCACCCTTGGTAGTTATATGTCTGTTACTCTATAAATAGTTAAATATTTAAGTATAGACAAAGGATTTTCTACTCCTCTAAGGATATTTGGCTAAATCCAAGTGAAAAATCAGTTGGCCAAATTTAGTAACATATTTATTTTACACCTACAAATGAGAGTTTAAGGGACAAATCATAGTAAAACCTTATTAGTTACATAAACATTAGCCAATATTAGTTGAATAAAATCTGAGAGACATTTTCCTTGGGGTACCACAAATGGCAAAGATTGTCGGAAAGAAGGGGGGAAATGAGCACGATGGACAGATATCTGATATATAAAGAGGAACACAAAAGGGATCATATGAAAATGAGAATTCAGTCAGTTACAAACAACTTAAAACTTGAAAACAATGTCAGCCTAAAATATTTCCCTGAGAAACTTTGCTGTTTGGGATAAACAGATGATTTAAGAGATTAATTTTCATGTATAATTGTTTATCAGAGAAGTTGCAGAAGTATGACTCTTTACTAGTTAATACAGAGGTGAAATGAATGCCTCTAAAATTTAGTTGCTTAAAAGAACAATTTTAATCATAATTTTAACATTGACTATAACAAATACCCTTGTAGATAAGGGTAAGGCATTAGGGAGGCACTCACTAAGAAGCAATTTTTGCTTGGGTCACTTGTGTAACTGTAGTCAGATCTCTGATTGGGAGTGCAGTCATCTGAAGGCTCAACTGGGTTGAACATCCAAGATGCCTCACTCACATGGTGGGCTGTTGGCTAGGAGCTCAGCTGATCTGTTATATGGAGGACTGACTTACACATGGTCTTTTTAGGTGGCAGAGTAGGCGGGTTTCTTATATAGAGGCTGGCTTTCCCCCGATCAAATATCTCAAGATGGAGGAAACTACATGGTCTTTTAGTACCTAGAGTTGGAAGTCACGTAGACTATCACCTGGCATATTTTATTTGCCACAAGTAAATGACTAAGTTTGGTCCTGATTAAAGGGAAGAAGATATGGCACCTACCTCTCAATGGGTGGGGAGGGGTCAAATAAGTTGTGAACATGGTTTAAAACCACCATACATTTTTATTATAATACTAAATTCATGACTATTCTTATTATCAATAATAGCATTACTATAATTTTAGGGGAAGGTGATAGATGATGAGTACATCAGTACAGATCTTTTGATAATAGCACTAGAGTCAGAAAATTTCTTTGAAATTGTGAAGATCCACATACCCTCATTTCATGGTAATATTTTCTTTGATAAAAACATCTATTTTTTCATTTATATTATATAAATTATGGTAAAGATGACACACTGACCAAATGATTTAAAGCATTTTGCCTAACAGTGATTCCCATTCTTTGCAAAATTAACTTAAACAATTTCATCAGAGATGACCCCCTTTCTATGGAATCAAACTGTAGTTTACATAATTATGCTTAGAATTCTCGCTCTCTCAAATGTTATGCCATTCACTTCTTGGGCTTTTGATTAAAATTAAGTGTAAACTGGGACTCCTTATTACTTCTTAACAAGTTGCAGATTTGTGACTCTCAGTTCAATATTTTATATGAGAAGCAAGCAAATGTCAGGTTTTCTATTGAATATTACTCTATGACATCTGGATAAAATGGACACTTGCAGTACACCACGGAAAACAGAGATAATTTAATGCACAATGATTACTGATAATATCATTTGATTATCAAAAACTTGAAGTGAATAGTTGTGGGCTGTGGTACTGATGACTGGTAGCCAATATAAAAAAGCACAGCTTATTATAAACCACAGCAATAACATCTCTTCCTCAAAATATATTTTGCATGATTGACAGTTTTCAATAATTATTTGATTGATGTAAAATTGTTTTATCCAGTCTGTTCATGTTTCGATACTTATGAATATCAGCCATATATGTAGCTATAAAGATTCTTTAAATATAGCTAAATCAACCGGAGGTTTGGTTGGGAGTCTGTTAGCAAATGGAAGTCTATTAGGAAAAAAAATACCAAAATATTCAAAGAAAATGTTCTTTGACAGCATTCCTAATGGTCTGATCACTTATTAACATCTTCTTGAGTAATGTTTAGGTTAAATCCTACCAGGATCTTCTGTGAAGACTATCACACACAGTCTCTCAATAGAAAAATGGGTGAATTCTTGGAGTAGGTTTAAAATGTATTCCTTATAAGAACTCCAGTATTGCTAACATTGTTACTGAACTTTCGTTCATTTACTGCACACTATAAACCACAAACTGTACCAAGATGGAGCTATATCACACAGACACACAGATACACACACACACACACACACACACACACACAATAAATCAAGTGGTCTTATGAAGAAAAACAAAACAGCAAAAAACGTGCAGAGAAGTATACAGAAGGGGTAAAATTTGCTATTTTAGACAGAATTATTAGGGAGTGCCTCTCTGATAAGATAGCAGAGAACAAGTACAGTGAGAAAGATATGTGGGCAATCTGGGAGAAGAAAATTCCAGGCTCAGAGTCTTGTCCTGCTGAGGCAGACTTTTTTCAAAATTCCCAGATGCTTGTTAGTTTCAAAGTTCCACCTGTTCTTCATGCTCCCTTTTTCCTAAATCAATGCTTCATGAAGTGTTTTCTCATCTTCTGCATGGAAAGATGCTTGGCCCTGTACTTGGTACGCTCAGAGGGAATCCTATCAAGATAATTGCCTACCTTGGCATAAAAGGCTTCTTTTAAGGAACCTATTTTGTAAAAGATCTTCATGTTTAGGCACTTTTTCCCCCTTGGCGGATAGCCAACCCCCACTACCACCACCACCAAGTAAATGAACTAATGTTTTGCTACTGTAACACAACTTTTCCCTATTATATAATGTTTTACATGGATGTACTTTCTCTATGTCTAGTAAATCAATTTAGTTCTATGGTTCTCTACCTGATTAGCTTTTAAAATCCTGAAGGCCAAACCTTATCCCAGAGCATTTAGATTAGGCTCTGGGGATGAGAAACACGTAGCAGTGTTTTAAAAAAACAAAACAAAACAAAACAAAACAAAAACGTGTCACAGTATTCCAATGTTAGTCAAGGTGGAAAATCATTGCCATAATCCGTAAACTACATGAAATAAGAATCACAAAGAATATTAGCTACATGTACCAGTTCCAACGCTTGCTCAAGGGAAAAAGTTAAAGCACAGAGACAGGAAATGGCTTGCCCCGAAATTCAGAGCTGACAACTACAGTAGCCTTGTATGAGAAAAAGTAGGAACAGATGAGTACCCGTATTCTCTTCAGAATGGTGATGGTGGGAAAGAACGGTATAGAGCAGGGAGAAAGTATGTGAAGACGTTTCCAAGGTTTTGAATGGCATCATCGTTTAGAGACCTAGCTCCTGGACTTGGACCCTATATCCTTACGAGATGGCTGGGTTGGGTGAAGGTAAGAAAGCCCTGCCTTTGGAAGTCAGTATGATGCAGCTCCATGAAAAGAGGAACTGTCTTTATTTCTGATTGGGAATATTAGCTAAGAAGTTACACCTCCTTGTTTCTCCTATGGCTTCTCTCCTTTTAGAATCTTATGAATTTTCTTTTTGATTTTATTTTCTTTTTATAATAACTTCAATATGAAGGCTGGAAAATATTGTAAAACTTGAAAGAAGCAGATAACCAATAAAACAAATTCACTACAGAATGCCTACTCTTTATATTCAGCATTCAACGTAATTGTTGAATGAAAGAATATTGAAATTATCTTGAGTAACAAGAGAAACTCATAATAATTTTTGTCCCTTTATTCTTGGCTCAAATAATTCCAATATTTGATGATAAAATCTGTTTTTGATTCACATAATTGTTAAATAATCATGCACAATATTTAATTCATTTGCTATAACTTAATCACTGCCTTTTGGTTAACTTACCATCCTGGCTGCTAGTACAATTGTGTTATCATTAAGTTTAAATATTTTTATTAAATATATATTAATATTTAGGTAATGTCTTTTTCAACTTTATTTTTCTTTTTCAATTTTATTTGTTGAGATGTATCAACCTGCAACACAGGATTTTTTGGCATCCCAATAATGTTTTGTTTTGTTTTTTAATAATTTATTTGATTATTGCTCCAGATTTTTGTTGTTAGTGGGGCTTTTGTGTAATATCATATTTCTTCTATTTGTATTTGATCTTTCTCATTTTTTTCTTTTTCTTTTCTACAGTTTTAATCTGAGTCCTGGTTGAATTCCTTATAATTTGACTCCTATAAATCAGTTTTGTCTTGTATCGTATTTGTTGTTTTTGAAACACACCATAGTTTCAATTAAGCAATCATATTTTTCTTTCTCATGCAATGTTTTCTGATTTCAGATTATTCCTATTTCATATTTCTTTCCTCCTCATAGATAACATGTTCTCTCAAATCTTAATGAGATTATAAGCCAGAAAGTTTCTAATAGTGCTTTGTTTTAATTCTGTTGTATTTTTTACATAGTTTTGTTTTGTTTTTGTAGTATATCTACTTCATTGAATCAATTCCTCTAAGTATTCAGGAATGCCTTCTTGTTTTGACATAATGCATCTTTTTATAGAACCGATAGTGTTTTTTCTCTGATACTCAGTTAGAATCTTTCTATTTGTTCTGGCTGCTAGAGAAGGAAGAAACCCTGCATATTGGGTTTCTAAAATGTCCACTGAGACCACATCCTGTTTCTTTCCCTCACAGAGACTGTGAACAGAGTTCTCTCAGCATTTTCTCCACTCAGATCCTGGTCACATTGCTCCTTTGGGGAAACTTCGGTGGTGGCAGAGGGTTAGAAATCTAACCCTGATTCCCTCTTGGATAATGATGGAGAAGAAGATGGGGCAGTTGCTTGAGTGTTTACCATGGACAAGGCACTAGGCTGAGCACTTGCTCTGTAATTTAAATCACAATCTCTTCCCATTTTTGTATATGAGGAAATCAAGTGACAAGGATTTTTAATACTTTCTTCTAAGAACATGCAGCTCTTGAGAGAAGCGTCTGGACTGAACCCACGTTCTTACTCAATTCATCATTTCCCCCTGTTTATTATTTAATTAAAATCTTTGGAAGTTGAGAGCATGAGGTTATTATCCTTCCTTTTTTGGCCACCAATAAAATATCCCCTCCACTTTATATTCTGCTAGCCACTCCCATGGATCTCTCAGAAGAGTAAAGGTAGAAGGGAAAGTTTAGAAAAACCAACTTTCCCAGAATGTACAAAAGAATGGCTACTCCATCACCAGTTTATCTGACTTCCAAATCAGAGATCCCTGTCCTTTTTAACAATGTAGGAAACTTGAATTCCAGACATTCTAAAAGGCATGACTTCCAAATTGTTTGATACACAGTTCCTTGCAAATTTTTGATGAGAAAATATTTAAGGAATACAACTTAAAACCTGACTATGTAAAATTTTCATTTCAATGGCTTCAAAAACTTGGCTATGAAGAATTATTCCACAGGATTAACTGTCATTAGGTGACACTAGTACTATTTCAAAGGATTTTGAGTACTTGCCTATTGATGACCATGTAACTAATAAGGTCTTAATCCATCTCAGGAGAATCGAATCATTGTAAAATGTACAAAGCAGCCAATCATAAAAGCATTTGTTACTCTGCACACTAATATACAGTGGCTTCATCATGTTTCTGGAATAATTAATAAAAAACTGTTAGCAAAATGGGATATAACACAAGTAGATAAGAAGCTGGAAATTGCAATAATAAGAAATGGACTAGGCAAGTTTGGAGTGGCTTATTTGAGAAGAGTGACTTATAGGATAATTGAGTCAGAATACTTGTTTTATATGACCATCAACACCTACCCGAGTGATTTACCCATAGGAAATGCTCAGTAAACACTTCCCCAAGAGGTAATGAAGTAGCACTAAAATCAGTGTCCGGAGAAAGATAATTAAAACAGAATGTTGCATTGATTTTTCAATTAACATCTGGAGAGACGCAAGTAAGAATGTCACCAAAATTGTATGTTGGCATTTAAACTCCCCATGACACACAGGCTTTTTGCTTAAGTAAAACTTAAGTAACTTTTTCACATATGTTAAAATCATGCCCTTCAAAAAATTAGATTTGAAAGTATTTTGGAAAAAAAGTGGTAAACATGTATAATGGGTTATCATTATTCATAGACATATCCAAATTTGCATATTTGAATGTCAATATTTTTAGGTGTTTATTTTAAATTCTTAATTTATTTTTTAAATGTATCATTGGAATTACAACATTTTACTAATACAAAGTGTTTCTATCCCCTTTGTCCTACAAAGACATGCACATCTCATTCAAGTCACATGTTTTCAACAGTCCATGTATTGGAAACACTGATTATCATGGAAAAGAAATCAGGGCTTTTTGATACCAGTCCACTGGGGTTATTTCTCATGAAGTAAGAAATATTCGTTATAAGAACATATTAGCCTTTGGGCAAGGGAGGGGAATTTGTATGTCTGGATATGTGGGCATAACTATGTATGTATTGGCGAGATAACATATTTCCAGTTGACCACTTTTAAATATTTCTGTTTAGCCATGAAGTACCTTCAGACTCTTGTCCTACTCTCAGTAATAGCCTTTCTAAAAAACTAATTATTGTTGTCCTCTTCTTTGAAACTTTGGTATTATAATCTCTCTACTCAGAAGACTTGAAACCTCTGCTTCAGTCTCACCACATTCCTGGTTTTTCCTCATCGTATTCATCCAATAAGTGATCAAGGTGTATCAGTCTCACTGCGGCCAGGTCTCTGTCATCAGTCATTTATTTTCAGTTTCCAGCGATGATGATCTTAGAAGGGGTTTTATTTCTTTTTACATATATTTATATATTTAATTCATGATAGCCTTCTGGGGATTTTATACCATTAAACTTTCTCCAGATCATACTAATACCAAAAATATTTTAATAAGATAGAGGGGTCAGTTTCACCTTCCTACTATATTCTATGTATCAAAAAAATTCTGAATTTCTTTTGTAAAATTCATAGCCTCTTTAAATATGACCTCCAGCTCTATTCAGTTGCAGAACCATCGGAATGCAAATATAAGGGGGTATGGCTTCTTCATTTTTGTTTACTCCACCATATCACAGAACACAGTGATTCTAGGTCCAACATAAGAAACTCTCAATAAATGTTTGTGGGAATTAATCAGGACTTATTTAGTGAAAAAGTTAATACCTATATTGTATTCCAGGCACTGTAGTTGAAACCCACTTCAAAAAAAGATATGAGGAGGAAATACGAAAATAAAACAATTGCATAGTTCTGAGCTTTAAATTGTATATTTTTTACTAAAATATAATACCTAAAAGTATACGGAAGAACCAATTTGATAACTGTATTGAAGATGTCCATGAAATGTTCCATAATCTATATCCCTACATATGTTCCATAGATTAAAAATGGAAGTAAAATTAGAGAATAATCATTAATTGTTTTCCACTGAACATCTATTTCTTGTTATAAAATAATTTCTTAGATATATTAATTCTAAAATTAAGACTTTTCCTCTATCACAGAGGGATGAAACACATATGTAACCATCCCCGCCCCATCCCACATGTCTCATTTATCAGTGGAGTGTCACTGATACATTAGGAGGGTTCAATAAATACATATTTGTTTGGTTGGTTGTTTGTTTTCTTTTACTATTTTTAATAACTTTAATGTTTAGTATTAGAGAAAGGGTTACAGAGTATGATGGTATGGTTTCAGTTCTCTGGCTGCTATCAAGCAGTGTGATCTTAGGGAAGTCATTCAAGTTCTCTAAAATCTGAAATTCCTCTTCTTTAATCTGGGGTAATAATAATGCCTACCTCACACTTTCATTGTGGATCAAATTAAACCATGAATAGAAGAGGAAAACCAACAGGAGTTCCCAAAATGTTGATGAAGGTGTAGCTTTACCAGTTACTTTCAGAATTGTTAGAATTTGAACAATTTCTAATATTTGATATGACAAAGCACATAAGTAAATTTGAATGAGATGGTGGGCTGGATGGCCTCTTGTCCATTTCTGCTTTCTCTTGCACCCAAAAGTTCACTTCAATTCAACAATATTCAATTACTGAATGCATTTTATATTCCAAGCAATGTGGAGATGAAAATAAGCACTGTTTTACTCTTAGTGCTTATAGTCCAATAAGAGAGAGACATGTAAAAAGTTAATGCAAATAATATAAGTGCTAAAATATTTTTATGTACAGTTTTAGACATTTCAGGTGGGGTGGGGTGGCATTTCACTTATGTTATGATTAGAGAAATTTCCTAAAATTAACAACTGTGTTGAGTCATTGACTAACAATTATAGTGTAGATTGGTAGGAAGGGTTTTGTGGGCATCAGGTATAATAATAATACAGGCATAGAAGTTTTGCCAAGTATACATTGGGGATGAACCTACATACAGTTCTCTAGTATGTGAAAACAAAGGAGAAACAGAGTTAGTCAAAAATAAGGCTGAAAAGAAAGAGGGTTAAAAAATCATGGGGGCCCTTTTGAGCTTACCTTTTGTTCTATACAAGTGAAAGCATAATCCACTAGGACTAGAGTGCTGGCTAGACCCCCAAGTTAACTGCTGTAAAATACATAAAAATTGTCGGAGCTCGGCCAAAATAAAGGTTAGAACTATCATGACTAAAGGTGTCTCTGGGTTTATCACCTGGGTTCAAATCGTAACTCTAACACTTTCTAGTTAGGAAATTTTGGGGGCAATTTATTTAACCCCGAGGAGCATTAGTTTCATTATTTGAAAACTACATATAATAGTTATTATTAGCTATCTCTGATTGGGCTCCGTAAAGAGTAAATAAGCTAATATATGAAAGCATTCCACAGTAACTGTCAATAAATGCTGTTATTATTGATACCATCTTTAAGCCAGAAGAGAGGGAGTTGGGTTGGTTAGGAGATTATCACAGTAGTTCACTTAAGGAATGACGTCCTAAATTAGTGCAAAGATGGAGGAAAACGCCTGGACTTGGTGTCTGGCAAATAGCAAGAATTCATGTATGTTAAACAATATGTAGTAGGTATACTATTAAGTATGTGGTAATCCTATAACATAGTTACACATATAATTAAAGTGTTTATTTTTAATTAAAAAATAGTTACATGATTGTCTCATTAACAAAGCAAAAAGAAAAACAATGATCAACTTTGATTTTTTTGTTTTCTCCATTGAATTGATTGGTTGTGATGACACTTTATAAGGTACACTTAAGATATGCAGTGAATTAATAGGATTAGAGAAAATCTTATGATTGTTTGGTCAAATCCTTTCTTCTTAGTTCGAATGACGCAGTGACTCACGATCGGAAGCTGCCCTAGGAACTATTGGCAGCACTGCTGATGTCAGGGCGAAGTTCCCCAAATACACCAGCAGGGTATTTCCCTCAGTAAATTTAACTGTACTTTCAGTTGTGGGGCAGATAATTGCAATTTTTTGAACTACACTTATATAAAGAATTCCCGTATTCTGGGTTCTCTTTGCCCTCACTTTTTCCATAAATCAAATTTTGATCAGACTGGCTATGTGTATTCCTCATATAGCAAAGCATTGGAATTTATTTTTTTAAAAAATACTGTACTTGTCATATTAAAGTCCTAGTAAGTGATAAAGAGAGAGTCTGTACTTTGAGTTGCCCATCTAATTGGATTGGGACAATATCCCTCATAGTGAACTCTTAAAAGGCAAAAATTATGCCAAATAACCTTTGTGTTTGTCTCTATGAAATGTTGGCAATATGAGGTACTCAGTCAAGATTTGACCAATGAATGACTGTGAAGTAATGGGGAAAGTGATATCATAGAAGTAGAGGTACAGAAGATAAGAAAGAGTTCCAAGTAGGGAGATTATGAAAGTTTTACTAAAGAAATGGCATATTAGCTGAGTCTTGATTGATGAGGAATTCAGCAGGGGAACTGAATGGAGATAGAACATGCCAGACTAGCATATGCAAAGACATCCAAGTGGGATTAAACATGTCATAACTTTCATGTATTGGTAGCACAAATGATAGAGGGAAGAAAGACATGGAAGAGTAACTTGGTAATGTAGACAGAGGTCAAATTGTGCTTGGTCTTTAAAAGACAGATTAAAGAGACTGGACTTTTTTTTTTTTTTTTTTTTTTTTTTTGCTGTCAAAGAAAAGCCATGTTTTGAAGAGGAGCAGGATCTCATCTGTTCTGTGCCTTGGGATGACTTCCTTCAGAATAATACATATATGGGTGCTATATAGAGACCAGGAGCAAAGCATATAGGCGTGCAATGGAAAATTCTCTACTATACAACACACACACACACAGACACACCCCGACATTACTAGATGAAATAATAGTGGTTCCAAATTAAATCAACTGAATAGCATAGAATATAATTTATAAATTTGAAAACCTAAAGCAACATTGGTGAAATAACATACTTTCTCTCTGTAACATAAGGCAATGCTCAACCTTTCAACTTTTTATTTTTTTCCTTAGCACAAAAGGCTGTGGGTGATGTTGTTCAAGGAAAGATTCTCCCATGTGTGGGTCATGCTCAATTTTCAATGTACTTTTTGTAATAATGCTCAATTGTCATTCCCCGTCCATAAAATATATTAGAAGACAAGTAAATTAGAGGAGATGAGTACAGAGATAGTCTTGCACTGTCTAGATTTTTGTTTTTGTTTCATAATGTAAGCAAATGCTTGCATAAGTATTAGTAGGAAAAAATAAATCTCTGCACTTCATAGCTGATTGGGAAACATCACTGTCCCTTGCCTGAGAACCACTGACTTAGAGTACTAAAATGAAAAAAAAAATTATTTTAGGGGAAACCCAACTTCTCTTTTTATTTGATTACTGGGGAGAAAAATCCTATTTCCTGAAAGCAGTAGGCAACATTTTAAGAGAATTTCTTCTAATCAGAATGGAACTGGGTATCCCAGGTCACAAAAATAGTTGCTTCATTTTCCGGGTCCCTATACAAACTCATGGATTCTTGAATCAAGTACAGTCATGTTGAACTAATATTTTAGTCTAAATGTGTAGATATCAAAATTAAAATACCTAGAATAAGCATGACATTATCAGTAATTTTGCCTCGTGTTTTTCTGGTTTTCTGAAAATAGGAAGAGTTATTCCCCCCCACACACCCAAGGGGGGAGAAGACAGAAAAAAAAAAGTGAGTATTGGAGCCAAAAGCCTTATTTGCTGTGAAAATTGCAAATGTTTGCCTGGAGCAAATATGTGAAAATTTGCAATTTGTTGTAGGTGTAGAATTTTGCTATTTTTCACAGTGGAAGAACTGTTCTGTATAGTTTGCTTTTTTCTCCATAGATGTGTGATTCTTGGAGAAATTCTGAGATCTATGCATTTTGATGCCAAACATGGCAAGGTGAACAATGAATTACTCTCAATAACTCAAAATTCTGCTATGTAACTCAATGAAATACTTTTATTTCCAAAGTTGAATGGTAATACGTGTCAGAAGAAAAAGCAGTCTCAATTAAGTATTGAACTTTCATCTACTACAAAAAGTCTGTACTAATGTACTACAATACTTTCACACATGAGTATACTGATATGTAAAATAAAAGAAAGGAAGAGCAGGAGAATTAAAAATTATTCAAACTTTTCTGACTTACACATAGGGGATCTAAAATTCTGATGTCGATCTTACGTATGCAAAATTAGACTAGGCTACCATGTAGAATTAAATTAATTTACTAAATACAGATATTTAACAATTCTCAAATTATGTAATAATAAAAATGTCTAGTTACGTAAATGTAAAATGCACACTTCACTTAAAATTGAAGGTATATATTCTCGCAGCTAGTTAAGTAAGATTCATTAATTGTTTAGGTAAAAGGAAATGAGAAATAATATATTTTCTTCCAGTCAATGTGATCTTATGACTTCCATGTTCCTTCTCTCTATGAATTTTCTTAAGAAAAATTGTGAAATACTGTATTCGTATTGTCTCTTGCAGCCACTCCCTATGTGATGTCTGCCAAGATTAGCCACTGAGAAGAAGTGCTGACAGCTCCATAGCTCTCCTCCCTCATGCATGAAATTTTCTGTCCCATTTTTCATGCCATCTGGGACACCATCCTTTTAAGTTCTAAAATTATAATTGGTTTATTTTATTAAGTAACCTGTGTTTTAAGACATTTCTCAGGGCTGTCCTTTTCTTCCCAGGTAACATGTGCCTTTTAGAGTTCTTCCAAAGGAAATGTAGGACATTATGTTTCTCCGGGTTAATGGAATCTAATACACAGAAAGCAAGACTGGATGGTTTGTTTTACAGCTACCTGATTAATCTACTCAATCAAAGTATTGTTTTAATTAACAATATAGTATGCATATAGGATTCTAAAAGGCCAGCTTACCATTTGACTTAGCTCATAGGTTGCCTTTCACTTTTCAAGTATCAAAATCACTAGAAACTGAAAAACTTAGCAGACTCTTTGTGCATCTCCCCAGTCACCTTGGGATGCTACATGATTATTTGTGGTTTGCTTTGGTTTTAGTAAGATTTTGTGCTTTCAAAGCTTTTCTTAATATCACATAACTTTAACACAGGGAGATTTTCTTTAGAAGTTTCTAAAGCCTGGAATGTACCTATTTTTACATGTGACTAAAGTGAAAAGCCACCACAAAATGATTCTCAGCACTTGTGCATAGGGTTAAAACTGGTGGAGAGGTAGACTAGGGGAATCATGTATTTAAAGATATGTTACAGTTTTCTTCCCTTGAAAATAGTAGCCTAACTGAACATAATAGTTGAAAATAACTTTAGTCAAAATGAATGTTAAAAGATTACATATGAAACTAAATGTCAATTATAAAATAAGTTAATATTAATAAAAATAATTTAAATTTAACACTTACCAAAAATAGGCTTCCCCTGAAAAAGAAACAAAATCAAAATTTCAAGGTTTATTGCTATATTTTTCACTGCGGAGAATGCTTTTTGAAGTTTAATTGTTTAGTGAATTTTATTTGTATTTCACCCTTCCAGCGAAGCTTCTACTCACCAATAAGCCCTGAGGAATGATTCCTTTCTGCATCCAGGCCATATTCCTACCCCTTTTTCTTATGTGCCCAATTAGCTTTAGAGGCTTTGGCTATCACCAGCCTAACTACCTTGGAGCTCCTAGATGAAAGTTCCTTATCCTAGGCTGTTCTATTCATCAGGAATCTAGCAAAACTTAGGTTTGAATAGTTTCCTATGAAACACCTCCCACTCAACTGATTTGTGGTCCCTAATGAACCATAAGCTGATGGACAATTATTCATTTGGCTGAGGCTCATGGAACATTTAAAGGGTACTTGGGATCTCACAAGGCTGCATATGTGACTTCAATTTAAATTTAGATACCAGACTTTTGACATGAGCAAGAAATATAACGAGACTTTAACTGGAATCATCGCATAAGAGCAACTTTACTTGGAATCTCAAGTTCCCTGTGATTGGTGTGCAGATAAACCAAAATAATCATCATTGCCATCATCATCATCATCATTATAACAATTTCCCGCACTTAAAGAGCAACACTGAGAACATTGAATTATGTTAAATAGAAACTTTGCAGTTTAAAACATCACCATGGTTGTATTAGAATTAGGAACGGATGGCATTTTTTTAAGACCACACCAACATGATTTTCTTTTTCCCCAAAGATTTGAACTCATATTATACTTTATTTAAAATCCAAATATCCAGAAATAAAAGTTGGCAGTGGAAATTTCTTTCTTAAAACAGAACAAGGATATAGCTTGTTAAGTCTTGTGATTAAAAAAAATGCCATTTAGGCTGAATAAGCACATTGAGGCACACTTTCTGTTAAGCACCTCTCAAGCAACTCCGCACGATTCATTATCAGTGAACTAGATAATCAGAAATCTTCTTAAGACAGGAGGATGTATATTTAGTAATTGAAGACATCACTTGAAAAATTTATTGCCTGGGGTTACTTTTAGTATCATGTGATTCAGCATCCATGGTTAGAGTGTGAAGCACAAAGATGAACCCAGAGCAAAATAAGAGGCAACATGTCTTAAATATTTAGTGGATTCCCTCCAAAGCATCTCCTTCCATCCCAGGCAGTCCACTGACATGAAGTATCTGAGTACAGATACATACTATGGTCTGACACAGGCTTTTGTCCCAAGAGCTGAGAATAAGGATCGTTTTGTTGTTATTTTTGTTGGTGTTTCCTTTTCTGCAGTTTGTGGAATGAGGACACTACAATCTTTTAAGGCTATGTGGACAGGTCACTATGGTAAATTTAGGCTTGCTGCCAGTGAAATTTATTTACTACAATAATGTTGTTGTTGTTGTTGTTGTTGTTTTTTGTTGATACACTGAAAAATGTAAACCTTACTTCAATAAGCTATCCCTCATCCCCATGGTCCACCACAATTAAATGCCAATAGTAAACAACAGTTGTGTTATAATAAACCAATTTATAAAAGGAGGAAGAAAGTGAGACAATAAAAGGGACCTATTTTTATATATAATTCTTATTCTAATATTTATTTTGGCATGCTGCAGGGCTTAACCTGTGGAATAAAATCTACCTTTACACAGATGTATTATGTAATATAGATCTTCTGCTTTAGGATGATTCACACAGTGATGCAGTTTGACTAGTTAGGGGAAGCTTTAAAAGTGGGTGAAGAAATCTGGGCTGTCTCTAAAATTGCAATGACTATCCTTACCCTTCCACCCCATTTTAAAAATTAACACATAGAATGGGCTGCTTCAGCAAGCAGTTATAACTAACAAACATAATTGTAATATGAGTACATTTCACCAACATATTGAATTTACTTTGTTTTTTGACACTATAATTTACTTGCACTAGGAAACTGTGCTAGTATTCCCAAATGCTAAATATCGGTTTTAATTTTTGAATTTTAGGTCTCGGAAATATTCTCCTGGAATTGTCTCAGAATCCCATAGCTCAAAACGTTTTTACAATAATTGATATGGTCAAAGGATCATACTGATGTTACTGATAATGAAAACCTATTTTCATAACAGCTTGTGTGAGATTTATTCAACTTATCCTTTTTCGATTGATTTCTCAGAAATAGAAAAGCTTTGAGGTCCTATAAGAGCTGTGTTGGAAGCATTAGTGCTATGCATGGCGATCAGTCTTCAGAAGACCTTGTACCCTCAGTAGTATCCACACTACTGGAATGGGGTAGTCAGAAGAAGCTGTTACAGTACACTGGAAATTAGAGGCAGTTATTGTAGTAAAGCTCTTTCTCATTAACATCCTATAAAACAAAAGATGGTCTATCGTTTTACTGAATTGAGAAAAATATTTAAACTAGACAGAATTTATTTACTTATATATTTAAATTTGCCTATGCCTTGGGATTTTTTCCTTTCCCTTTTTTGTTTTTTGTTTGTTTGTTTTTGAAGAGAATGTGTTTTATCTAGACTTGGTAATATTAACTTGACTATCTGCTGTTTTATAACTGACTGAATATTTAATGAAACCATCAGAAATTACTTTTTTTGCATATAAAAATGGTTACATATTGGCAATTTCATATACAGTGACTTGCTTCTGAGTGGTGTGGTTTTCTATTAAGAAGGACTGGATAATGGAATGTGGCTGACAATTTTCTTCTCGAGTTGTTTTACCTTCGACTATTATGGTTGCACAGTTTATTTTCAAAGCTAATTATCAACACTGTTCAGTTAAAGGTGATTCTTTTATTGTGTTTTAGTTCATATATATTGTAAAACTTATAGTAGAAACCCATAAAAAAATGAAACAAAGAATGTTATGAAAATCATTCTCTTTGGCTGTTCTTATATTGACAATGTTGTGATATCAATAAGCTTGTCTGGATACAATTTAAATTTTTTTTCTGCCATTGGAAAGTATAAAGAAATTAATTTTTGCTTTAAAATATTACAGTGATTTAGATCCTTCCATTTAATGTGAAAACACACTTTTTCCTTTTATAGCTCTTTGGTGCTTTCTTATACTATAATATGAAAAATAAAGATTTTGTCCTTGAAAATTGAAAAATGTTTAATATGCATGTAGACATATATCTTACAAATAGAGCAACGAATGTGAATCTTCATAAGCTCTCCACTTAATGCTATGTATGTAAATGAGTTGGGGTTTCTAAGTTGAGTCAAGTCAACCTATCCAGAAAAATCAACCAATCAAAAGAAATATAAGAACAAGAATCTAAGTTCCCATATCACATTATACCGATTCAATGAATAAATTGGGCACTCAATTAAAAATACAAAATCTTAATTGTATATTCAAATATGATTTTCAATTATTCATTTTTGAGATTGTTTTAGTATTGAAAAGGATTTGCTTTAAGATATTCCTTTTTATGACTACTCCGTAAACTCTTAAAATAGTTCACATGAATCCCTTTCTTTATCAAACTCACGTTCAGGAGGTGGTATATTCAAATATCAGGTATAATCAAAAACGTGGATCTACCTTTGAGCATGGTGTGGTCTGCTGAGTCAACTTTATATTTTAAGTGGCACTAGCTGCCAATAGGAAATGCTCAAACAAGCTGAACCTGATCCAGAATCTGTCGTGAAGTGGTAGGGAAACACCTGCAGCTAAAATGTTTCTCTAGTCCTGCTCTGATGAAAAAGACCCCGGGAAGAATTACAAATACAAAAAGGACAAAGGAGAAATTCCTCTAGCTTTGCCCCTTTTCTCTTTATATCAGCTTGTCTGCCCCCAAATGGAAACAACTGTTGTGTTAACATGTCCATGTGTCACATGAAAGGAACTGTACTCTCAAGAAAGATGATTAAACAATAAGTAGATAGCATGCAAATAGCTCTTTGCACCGACTATGTCTTTTTAGTAATAATAACAATATTTTCAGGAATGTTAGCATCTCCAGTATCAAATGATGACATTGAAGTCCAGGGAGATGATTTACTTCACCCAGTCTTACAGAGATCATGTGGGGAGGCTAGGATTTCAGCTCAAGTCTTGCAACTCCAGATTCATTGTTTTATCTATGCTGTAATAATGCCTGTCTAATTAATCCATTCACATTGAGAAATGAGAAGAGAGACAAAGATTTAAGTAGTGATTGCTAAAATTACCTGGGGAACTTAAAACAAACAAATGAACAAAACTATAAAGCTTTCTGAACTCCCACTTTAAATGCTTTAAAAAGTCAAGGGTTTTGTAAGGTGTCTGGTTTTGTTTCTTTCTATTTTTATTTTAAGTTTTCTCTAAGGAATGCTGCTCCTCATTCAGACTTGGGAATGCCTTTAACGTATTGACACATCCTTGAAGTATATGCAAGAATATTTACATTTTTCAAAGGGAGAAAAGATATATTTTAAGCAAAACATTTCTATTCAAAATTTTTGCATTATGTAGAGAAGGTATTCTGAAGAGGGGAACTTCCTGGGCCCTCTGAAATTATGACACGTAGGAAGGTACTTACACTGCTTAAAAAAAAAAAAAATGTATTTTTGCTTTCACATTGCATGCCTGGACCCTGATTAAATCTTAGATTAAAAAAAATAAGTCAGTAAGCTGCTTATCATCCCTAGTAGAACACAGCCTACAAGAAAAACAAAGCTGTTTCAAATGTCAGATTCATCTCCTCTGTTAACTGTATGAATATCGGGAAAAAAATATTTAGCTTCCCTGGACCTTAGTTTGTTTCGCCACTAACTGCAGATATTCATATATGTCTCATGGGGTTGTCCCAAGAATAAAAGAAGCTGTTGTACAGTGCTTGGCCTAGTAGGTGTACAAAAAAATGTAACTAGCATTCATTTTAGAAGGACGTAATCTTTGAGCCAGAAACCTTTTGAACCAAACCACCTGTCCCTTTATCAGTATTCCCCACCTTGTGTTACAATAGTTTTCAAAGATGCTGTGAAAAGTAAGGCTCTATAAGCAAATTTGTTTGACAAATACTGAAGAACTCATTGTCATATAGAAATTTGTACTAAACAGATTAAAAAGAGTTGAGAAATTTATCATTAAAAAAAAGGGTAACTTTATTTAACTCATAGCTTCTGGAAACATATGTAGCTCTGGAGCCCTTCTTCTCATGAGTCACCTATTCATATTCTGCAAATTATATCCCGAAAAACACATTTTGAGAAAAGATCCTCCTTTTATTGCTAATGTCTTAAAACCACATACAATTTTACTTTTAGGCAAATTGAGACAGGGTGAAATGAAACTTCAGGGTGTAGAATTTAATTACATGTAGGTATTATTTATACCCACATGTGATGGAGTGGTAGAATGAAATCTCTCTATAATACAGACGACATGTACAGCCATGGTGCAGAAACTTTTATCGTGTGTGCATGGAAGTGTAAGTGTGTGTGTGTGTTTGTATGAGTAAGTTTATATGTGTGCGTGAGCTTGTGTGCGCATATGTATAATTAGGAACATCTTCTGTAACTACTGTCAAGTTGTGAATGATACATGAAATGCAATTTCCTGTTCAAATAAACAGTATGTGTACTAGCACTATGCTGTTTTAATCTTTATGCCATATGATAAGTATAGACATACTAAGTCTTTGAAAGCCTATTAATTTAAACATTAGATCTGAGTGCAAATTTTAAATGACAGACGGTTACTAGACATAGTGTTGTCATCACTTAGTTAACTATATTAATGTTGAATAACAATCTTGTACAATTGAAACTAATATAATAATGTATATTAACTATATTTCAATAAAAAAAATAAAGTAATGCCTTTTAATCTCTATTCTCTTAAATTCTATGTTCCCACATTCTCTCCTGCTCCACAGAGTTCACCTGCACCGGATGGCATTTTTTCGGATAAGCAGTTTATTTAGCCAAAACCAAAAGAACTGAAAATTATGTTGCGCACAAAGCAAT